>NC_133156.1:226481754-226786629 GCF_040802235.1 Manis javanica
TCATCTGTGCTATCCCAGACGTGGCTCTTGCTACCACATGTACCATAACAAGGACCCTCTCTCACTTTTTTGTAATCATCATTTCAGGTGTTTCCATTAATTCATGAAAACTTTCACAGCTACCATGCTGCTTCACCAGATCTCTTAGGTGGTGTCACTGCTATGCTTTCCAGTCCCTGTCAGTCATGTCACATCTCCTACCTGATACCAAGCCCACAGTGCAGTAGTGGTCTCATTCAGGGATGCCACATGCTCTCTTCAAGTCTGATGCAGTGGTGTCCAGAGCAAGGCCAAGAGCTGCCATTTTCCCCAGTCACTGGCTCACCACTGCCTCCATAGGCATGTGGCACTCCTGCTGTAAAAAGTGCCGGGCACTGCTGCTCCAAACTGTACAAATTACCGACTGTGCCCACCCTGAGCGTCACCCCTGCTATGAATCCTGCTGCGTGCACGGATGCTCTCCTTGTGCTCAAACCAGGCTATGCCTTCCAGATTTCTCACTGTATTCCAGCCCATTCTGTGCCCCACTGTGAAGCAGGAAAGGGCTTTCACTCCTTCTCAGAGGTATCCTCTGTTACTTGGGATCCAGAACTGGGCTTCTCTACCACCCAGAGTCTCGCAGAGATTTCAGTGGAATTATTTTTCTTTCTTTCATTTTTGTGTTCCTTGTTTTTGTTTTAACCTCCACTTCCTAGGGATCTGCTGAAGATTCCTTGGATTGGGAGGTTATGGAAAAGGTAGAAACCAAGAGCTGGATAAGTCCCACACTCACAGTTGTTCTTCCCCCTTGAACCTTTACCCACTGTCCTTGCAAAATCCCATATGCTCAATTCCCTAACCATAAATTGTGTTCTCTTCCCAGGGAACTCCTGGGTAATTTGTATAATTAGACCTCTTTGGCCCTGCCTCACAAGCCTGCCAGCCTTGGTCAGGTATATACAATGAACACAGACTAGGTTCAATATGAGGCTTCTCCCTCCCTTGGTCTATTTGTATAATAGGAAATTAGCACTTCTAATCCTTCTCATCTTTATTTCCCACAATCCCTTTTATTTACACACAGCTTTGTAGGTTACAGGCATTTTCACACCAATCACCTCATTAGTTCCATTATAACCCTGTGTGGTATACAGCACAGGTACTATTACAGCTGTTTTAATCCTGAACCAATTGAGACACACAAAGTTGCCCCTTGCCCAAGGCTGCAAGATGAAGGAGCTGCACAACTTGAGCTGAACTCAACTATCTGTTAGCTCTTCTGACCTTTACTGTATGACACCAATTCCTAAAATCCCTGGGCTGTGGTTAGCGATGAAGATGGATAAGGATATTCTAGATTTTAATCATAAGTATAATTCATTAAGGAGTTTGAAATGTTAATAAAGTTTAGAAAATAAAAACCTTATTTGCAAACTATGTTGAAAATTTGCTAAGAGACTGTTTTCCTAAATGGAATTCCCTCATAGGTAATAAACAGTATGATTTAAGGTAACATAGGAAAAAACAAGTACTAAATAGATTAATTTAATTCCCGCATAAACTTTTATCCAGAGGAATGGCTCCACTTGCCAGGTACAAAAGAAGTGTTTCCCTTTCAGTTCACAAAACACAGACTCAAGCTGCCTCTTTGCCAGGCACTGGGCTAAGGTGTGAGGAGGGACTGCATAGACGATTACACACTAGTTCTTAATATCAAAGGACTCACAGTCTGCTGGGGAAAATAAAATTCAGACACAAAAAACTATGAGTCAGGTTGAATGTAATAAGAAGCAGATAAAAAGCCATGGTATTCCAGGGTAGTAAGAAATATGAGTGATAAAAGCATTCTTTAAAAAGTCAATAGCTTTCCTTTCCCGAGAAATAGGAATAAGGATCAAATCCAGTTTATAAGTCAAAATAGGAGATGTAATATGACCTCAAATGCCCCACCCCAGACACATGGTATTCTGTAGTCAGTACAGCTGGTGGCTTGGTCCTTTCTTTCACAGCAGCGTTCAGACGGATTGCACTGCATCGTTCTCAGTCAGGGACTGAATCCTGGATCTTTGGTATTGACCACTGATAATCAGGCCATTCGGCTGGGCAGGTGATCTGACTCATCCCAGTTCCTTCTGTCAGAATTGATGTTTTCTCCTCTCATTAGGGGCATTAAATTTCAACAGGGTGGATTCCCATTTCAGCAACCCACTAATGATCTCAAATGAGAAAGCCGTGTGCATCCGCACAAATTGAGATCACATCTTCCTTCTTGAAATATAGTCGTAATTACATTAAAGACGCATTACAAATCTGTGGTCTCTCATTTCATTTATTGTGTGTGTGATCTGTGTGGGATCACTTTAGCTCCTGTTAAACTGCTAGCATTTCCTCTGGACTCAGATACGCCTTCTCTAGTACAAAACAGCAGCACACCCAACAGTTTCAGTTAGGAAGTGGAAAGGAAAGCCACGTTCACTTAAGCAACTTTATGTATGCTCTAATAAGGACGAATACGCTTTTCCCAATTTCAAAATGTGGATATGGATGTTATGCCTAGGACTGGCCTTCACTTTTCTCTTAAATAGACAAAGCCTGATTGGTTCATACCCTCCGAATCTCATAATCACGGCTCTCTGAAAGTGGCCAGCACACCCTCTCTCACGCCTTGCAGGCAGACATGTGGCAACAGCAGCCATGGACACCCAGGGCTTTTTGGAGCACCTGGATTTGTGGTCAAACAAAGGCTAAAGAGAACCACTCTCTCTAGGACTATTCAAAGCTTCTTCTGGAAAAAAATAGCCCATTATACTTTTATATCTATTCATTTTTAAATATTGAGCAGTTTCCTTTTTCTAAATATTATCCCATTCTTCTTATATTTACCATGACAACTCCTAAGTAGATAGAGCTAATCTTATTGCATTATAATAGAGACATAAAGATCCAGACATGGCTCTTTGGTGGGGAGACGGACCAGGTAACACAGTTGCTTAGCAGTGGACCTATAGTCCAGGTTGCTCACAGGTTATTCTGGGCTCTCCTCTGCAGCAACAAGTATCGTTGGCACTGACCACATGCCAGGCACTGCGCTAGGTGATGAGGATACCCAGGCAGTGGGACATGGACTCTGCCCTGGAGACCTTAGTCTGTATATGATATTGCCCTTTTTATGGCAGGAAAAGCATTGGCCTGGGAATTAGGAGTCTGAATTCTACTCTGGGCTGTGCCCTGACAACCACGATCACCTTGAGCAAGTACTTTAATATCTCTGAGCAATAACAGCCCAGGCTCTGCCTATCCCTTGGTGATTGTGAGATCCAAAGGAGAAAATTCATACAATGGAGCCTGGAAAGTAGAAATTGCTTTAAAAGTGTGTATCTGTAGTAACAATAGGAATATTTAGAGCTGTCTGAAATACAAATGTGGGTGGAACACAGCATTTACAGGCTTAGAAAGGACTCCACTAATTATAAAACTTGAAGGGTGGATTAGTGTATCTAGAATCTAAAATCTTTCTAACATCTGTGCTTTCTAAAACCTTTGTGTGAGTTGATGTCTGGAATGAGTAGAGGACAAAAGAGTTCATCATCCAAATGCAGATAGACATCAACTGGAAATGTCCTGGGCAACCTGCATATAGACTCCAACTATCAATAAGGCTCTGGATTTCTCAGATTGAGGCCAGGAAAATGTGCTCTGTCAGGTTGTCCTGATAATCAATGTGCTTTCTACCTAAGTCAGATTTTCCTCTGTCGTATCTTCCACAGACTTCCACCCCTCTCTGATTCCCTCTCCCCCATTTCCTTTCCTGCCATATGAGTTCATAAAGACTCAGATCATCCTTAAGGTTTGTGGGTCCACAACATTTCAGTCATAATATACATTAGTCATGGGAGAAAAGCACAACTTAAAGAATATAGTCAATAGTTCTGTAACATCTTTCTATGTTGACAGCCAGTAACTACACTAGCTGAGGTGAGGATTTAATAATGTATGCAGCTGTTGAATCACTATATTATATACTTGAAGCCAATAATACTTCAGTTAACAAAATGTGTAAAAAAAAAAGAAAGTGTTTGTATGTCAATCCGTTTGCTGAAGAGATACCATCACAGGGGTATGGCAAATGCTGAACTGTTGGCCTCACCCTATCTTCTTGTATGACTGTAGTAATTTTTTAAAAAATAAATGCCAATTCCTTGGTTTAAATCTTAAGCTCTGCATTTTAAAATGCTTTCTAAAGAGCTAAATGGTTTTTTTAGCATTATTCACAACTGGTTGGCAAAGCCATAGATATACTGGGATTTCTGCTTTTTGTCCAACTACACCCTCCTTTTCTGAGCTGGTCCACACCTTAGCAGCACCAAATAGAATAGTTACAAGTCTGTCTACCACACTCAATCCCCAAGCTCATGAACACTAGGATCTGTCAGGTTCACTGCAATATTCTTCATGCCTGCAGGTGAGAAGCTCTAGTGGCATAAAGAACATTAAACATTCAATTTGACTCCTCTGCTTGGCTCTTTAAGACCAGCATAGTTGTTATTGGTTAGTTCCTAGGAAATATAATCTAAAATAGTTAAAGTAATTAATGTTATTTCCTGTGTAAACAAATTTAGAGATAAGCTAAGAATGGGCATATTATCCTTACATTTCCCTTCACATACACTGGGGAGAGAAGGGAGGGGTGTTTGGGAAGATGGAGTTATCATCTTTCTCAGCAGAAATACCTAATTATACTCAGGTCTTGAATCTCTAAGTTAGCATATTTTGCCCATTCATTGCTCAATAAATATTAATTGGTGGAGATGGGTTGTAATTTAGCATGTGTATAATATATAATTTACCTGTAACCTGTAATTATCTTAAATGTTCAAATAAGGGAATAGATTGGACTGAAAAGAAAATAACTTACTTAACTTGAAAAATGTTGTTATGATCTAATTCTTCATAAACTCACCCACCTTCAGACAGCATTTCACTGACATGGGCAAACCACCATATGCCATGTTCTGTCTCAAGGAGGATGAGACTGCAGTTGTCACTGAGCTCAGATTTATGCATGCTCTGAAGTTCTCTGGCAGACCAAAAATGCTCTGTGATCTTGCCAAGCTCAAAATGGCCACTTTCCCTGAGAACTGTCTCCTCCACCCAGAAGAACAAGCCCCCAAGAGCCCACATTTGTTAAGTCATAAATACCTGGACCAGGAGTAGACTCTTTTTTTTTTAATTAAAAAAGGTTTGTTATTATTCTTTACCAATGGGAAGATGTACTTTAGTTATACCCGCAAACATGGGGTCAAGGTGAATACACAGAGTTAGTTAGCTATTGGAAGTGGACCCTTGACTTACGCCAAACCCATCAGATGATCTCTCCTAGGAATATGGAATTGGGATTCAATTCAGCCAGTGTGACTAGAATTGAGAAGACATAGTTAGGAGATTGTTGGGTAACCATCTTCTGCCCAATACATATAGAGAGAAACAGGACAGTCCAGAGAGAGGAAGGATAAAGGAGAGAAGATAAGCAGAGAGGCAGAGACATAGAAAAGAGAGGTCCCCACTACATGGTTTTCTGATGGCTTTCCATCCCCTTCACCCATGCCCTTGAAAAAAGCCCCAATGCTTTATGTCCCACAAGGTACACCAGCATCCCGACAGTAAATCCACTTTTGTCCTGCCCACCTATTTTGTCTTAAATTAGTTCTAACTGGTTTCTGTTGCTTGCCATCAGAAGAATCCTCTCCTAGACCTCTAAGAATGCTTTAGCTCTTTCAGATAAAGGCTAGTAATTCCTCACCATGTTTTCCTCAATGAGACTGCAGTCTCTGTCCTGTCCACCCTCCAAACTCCATTTTTCAAGAACAAGAATAAATCACTAGTCTGACTTTGTTAATTCCCACTGGTGGAGATGAGAAAACATGGTCTGCATTCTCAGATAGGAAAACAAAGTTCCACCCAAGAAAGCAGGGGCAACTGAGTGGCAGCTGCCTCAAGACTCGGCCCTGATATTAAATAAATAGAGGAGTTACATAGGGAAGTGCTAAACAGGACAATCAAGGGGAAAGAGAATGTTTCCACTCCAGCTATATATATATACACACACACAGGCACAGTGGAAAAGAAAGGAAAGCTCAGAGGCCAGACTCTTCCTTTCCCTGAGAAAGCTGCATTCTCCACGTCCCCAGGGCCTTTCACAAGCCTCAGGAAGCATCCGACCCAACCAGCCCCTCCCGTGGAGCTTGTGATCAGAATTGCCATTCAGATCCATCTTTCAGGGCCCCTTGCTTTGCAGTTCTATTATTGTTTCATGAAACTTTAAAACTTTCCACCCTTTCTTCATTGTAGTCAACTTAAAATAAATTCAGAGTGTCACTTGTTAAAATAAATGACATTTAAACAACCTCAGCAAGGTAACTCATTCCTCATTATCATACAGAGCTCTTCTGAAAGGTCTACAGTACATTATCTCTACGAAATGGATTTTTACCTTCAATATTAACCTCATTGCTCAGAGAGGACAGGTGCTAAGCACTCTGGTGAGAGGTGGCGGAGAAATGCATAGGCAGATGGATAGAACTGAGCAAGTGATGATGACCTAAAACAAAAGGAGAAAAACGGTTTAGGTTAAATATTAGGTGGCGAAGCTGAGCTACAGAGAGCTGGGATGACCGAGCAAGCTGCCCTACAAGACTGGAGAACATTTCTGTTATCCTAGCTACTCAAAGCTCACTATGCCTGTGCTTCTGGCAAAAAAGAAGTCACCTGTGGGGTGTGCCTGATAATTACAGTACACCTCAGTCAAGCCCTACGTACCTGTTAGCCCAGGGTCCTCATTTTACAATTTGGGGAACTGAGGCCCAAAGTAGGTATTCGGTGCTTCTGGATGAGTCATGGGTAGACATCCTAACTCAGACTGGAACTGGTCAGCAAACTCACTGCCCGAGTCTCCCCCAGGAACCAGCAGTTCCCACACAGCTCTCCCCTGCTCTTTTTCTTCTTTTCTTCCTTTGGAGCGCGGACTCAAATAATCCGATAGCCAGTGCTCTGCTGCCAAGGTGTCTTCTGTGCCATCGTAGTCCCAGCATTATACACACTCGGTAAAAAAGAAGTTTTGTTGTCAACAAACCAAGGAGCTAAGAGGCTGTCTGCTCCCTTTGCGGGCTCCAAAGCCATGGCCCAGGAATGAGGTCATGGTCATGACAATGAGCACATCCATCCCAGCTAAGGCCAGTGATCATCTCTGAATGGGGAGTCTCACAGGCATGGCTGATCCCCTACCCACAACCGTTCTGTGAATCCAAGATGTTAGCTGTAATGTTGTGGTTTGAATATGAAATTCATGACTATTTACACATATGAAATACACATTTGTTCTTAGTCCCTATTTCAGAGCTCCTAAAACCCTTGGAATTTCCTGTGATGAGAGGGATAAAAGTATCTCATTTCGTCTTAATGAGGTGACTTTTGGATCACACCTAAGGATGGGGGCTAGTTGCCAGCCATTTCTATCCCAGTCCACTGATCTCTGGGAAGGGAAGAGGGTCTGAAGGTTGCCTCTGTCACCAGTGGCCAATATTTAATCATTCATGCCTCCGTTATGAAGCCTCCATAAAGGATAGAGTTCAGAGAACTTCCAGGTTAGTGAAAACATGGAGATTTGGGGACAGGTCATGGAAACTCAGCCATCTTTCCCCATACCATACCCTATGCTTCTCTTCTATCGGGCTGTTCCTGAGTTATGTCTTTTTAAAACTAAACTGGTAATCTAGTAAGCAAAAATGTTTCTCTGAGTTCTGTGAGCTGCTCTAGCTAATTAATCTAACCAAAGGAGAGGGCTGTAGGGATCTCTCTGATTTGTAGCCAGCTGGTCAGAAGTCCAAGCAACAACCTGGGCTTGCAATGGATATCTGAAGTCCAAGGAGGGTCATCAGGGCCTCTGAGCTAGAGCCCGTTAGAGGCACAGTTGACAACCTGGGCTTATGATTAGGAGCTGAAGTTGGGGAAGGGGAGGAAGTCTTGTAGAACTGAGCTCTTAACCTGGGGAATCTGATGTCATCTCTGGATAGCTAATGTCACAACTGACCTGAAATATAGGACACCCAGTTGGTGTCTGGGGCATTGCTTATTGATGTGGCGTATCTCATCCTTGCAGTGATGAAACTGGCTGATTCCTTTATTAGTCTGCAGGAATCTCATGAGGAGTTCCCTGCACTCTAGCCAGGTGCTGTGAGCTTGGTGAATCTTCTTTCTAAGTAAATCTTCATAGCACCTGTGCTATATACCTAGCTCTGAACATGGCTGGTTAAGGCCAAAGATTGAAAGAGAACTTAGCTTCTGATTTATTTATAGCCTAGGAGTAGATGGCAGGGAGGCAATTTTACATGCATGAAGCAAAGTAAGAATATGGACATATCCGTGGGCTATTTAATTTATTGCAAAAACAAAATGAAGAAGTCAGTGTGGGTTTGGGTCAGAAGGCAACAGGAAAGAGCACAAGATATGAATAGGTGTTATTTTTATAACCTGAAAAACAAGTCTATATTTTTAAAAGAAAACACAGGAATGAGAGCCCACGGATGACAATTATGATTTTAGCCCACAACATACTGTGTGATCTGGAAATCTGTCTCCCTGTCTGGATACCCTCACTTGCACTGAGATGCTAGATACCTTCTAGCCAGGACCCCCTGGCTGGGTCTATGCAGCCCCTCACTTGTGGTGTCATGTTGAACAACTAGTGAATTCTATAAATACTGCCATCTGCTTCCTCAAAACTTCCCTGGGGCCACAGTGACTAGCAGTTCTATAAATTTTCCCTCAGACTAAAAACATTTTCATAAGGTCCAAAAACAGTCCAAAGTTTATCTTTAGAACTCATACCAGGAGGTGTTTAAAATAACTATTTACTGGCAATAATGAAAATATTTGAGGTGCTCTTACAAAGTTCTAGTTGTGAAATATCAATAAAATAATTGCCTAATTCCAAAGCATGTACTGTTCTAATTAATTCTGCATGAGACATTTTTCCAGCTTCAGAGATTGCTTTACTTGTATTGCATAACAAAATAATGGTATAATTAGGAATAAATTTGTCACTTTTATAAGTAATTCCTTTTTATTATGTGTTTGGAAGCAAAGCCCAAGCATGATTAAAGTCCCTTTTAAAGGGTTTTATTAATTATTATGATTATTATGGATAATAAGTGTCCACAAGCGGCAGAATATATCCCAGGCGAGATGCACAAAGCCACACAATATGGCAGGAACAGGGACGGACGCCAGGTTTGGGTTTCCTTATTCCCTGTGGTTCAAGTCTCACTGGCTACAGTGTCCCTGTGTGAAGCAGAGATGTCTGGGGGACAGATTATTTCACTTTTAGTTTCCTTCTCCCTCTGCTCAGGTGTCCCCCCCACTGGACAACCCAATAAGTAGGCCCCTTTGCCTTTAACAGCCTCTTGGTTTTATTCCCCTCCCCTTCGATACCTCCAGTCTTATAAAAGCCCAATTAGTCCCCGAAAGTCAGCTCTGAGCATCTTCTGCCAGGGAGCTTCCTCCGACTTGCCACGCTGGCCTGAGGGCCCCTCCTGAGTTATTGCTCCTCTGCTCTTCATTGTGTGCCGAACAACTTAGAGGCAGCATCTTGTTTTTACTTTTGTTTTTCCTATATCCCCAATACAGAGACAGCTGCAGTAAGCTCACGAACATTTACTGAATAGATGGGTCAACTAAGGACAGAATAAATGAATAACGAAAGCCCATCTTCCCATTAATATGTACTGCTTAAAACTCTGGGATTGGGTTCTATCCATGGACTGGTGAACACGGGTGCACTGGGAACCTGGTATCCACTGGCTGCCCTGGGAAGTAACTGTGGCAGCTATACCCTAGAAGCCTCTCCCTCCATAATACCTGAACTATCCTGCATCTGGGAATCCACACTTCAGTGTAAATTATCTCTCAGCAGCATTCTCTCTCAATGACATAATGTAAAGCCACAGATCCACAGATCGTCATAGCTACAAGTGCCTCAGAGACCATTTTCTTCACATTTCTAATTTTACCCATGAGAAGGACCAAGACTCAGATTAGGGCAGAGCCCACTCAACGTCACTTTGAGTTTGGTGATTCAGAACCCAGGGATTCTGACTTCTACACGACCTCTTATTATGAATTGCCAGCTCCTCTCCTTCCTGGACACAGAAGAGGCCTCTGTACTAGTTCCCTAGGGGTCTCAGAGAGAGACAGCATGGGAGATGAGGAAGGAGGCTGACCTCCACGGCCTCTTTCTTTCCCGGGCTCTTCTATGTATTCCCATTTCTCAGGGGTTACTGGGGCCACAAGACTGTCATGGCTGTCGGCCCACTTCATTCCCGAGCCCCCTTCTCTGCCTCCTTCTCTTCTCTCTCGATGTGAGTGGCCCTCACTCTAACCTTCAGCTAAAAGGCAACCGCATCTACTGAAGATGATGACAACATCCCACAGATGACAATCTCCATGGAAACCACATAAAAATGAACATGAAGCAGAAGCCATGTCTTATTTTAGGTCTAGAGCTTGGTTTTCTAAATGTTCTCTGACTGACTCCCTTTAATCCAGCCCTCATTTCCACAAGTGCTGTCCTGGGGCACATTTAGAACCTAGGGCAGCCCTGGAACACAGCGTCGGCTTATCACTTCTCAGCAAAAGGCAATGCTAAACCGGAAGGTTCCTCCCCACAGCACCAACAACCACACCTAAAGTGAGTGTGGCTGCCCATCTGCCAGTCCACAGTCACCCTCCCAGAGCAACCAAGCAGAGTGGGGCCTCATGAGGAGGAGCCAGAAAGAACTCCTTTCTGCGTCCTGCCTTAGAGGACATCCTCAGGAGCCGCACGGAGACATCATGAAGAGTCGCAGTAGATAACTTTGCTCTCTTTTAATCAACTCTTTGCAAGTTACTTTAAATCTTTCTCAAGCTCCCTTCTCCAACTCTTCCTATAAATATCTCACCCAAAGGGTCCATCACATTCTGAAAGAAAGCCAATAGGGGCCTCTCTCTGGGTAACACCAGGCCTGGATGCATGAAGGGCTCAAGGCTGGACTGATGTGACCCAGAAGTCACCAAGAACTCCCTGGGCCAGGGGAAACAGAGCTGAGTCCAGTCCATGCAGGAGGAGGAGCAGAGAGGGGGCAGAGAAACTGTTCTTGTTAGGGTGGCCAGAGTTGCAGACCAGCCACAGCACACTGCCTGATGTGAAATAGGATGGTAAGGAATACGGCAGCCCTGGTTCTTAGTAGACATCCCAGAGAAGGGCATCTCTGAGACACTAGTTTGAGTGGCACCCTGTGAGGGAGGAGTCTGTACCAGGGGGAGCTATAGGGAGAGAAGTTAACGCTGGCCTCCATTAAAATCATGTACCACCTATCATGTTTTCCACTTTTTGTTCTTTTCTTCTGCCTCCTTCAAGGTTGCTACATGCACTCTTGAGAGTGTTTAGCAAAGGACAGGGGAGTTGAAGAGGGGGCCAAAGCCTAGTAATGTTCTAGAACAATGATGGGGCATAGAGGCCATATTTGTGTAGCACATTGTGGATAAAATGAGAGGATTCTCACCTGGCCCTGGTTGACTAGCTCACTGCACACCTGTGGGCAATACATTGCTATAAAGACCTCCGCCCAGTGCTCGGGGGTGACATAGTGGCACGGATGCAAGGCTGCAGGAGAGCAGAGCAGAGGTTGGAATGGTGGCAGAACTGAGGACAGAGGCCCAGAGGACGGCTGTGTAGGATGACTGTGCAGAGGGGCCCAGAGGATGGCTGTGTGGGTAGAGGGGCCCAGAGGCAGAGACCAGCTTGCTGCATACAGACTCACTCTGAGTGAACGGGATTTTGGTGACTAACCTGCCACCTGGAAATAAAGTTGGGTATAACCCTTTCACCCCAAGAACATTTTGCTCTCAATTTCTTTGGTCACATTGAATCCATAGCGAACTTGCCCAGGGCTGAAACCCATTGACAAGAGACACATGAAGGATAATTTTCCCCAACAGAACTTGTGCTTAGTTTCATTCTTTCCCTGGCCTTATCTTATCCAAGAAACTGTGTATCACCAAAAAGAAAAATCATGCACTTTCCATTTCAGTGGCCAAGCCTAATGTGAGGCCCTGAATTTTACATGTCATAGAAAACTGCACCTTCCAGAAGAATTGCTGATAGGTTGGGAGGGATGAATATCCCCATTATGTTTTTGCAATTCAGTGTCATCATCTCCAATTCCCAAACACAACTCAAATCCCACCACTCTGTGCCTCACCTGGTCTCTCTAGCCTGTCCTGATCACCTCCTCTAAACACGTGTAGTGCACATTACATGAACCTATTTAATGACGCATTGCCTGCTGTATTTATTCTCTTCTGACCCATACCTAGACTGTGAGCTCCTCGAGAAGCAGAGAATGCAGCTTCCATTTTTCTTATATCCTTCACAGTGCCAAGGAGATGGAAACTACCTATGCGTTCATTCACTCATTTATTCCTCAAGCATTTACTGAGCACCACTATAGGTTAGGACTTATTCTAGGCACTAGACTCACAGAGATGAATGAAGTATGGTCCCTGATTTTGAGAGCTCTCAGTCTAGTGAGAGAATCAGCCATGTGGGCATGTAATGATCATCTCGTGCAGTAAATATGCTCCAGACATGAAAGCCAAGGGAGTTCTATGAGACCACAGAGGAGAGAAGAACAGAGCTGGATTGAAGGGCAGTGAGATTGTGTGTCTAAGCTGCTCAATAAATATTTGTTGATTAATTAGGGGAGGAGTACACTTCTTTAGGGATTACAGGGACAAAATGTCCTTGTTAGCTGATGATGAGAGAACAGTTTCCTTACAGTCCAGAAGCTCACGGGAGCTGGCAAGTGATAATCTGTGTATTTATGATAACAAAAGGAAGAAACACTGGCAAACAAAAAGCACATAGGCATCTTCAGCATCAGATGAGAACATTATATTTCTAGGCCTGCAGTGCCCTTTCCTACCCATGCAACAATCTCCCATCTGTCTCCCCTGTCCAGGGAGATGCTCACACCCAGAGAGAGCCACATTCCAATAATCCAGCCCCAGGAACCTCTGTGGCTGCAGACCAACAGCTGACAGGCCAACAGATGTGCAGGTCTTCCATAAAGACCCTGGCCTGGCAAGGGGTGGGTGCCTCTCCACAGGGCCTGAGCTTGACCTGCAGTTTGTTTGTCCCACAGCATATGCTGGCTCAGCATATTAAGGCGGCTCCAATTTTGCATGTTCATTTTAGTCCTCCCTGAACTCTCATAAGTTGCCTTTTGCAGCAATCATGCCCTTATGGTTTATAAGGAAAGCAGCTGTGATTTTTCATCCTTTGAACTCTTGAGCCAAATAGCTTAACACTCCCCCTAGTTATCCTCTTCCCTGGATCAGACGACTGGCAATGTGGTGGTTAGTAACAAGCATCTTCCGCAAGGCTGGTAATGTGTTTATTCTTACACTCCACTTCACACCACCACAGTGCTTGTATGTCCCCAATCTGTCCATAAATCACTGTTGAAGTGTAAGAAAACACTGACTAGTAAGCAAGTGAAACTCGTCTGCTCAGGAGAGATCTAATCACACATGTAATGTGAGGAGTTCCTATATTCCCCTTCAGATGATGTCCTATCACTTATAATGGACTTTTGTTCTTGGGCAACTTCACGATTTCTATGAGTAGCTCTCTTTTTCTGTGCTGACAGTTATAACCTGGGCCTTGCAGTGATCCATATTAAACAGTTAAAAGACAGGAATAGGTCCTACTAAGCAATAAATCAGAAGAAAGGACTTGTATTTTTATTCTATTTATGCTGAAACAGAAGCAATAATTAGAGAAAACGTTTACATTAAGACTCATGGTACTTGGAGGTCCTAGCCATGGCAATTAGACAACACAAAGAAATAAAAGGCATCCAGATCGCCAAGAAAGAAGTTAAACTGTCCCTGTTTGCGGATGACATGATATTGTACATAAAAAACCTTAAAGAATCCACTTCAAAACTACTAGATCTAATATCTGAATTCAGCAAAGTTGCAGGATACAAAATTTATATGCAGAAATCTGTGGCATTTCTATACACTAACAATGAACTAGCAGAGAGAGAAATCAGGAAACAATTCCATTCACAAATGAATCAAAAAGAATAAAATAATTGGGAATAAACCTAACCAAGGAGATGAAAGACCTATACCCTGAAAACTACAAGACACTCTTAAGAGAAATTAAAGAAGATACCAATAAATGGAAACACATCCCATTCTCATGGATAGGAAGAATTAATATTGTCAAAATGGCCATCCTGCCTAAAGCAATCTGCAGATTCAATGCAATTCCTATCAAAATACCAACAGCATTTTTCAATGAACTAGAGAAAATTGTTCTAAAATTCACATGGAACCACAAAAGACCTTGAATAGCCAAAGCAATTCTGAGAAGGAAGAATAAAGCTGGGGACATTATGCTCCCCAACTCCAAGCTCTACTACAAAGCCACAGTAATCAAGAGAATTTGGTACTGACACAAGAACAGACCCATAAACCAATGGAACAGACTAGAGAACCCTGATATAAACCCAACCATATATGGTCAGTTAATATACGATAAAGGAGCCATGGATATACAATGGGGAAATGACAGCCTCTTCAACAGCTGGTGTTGGCAAAACTGGACAGCTACATGTAGGAGAATGAAACTGGATTATTGTTTAACCCCATACACAAAAGTAAACTCAAAATGGATCAAAGACTTGAATGTAAGTCATGAAACCACAAAACTCTTAGAAGACAACATAGGCAAACATTTCCTGAATATAAGCATGAGCAACTTCTTCCTGAACACATCTCCTCAAGCAAGGGAAACAAAAGCGAAAATGAATTCATGGGACTACATCAATTTTAAAAGTTTCTGTACGGCAGAGGACACCATCAACAGAACAAAAAGGCATCCTACAGTATGGGAGAATATATTTGTAAATGAGATATCTGACAAGGGATTAACATCCAAAATACATAAAGAACTTAAATGCCTCAACACCCAAAAAGCAAATAACCCAATTAAAAAATGGGTAGAGGATATGAAGAGACAATTCTCCAAAGAAGAAATTCAGATGGACAACAGACACATGAAAAGATGCTCCTCATCCCTAATCATCAGGGAAATGAAAATTAAAACCACAATGAACTA
The DNA here is from genome assembly GCF_040802235.1 of Manis javanica. Classification (NCBI taxonomy): domain Eukaryota; kingdom Metazoa; phylum Chordata; class Mammalia; order Pholidota; family Manidae; genus Manis; species Manis javanica. The sequence continues at coordinate 226,496,957 of NC_133156.1, forward strand.
TCACCTCATACCAGTAAGGATGGCCAGTATCAAAAAGAATAAGAACAACAAATGCTGGCAAGGATGAGGAGAAGGGGGAACCCTCCTACACTGCTGGTGGGAATGTAAGTTAGTTCAACCATTGTGGAAAGCAATATGGAGGTTCCTCAAAAAACTAAAAATAGAAATACCATTTGGCCCCGGAATCCCACTCCTTGGAATATACCCAAAGAATACACCTTCTCAGATTCAAAAAGACATATACACCCCTATGTTCATCACAGCACTTTTTACAATAGCCAAGATATGGAAGCAACCTATGTGTCCATCTGTAGATGAATGGATAAAGAAGATGTGGTACATATATACAATGGAATACTATTCAGCCATAAGAAAGAAACAAATCCTACCATTTGCAACAACATGGATGGAGCTGGAGGACATTACGCTCAGTGAAATAAGGCAGAGAAAGACAAATGCCAAATGATTTCCCTCATTTGTGGAGTATAACAATGAAGCAAAACTGAAGGAACAAAATAGCAGCAGACTCAGAGACTCCAAGAATGAACTAGTGGTTACCAAAGGGGAGGGGTGTGGGAGGGAAGGTGGGGAGGGAGGGAGAAGTATATTGAGGGGTATTATGTTTAGTACACATGGTATGGGGGTTCACAGGGAGAACAGTGTATCACAGAGAAGGGACATAGTGGATCTCTGGCAACTTGCTGCACTGATGGACAGTGACTGCATCGGGGTATGAGTAGGGACTTCATCATATGGGTAAATGTAGTAACCACATTGTTTTTTCATGTGAAACCTTCATAAGAGTATATATCAATCATACCTTAATAAAATATTTTAAAGAAACAAACAACAACAACAACAATAAATTCATGGAACTGAGCAATTGACTTCTATATGGATCGATGGTCTATCTCTGCCCATAGGGAGAAATGTGTAAAAAATCAATATCTAAAGCTAAAAATTGGATTATCTAATGTCAACAATTTTTCTTTCTTTGGGAATTCAAGGTTCAAGAGCAACATATCAGTACTGCAAAGTTCATACTTTCTTTGAACAATGGAAGTCTTTATACTATTACACTGTAATATTTCATTTGTCATCCTAAAGTTTGCCCTCTGGGGGTCTAAGTACCACATGAAAATGTGTCTATTAGGGTTTTAAGAATGCTTATCTCAAGAATCTCAAAAGAAAGGACATTAATACAAAGACGTTAGAATATCAGGAAATGACAAGGCTGGAGCAGAGGAAAGACTAAGCTACTACATGTTTGTATTACTTAGAGTCCCTGTTGGGTTTCATATTTAATCTTGAACAGAAATCTTGGTCATTGGCTAAAATGCTGAGCAAGCTTAAAAGGAAAGCCAAGTGTAGACTGGAATGTTGGAAACACTGGGAAAAAAAACTCTACTGAAAAACAGAAATAAAAACACAAATTAAGAGAAAGAGAAAAATTCACAAAGGATAATTCTCAGCCTCATAAAATGAAAGCTGGTCAGCCTCTCTGTATTTGTGACTGATTTTCTAGTGATGGTCCAGACTAATGGGCCTCCTGAAAGCTGGTAGCTGATGCTGTGAATGGCCTCTGAGACACAGTCACACTTCGTCAGAGTCTTGGAGCTGGCCCTGGCACTCACGAGGAGAAGCAAATGGAACAACCTCCAGATGCATTTGGCCAAGACTAGCAACTGCAGAAGAGTTTAATATGAAGAAGAGAGGTGATAGGATTTGTGTCAGCAAGTGAATAAGAGTTTAGAACTTAGTTCCACCGCTGTCTCTGGAAAGAACACTCAGGAGGCATGTGCATATCGTGGGCCTGGATGATGGCAAAAAATAGCAGAAGCTTGATTTCAAACTGGCCCCCCCCAAAGTCAGGATCATTAGGACGATGGCAGGAGGTTTATATTTAACTTCCCCCAACACTGCCCAAAGCCAGCACTGTCTGAAACGTTTGTCCTACTCCACACACGATTGCCACAGTGCTCTGGTGAGTTCTCCATAGTCAGAATGGAACAGGTCACAAGATCCAGAATTGCAGGTCAAAGCTGAGATGTCACAAAACAGCACAACTCTGCTGCAAATAGGCTTGACCCAGAATATGGTCTCTTTTCTGGGAGTACAGATAGGACAATTTTGTTGGTTGTTTGCCTAAAGGCTGCAATGGGCTCTAGGGGAAAAACGTAAATTTGAGGAAAAGATTATATTCATCTGATAAGGTCTTTAATATGTAACCAGCTCATCCTTGACTCTGCTCAGCCAATGCACATTGGGGTAGCTGGCTACCTGTCAACAGACTAAAGTCAACTAGACTCAGAAATGCCAGGGCTGAGCCTCAACTTTAAAAAGTCCAGGTCAGAGATTCTAAGCAACAGATAGACAGATGTCTAGGAATTCCTCTCTCTCCAGATTACTATTACTCTGCAGAGCAGTGGTTCTCAACTGAGGTGATTCTCCTACTCCAAAGGACACTTGACAATGTTTGAAGATGTTTTTGGTTGTTACAGTTGAAGGACCGCTAGTGGTATTTTAGTGGGTACAGGCCAGGGATGCTGCTAAATATCCAACAAAACACAACTGAGCTGCTGCTACCAAGAAATTATATAGTCTAAAATCTCAACAGCGTCGAAGTTGAGAAATCCTGCCCTGATTTTGAGAAATTACTTAAACATCACACAGCTAAAAAGGTTTTCTAGCTGTACCCGGTACACATGACATCCCCTTGGCATTACCCACACACACTGACAAGTGCTTATACCCTTCCCAGGCCTCTCCATCACTAACGTATCAGTAAGTTCAATAACATAACCTTGTGACACTGGTCCCTATTCCATCTTGTAATATGTGCTTGCCCTGCATATTCATTCTAGGCATGCTCAACTTCCCATAAGACTCTATATGAGCCAAGAGGGCCTGTTGTGTGGGAGAACAGAGACCAAGGCTTGCCTTTAAAAAATATTAAAGTTGCTGCCTTAAACTTAGCACACAATTCTGCATGGCCTCCTCCATGAAGCCTTCAGATAATTATGGACGAATCTGTTGATGATACCCTCTATGGCCTCCTTCTTATTAGGTAGATACTTACCTGTAGAACTAAATGTGCTTCATCTGTAAAGCACTGTCTGCTGACTTGGCACAAATCATGAGTTCTGTATGTTCTAAGAAGTTCCATGTCCTTAGTCCACGGTGGTGACCACTTCACATCCCATCTTTGCAAGGAAATCTTCCCTATCTGCTCTAGTTCACATTTCTCTCCTTTTTCTGAGCAACAGAGCACTAAGTGTAGAATGCCCTCACACCCCCACTCTGTGTTAAGTGGTTATTCATTATATAAATCTTATCTCAGTAATAAATTATTATTAAGGACACTGGGTAAATAAAAAGTAAGGCATTGTCCTAAATATTATTGTTAGCTTTGGTGCTCTTTATGGACCAGGGAATCTGGTAAACATTTTACATGCAGCACCTCAACTTTGCAAGGAACATACAATTATTCCCATTTTTCAGATGGGTAAGCTGAGCCCAGAGAATGTAACTAAATTGCTCAGGATCACCAGCTTTTAAATTCCAAACATTAAATTTGAGCTTAGATTTGTATGAATCTAATAACCTGTGCTCCTAACTAGTCTACTGCACCGCCTCAAGGTGTTCACAGTCTAACAGGACAAGTATACTCACTTGGAGGGGTAAAGCCTCCACAAGCCAAGTCAGGCTAATGAGCTAGTTGGTACTGAAGCATCAACAAGCTCCAGGCAGACATTCGACTGATGACTTTAAGGCACCTTTGCTGAAACCAGCCTTGAGGATCTAGCGAACACATGGCTCAGTGCTGCACAGTCTTATGAATAATAATGAAATCCAATCAGGAACAGAGGCCTTAGATTTTAATTGAGCTATCCTTTAAAGGACTGCTTTTCTCAATGTCAAGGTCATGTTCTCCTAACTAAAGCAGTTATTTTATGTGTGTAGCAGAGATAATAGGCACTGGAGACACATTGAGGACAAGTGGCATGCGGCATGAAAAAAAGGAGGAAATATACGAAAAGCAATCATTGAAGTATACACTATAGACCTTCCCATTGATAATCGGTTTAAATTATTAAAGCACATAAGAGGTTATTAACTAGAGAGAGTATAAATTACATTTTTTTTGCTGAGCATTGACTTTTCAAAGTCTCCCAAACTTCCACTTTGCAAAAAAAAGCTTTAAATTTAGTCATTAGAAAAAAATATCTTTAAAAAATCATCTCCAGAGTGGATGGATGAGGAAAGAGCAGATGCTTCATGAATTTGAGATCACATTACCTGCCATGAGAATATAAAATGGAAAATGGCATTTAAATAAGGTTAATATTGCTCCGGGTGGCTAGCCTTGGCTAGGTCCAAAGACTCAGGGTTGCAGGCCCCTTGGACTGAAAACATCCCTGAGGGACTGGGACAGGTAGCTGAAAACACACGCACAGAATTTCTGGAAAACTCTGGGATGAACAGCTCTCAGAGCACAGCTGCATCAGGATGAAAGGGAACATTTGCAGTAGGCACTACAGAGAGGGACCTGAGACCTGGTCTTGTCACCTCCACTGATGTGCAGGAGCAGTGGCAGGGATTGTAGAAGAGACCTGCCCACAGAAAAATGAGTGATACGTATCTTCCTTCTCACACTGGAGATACTGGTTTATATTCCTGTTCTCCAAGCCCTTCTGGACTTTTCTGCAAATGGTCTGATAAGTATGTTCTTATCTAAGGCTGCTCTAATCTTCTGGGGCTCTGAATTAGCATTTTTAGGTATGTACTCTTCTGGCAAGAGACCCTGTATCTAGGAAGGCCAATCATCTCTTGGATTCTCAGTTCTATCTTTACTCATTAACTCTCATTTCCTCTCTCAGAAATTAGCTCATTTGGGCTGCTTGCCTTCTCTTTGAATGAGTTTTCCTCCTGTATCCTAAATCCAGGATCCTTCTGCTCAAACTCACTCTAGGCCTCCGACTTTGCCCTGTGGTTTCCTCACCTCCACCTTCTTTCTGTTCAGCAGTGGCATTCTCACTGAAAGAATGAAGATGAGAAGCAAAACTACTCTCCCCTGCCACCCAGCCCTGGCCAAGCTCTGCTTCACCCAGCCTGTCAGGGTGACAGATATGCCACAATTACAGAGCCATCTCCTTAAAGATGGTCATAACGTCTCATCATGTGAGGTAGAAGGATATGAAACAGCATGCCGGTGATGGGAGTATTTACACCAGAGAAACTGGCAAACACACACACACACACACACACACACACACATACACACACACACACACACACACTGTGGTGAATGCCTCCCACCGACCTTCCTCAGAACTTCTTTTTTCTATAACTATTCCAGCCTCAAGTCCAACTGTATTCTTAGAGGCTCCAATTCCCTCATTCATCATCATACTCCAGCCAGTATGACCAAGTAAGAATTCTTCTCAAAATGGAAATAGCGAAGTCTTTTTCCCTCCAGAGTCAGATTTTTCCCACATGCAAGAAGTCATACTATAGACAGAAATAATGGTGGCAGAAGACAGAGAGAAGGGAGAGAGTCAGGGCTACACAGAGCAAAGGTGCTAACAGACATTGAGACTTGGGTGCCAATTATTCTCTAGACCTTCCTAAATTGGAATATTTACCTCCTCTTTCACCTTACCAGATGCCCTTCAAGTAAAACCACTTTGTACCCAAGCTCAATTCAGTCCACTTACTGTTGCTTGTAGCCAAAGGACTCCTCAGCAACAAAGAAATTTATTTTTGATTGATATCCACCAATATGTTCATGGTACTTATCTCCAGATTTTTTCTCTTTAGTTATCTTCATTTACCCCTGCTTTTTAATAAGCCCAAAATATGTATGCAATATTTTGGTCATGATGATTTGGTCAGATGATTAATCTGATCAACAGATAAATACTTACCAAAATAACAAAGTCATTGTGGAGGAAGTCACCAGATAGCAGGTGACCCTCACAACTGGATCAGGATCATACATTTGCCTTACAAATGCCTATCGAGTCCCGAGTACTACCAGATACTGCAGGTACAGGAGAGAGAAAATCTGTGCTCTGTGACCATGGAGGATACAAACGTGCACCCTGGCGGGAGACACAGACCTCTCAGGATCACCCACATAAATGTAAAGTCCCAACTATGATGGGCGCTGTGAGGAGGCAACTGCAAAAGTAGACATGACCAAGTTAGGAAAGTCACGAAGACTTGCTGGAGAAAAATGACACAAGCTGAGAGCTGAGAGAGAAGCAGGAATGAAGGGAAGAAGAGAGAAGAAGGAAGAATGGAGACTGCACATCAAAAGCTCTGTCTCCGGAGGGAGCATGAGGCATCTGAGATATGGAAAGAAAGCCCAGAAAGTGGAAGGAGCAGGGCATCTATCCTCTGAGAGGAGACCAGAGAAGCAGGTGGTGACTAGACTGCAAGAAACCTTGTGGGTCAAGTAAGGAGTTTTGTCTTTTTTTCCCAGAGCATGGAAGGGCTATGACTGTACGTGTATGCAGTGTCTATGTGCATGTGTGCCTGGGATGTGGAGATGAAGTATGATCAGAACTGTATTTTTTTAGACATAACTCTGACAATGGCATGGAGAGCAGAAGAGAAGTTCCAGACAGGAGGTAGGTAACTTACTTAGGAAGATCTCCAGCTTGTGTATGAGCCGGGGAGGGTATGATGGAAGCTTATGCAAGGTTGCTGATGACGGACAGAGAGAAGTGTAGAGCGTGACTTAAGGGTATAGTCACAGTTCTTGTTTCAGGAAATTTAATTTCTGTCAGAGGCAGGACTTCTTTTGTCACAGGCAAAAGAACTCAAATGCATTAAAATGTGACATGGGCAAATAAAAATGAGCTAAAATTTGTTGAGCCACATTTCTATCAGAAGTAATTAGCCAAACAGCAGGGTTAGGGCCCAAGTTACATACTAAAAAATATGTCAGGTTGTATGGAAAGGGAGAAAATTCCTATAGAATTTACCAGGAAACAGAAGGCACCCTCAAACTGAGTAATTTGAAGAGGGTCTAACTAATGGGGTACTTCTAAACATATGAGCAATGTGTACAGAAATGACAAATTATGGTGAAATACCACAGATTAGGTCCTCACCCTTAGGACTGATGCATTAAAGGGAGGAAGTGGCCTCTGGAACTCAGAAAGCGCTGTGCAGGGAAAGTATCTGATGAGAACAGAGGCATTACAACAAATGGTGAAGAGGGCCTATGGTGGCCCTGCACGGTGGGGAGGGGACCAGGGAAATGCAAGCTCTTAACTCCCACCCCTCTCTTCCTCCAGATCTCCAACCTTTGCTCCTTGTTGACTCAGTTCAACCAGAGCGAGAAAGAATAAGAGCTCTTTGATGAAAAGCACACGTCAATCTCCTGAGACACAAACAAGGTCAAGAAGGATGGAAAGTTTCTATCTACAGAAGAAAACAATACAAGATCCCAGTCATAGACATTCAAAAAAGATAAAACAAATCTAATAGACATTTACTAAGTATGCACTGTGTTCATGGAATGGCACCAGGAACCTTAGTGAACATTGAACAAAGTATAAGCCATGTGGGAACTATATAAGCTCAGAGTCAAATGGGGGGAAAACTACTAGGGAGATTGGAAACATTAAATAAAGATACAAGTAACAAATCAACACAAGAGAGCACACAGGGTGTCATCTGGCAGTGCGTGAGCAATTAAAATGCAGTGCTGGCTATCAGTGGTGAGTGACACAATGGCCTGAAGTGACTATAAAAGGCTTCTTAAAATAAGAGCCAGGATTTGAGCCTTACAGGGGAAAAAGACTGTGATAAAGAGCAAAAGAGCAGGCACAGCATCCTAGGCTAGGGAATGAGTGAATGCAAAATGGCAGAACAGAAGAAGTAAAGCAAATTGTGTTTGAGAAATTTGACTCTCTGGTTATTACAAACACCATATACACAAGTGGAGATCAGTTGTGCTGGAAATGTTATTTTATTCATTGATTTGTTTTTCAAATGGAGCATCTCGTGTGTTAGGCAGGCATTGCTCCGGACGCTGGAGATGCAGCAGTGAACATGACAGACAAGGACCCTGCAATCGTATTCTTGGGAGGCAAATGGAAGATAAATATACACATTAAGTAAACATCAGATAGCTTCAAGTCTTCAGGAGAGAATTACTATCAGTTTATGTTTTAGGGAACAACTAAATTGTAACCGTACAAGATATTCAAGGAAAACCTCAGCAAGGAGTTCTTTGAGCTCAGGTGAGACCTGAATAACTAGAACTATTCTTGTTTTGTATCATGATCAAATGGAAACACATTTCGGGCAGAGAGAGATGGCATCCGAGGCCTGAAGCGGGGACTTGAATAATATGGTTGAGGAAATAAAATGCAGACAAGAGTGACATGTGCTCTGTGATGAAGGTTTATACCAGGTGCTGGGACTGCCTCTGACCAGCTGGTGAGTGACAGCTGTTACATTTTCAGGAATTTTGTGAAGTAGCTGACATTTTGGTCACTTATAACTGTCTGTGGTGGGAGTATTTACACCAGAGAAACTGGCAAACACTATCAATCAAGGCTTCCGTCCAGTTCCCAGCCCATTCAAAGAGCCGGTTCTTAAACGTCTACTGTGCACCACAGGGTGGATATGAGAGGAAGCTGGAGAACAGAGGCACCTAATATTTAAGGCTTTATAAGCCAGGGAAAGGGGTTTTGATTTTAAGTACGATGGGAAGCCATTAGAGAGTCTTAAGTAGGACATGAACTTGATCTGCTTTGCATTTTAAAAAGACAGTTCTGACTGTGTTGCAGAAAATTCTAAGTGGGTAAAGGGGTTAATGGGAAAATCGGTTGGGCAGTACTGCATTAGTCTGGGTAAGAAGTGACAGTGGCTTTGACTAGGATGCAGTAGTGAAAATGAGGAAAAATAAAAAATTTTTAGTTTTTATTCATGGATCTCATGTAGGAATTGAGGGAAAGAGAGGAACTGAGGATAATTTTTTAGTTTTGGCTTGAGAAACGAGGTATATGGTGGTACTATAACCCAAGAGGTAGGGAATTTATGTAAGAACAGAGGTGGAATAGAAAATTAAGAGAATTACACTCACCCTATTAAGGTTGAGATATCTGTATGCCATCAACCTGGAAATGTCAAATAGGATATGCATACAGGGACTGTTGGATATATAGCTTGAGAGTCACTAGCACAAAGGTAGTATTTCCAACCAGAGCATGGGCTAGACGACTGAGGGAGGGCACAAAGAGGGGGGAAAGCAGAGGCAGAGCAGGAGAGGAGCCAGCCAAGAAGACAGGATGAACATACCAGCCTGCAGGAAAACCGGGAAGTCTGGTGCCACGATGCCAAGAAGAAACAGCCCCAAGAAATTGGAGTCCCTTTTGTTGAAGGCTATTGGAGATCAAATAAGATAAGCAGGGAGAAGTCACCTGGACTGGTGCCAGGGACCGTGGGTGCCCTTAAAGCTGTGGTCACCTGGGCTGGTGCCAGGGACCGTGGGTGCCCCTTACAGCCGTGGTCACCTGGGCTGGTGCCAGGGACTGTGGGTGCCCCTTACAGCTGTGGTCACCTGGGCTGCTGCCAAGGACCGTGGGTGCCCCTTACAGCCGTGGTCACCTGGGCTGGTGCCAGGGACCGTGGGGGCCCCTTACAGCCGTGGTCACCTGGGCTGGTGCCAGGGACCGTGGGGGCCCCTTACAGCCGTGGTCACCTGGGCTGGTGCCAGGGACCGTGGGGGCCCCTTACAGCCGTGGTCACCTGGGCTGGTGCCAGGGACTGTGGGTGCCCCTTACAGCTGTGGTCACCTGGGCTGCTGCCAAGGACCGTGGGTGCCCCTTACAGCCGTGGTCACCTGGGCTGCTGCCAGGGACCGTGGGGGCCCCTTACAGCCGTGGTCACCTGGGCTGGTGCCAGGGACCGTGGGGGCCCCTTACAGCCGTGGTGTCAATCACGTGTGAGAACTCTAAGAAGCCTCCTCAGAAAGAATTCAAGGACACATGTTCAGCGAAGAAGCAGAACTTCTCATAAAAGGTCGGAGGCGGGGATGACAATAGATGCAAGAGAATGTGAGGCGAAAAGAAGTCTTTATTTTTTAGATAGAAATAATTAGGATGCATTTATTAATGGAAAGGGAAATCTCAGTGGGGGAGGAGAGAAATGCTGGGCACAGGCCCTGGAAACACAAGGAAGAAGGGGACCCGGAGCACAAGAGGAGACATCGTTCAATCTACAGACATTTATTAAATGCTCCTTTGTGACATCTTTCATTGCACAGATTTCTGACATCACATCTGGAATATTTTCCAACATTTATTTGCTATATTAGATTCAAGCTATTTATGGACCGAGACACAATTTTGTTCTTGTCTCAAGTCCCAGGCCCTGGCCCCAATTCAGGCACACAGTATGACTTAATAAATATTTGTTGCATGCATGCTGTATGAGACTTAAAAGAATTTACCTACTGGCATTAGCAGTTATGTGAATATTTGATTCAATCATAGACAGCACTGAGGAGACAGACATAAGTAGCAAAAAACAGACAACTTCAATTATAGAATTTCTTTTCTTACTTTAAATCTGACTTGGATTGACAGAGGAAAGGGTTGGGGCCAGATGGATGTGGGAGTTAGGGAAGAGACAGCTCCCTCTATAAATTACCAATCAAAGAGGAAGATGCTCTTCCACATAGAATCCAGTTTATTTTAATTCTTAATAAAAAAATGTACTATTGTACATGTCACCCCTGTGCACCTGCCAGCTTTTTGCTGCCCTAGTGCATCTTCTCTATAACCTTAATCTCCTGGGCCTTCCTGACAGCATATTCACCTCTGCCACATGAGTGCCCCGAAGTCCAGTAAGACCAGTGCCAACTGTTTGTCCTAATCTCAGCCTCCCCCCATCACCAATACATCATGTTCTGCCCTACATCATGTGCTCTCTTCTTTGTAGTTTTCTATTATCCAAATTCCTTTTATCTTTCAACATTCAAGTCCCACCAACTCTAAGAATTCTTATCCAGGGGAAAGAAATCTATCCATTTGCCTAAATGCTGTAGTACTTAGGGAATCGATTATTTAGCAATTATCAAATAATACGTGATTGATTTGACTTTACATGAACATGCATACATATGGGAGAGAGAGAGAGAGTGTGTGTGTGTGTGTGTGTGTGTGTGTGTGTGTGTGTGTGGTGTGTGTGTCTGTGTGTGTGTGTATGTGAGAGAGAGAGAGAGAGAGAGGTAGGTAGGTTGACTGAGTCCTGCCTGTCTATGAGATGTCGGCCTGAGAGCAGATGACAGGTGTCCATCAGATAAGAACTTGGCTCCAGTGTCTCCTTCGCTCCTCGACCCTCGGCAGCCCAGAGAGCAAGGTCAAGGGCTGAGTGGTCTTGGGGAACCCAGCTGTAATTGCAGAAGAAAGGTTTTCCAGTGTCTGTATCACGTAAGTGCTACATCAACCATATCCACCTGGTAATAGATTACTGACTGTTCCTTTTTTCAGAAACAATTATGAAAGGTACAAACTTCCAATTGTGAAATAAACAAGTCATGGGGATGTCATGTACAGCATGGGACTACAGTCAATACCGTATTGCATTTTTGCATATTTGAAAGTTGTTAAAGGAGTACATCTTAAAAGTTCTCATCACAAAAATAAACGTATATATCATAGCATATTTTCTATCCATTTTTGGAAGCTTTTCTAAAATACATATATATACTTTAGAGAATATAAAATATATGTATTTTAGAAAAGGAGCAAAGTTATTCGACCAGTGTGATCATGACGTCATGTCTAGAAAATGAACCAAGTCCCCCTGAAAGGAGAAGGGAAGCAGTGGGGGAAGTGGAGAGCTCACACAATGGTTTCAGAAAACTTGGAACATTCTTAAATATGCCTGCAGCTGTGTGATCTTGGGAAAGTCACCTCCCTTCTCTGAGCCTTGGGTTTCCAAAATAAGAGGTTTTGAATAAATGATAGCAAAGGTCCTTCAGTTCTGTCAGCCCAGAACTTCAGGCTTGGGAATGAGATCTGAGCCTTACTGCCATCCTTTGATCAACACTGCAGACCATACTCTGTCCTGACACGCTGTGCTTTCTGGAATGTAATTGAAATAATGTGGGTGTCATATCTCTTCTGATTACCCCAACATGAACTGGAGTCATCAGCTCTCCTCATTTAACCTTCCACAAATAGCTCTGTTTGTTTCAGCCAGGGGCAGTATAAATAGTTGTAATGAAATGTCTTAATATAAAGAAGAACAGATAATATTCAAGCCACTTAATTAGAAAGAAATCCATGCGTCCATATGGCACCCAGAAATCACTCTCCTACTAGCTGGCTTTCAGTCAGTAAAAATGGAAATCAATTTGCCAAACACCATAGCCGTGCTGGAAGTGGAGCTGCCCTCAACATCCCCTTCAGTGTTGGCCTCCTTGTGGGGGCCGGAGCGGGCTAGCAGCTCGCAACAGCCCCAAATCTCACACAGAGAAGGTTTCGCTGTTAGCCAGAGCTGATGCCCTCTGGCAATCCTCCCTGTACTTGTTTCTGCAGCAGAACTGGCTGCCTCGTCTTATTTGTCTTCTTGCTCCTATCTGTGTAATGTGGGTATTTGTTTTACAAAAACGTTTGCTTCACTCACTTGGTATTAGACTTCGGGATCAGACATGAAATAATTATTCAGCCTAGAGCAGCTTTTTTCTGGTGCTGCCATTTCTAAGCGAGCAGCCAGTTCCTGCAGGTATCTGTGCTGCCAGAGGATAACTACTCACAGCCTGACTGGAGTTTTATTTGGATGGAGAGAGACCTATTAAACCCTCTATCTGCTGCCACCTTGAAAATTAAAGATTCCCCAGCTTTTTCCCTGAATTGTGGAATCCTGGGAATCAAGCACATGGCTCTGCCATTAGCATCTGTGAAACTCAGTTTGCTATCTTGTACCCCTGTGGTAGTGACCTTCACCAGCGGCCCCAAAACTCACAGACTCTGCCTTAATCATGTCTATGTACTGAGTCAATCAGGACTTGTCCTACAAGGAGGTCCAGTTCACTGCCTTTGGAGGACTTCAATGTCAGTGTCATATACAGAATTCTCTATCTGTTACTTCTAAGAATTGATCAGAAGGAGAAGCATTTAAAAATTCTTCCACACAGAATTAAGTTCATTCTGTTTTGTATTGCTGTTGGTGAGAATGCCACAGAGCATAGTTTCCATGTATTTCTGAGAAGTTTTCATGTGCTCATCAGCCTCGAGTCTCAAGGTTGTGCTTTAGTTCATCCAGTCCAAGTGAGTCATGCAGAGTACTTAGCATCTGAAGATGTGGATAACCACAGATAAGCACTTTCAATCATTCTCAAATATTTAATGAGCAATCATGTGCTGAGTTCTGTGGATAAATGGTATTTACCTTCCTAGAGACCATCTTCCAACAAGAAAGAGAGAAAATTGAACAGACACAATTGCTATAAGATACACCAGGTACTGCAAAAGGCATAGCACAGACAGGAATGAAAGCATAGGCAGATTGCTCATAACAGAGCAAGTCAGCCCCAGGGTGATGTTCTGTGACACACTCCAAGCCTTGCCTTAGCCTCGTGCTCATGTCTTCTTTTTCGATGTTTCTATTAAGTCAATGTCATCATTGAATATAATAATGTATATGTTTGTGTATGTATACATTTAGATACACACACACTATTAGGTCATCCCTGTTCAAAGGACTTAACTGGTAAATGAAGCAAAAGATAGAATCCCTACTCCTACGGAACTCATAGGTGTATATATGAAAACATTATACAAAAAACAAATATGGTATGAGGTCTAGGTAAACAGAGTCAAAAGAGTAGAATGCAATCTAAAAACTATTTTATACCTACCAGGTAAGGCAAGGAAGGATTCACTGAGAATGACCAGTAAGCCCAACATCATTAAGTATCATTAAGTCAACGTCATTAAGTATCTCTGATGCACCTTTCCTGTTTCAGGCCTCAAGGGCATAAAGGACAAGACATGTAGGGCCTTCACTCCAGGACAAAATTAAAATCCCATGGAGACACAGGAGAGGCATAATTGTTTCTTTCTAGTGCAGCCTTCTTAGTCAGACTTTCCAGATTCAAAGCTTTGTTCTTCCACTTACTAGCTATGTGACGTGGGTAAGTTTCTCATCTGTAAAGTGGGAATAATTAATTGTACTTACCTTATAGGGTGTTTTTGAATTTAAATGAGAAAAACATGGCTAAAATTCTTAGTACAGTCATTGACTTAAATTGAATGTCAATACATGATACCACTCAATAAAGATGAAGCACATAATGTAAGAGGGATTCTCTCATAATTTTCTTCCAGAGCAAGGTAACCATAGACACCTGCAGGATAATGGAACCTAATAGAATGAATAATTTTTTCTAGCAATTGGATATTGCTTTAAGAAATATTGAGCCTTGTAACTGAACCCCTATAGTAACCAAGGAAATGAATGTTTTTTGGAAGTAGGCTTGACTGACTTCAATGTTTAGTTTTCTCTCCTATGTCAATGTGCGGCACATAGCATGAATTAAGGTTATCCTGAGCCCAAAGACACAGAAGTAAGGAACATGGGTAAGGCATTTATGACCTAGCCACTTGCCCTAATGCATTCATCAATCTGACTCTTGTCCAAGGCTGAGGCCTCTACACCTCACTCCTACAAATGCATCATTTTCTACTACATTATTCACACTCAGTAATGAAGGGGTTCCTAAGACTTTTGTCAAATTTGTGCCATAAAGTATTTCCTAGGTCTCTGGAAGCTTTACACGGTAGTAAAATTCCTCTTGCAAACTGTTAAGTAGTTGGAGCTAAGTTGTGCTGTTAATATTAGGGCACGCACGGTTACAGATAAAATACATAGAGATGGCAGAAGTTACCTTGGCAAGCTTCTTCAACTGAAGTATTCATGAACAGATAAACTCAACTCAACTTAGTTCAGTTGGGGGAAAGACAGACAGGTAAAGATTGTGAAGCAGAGGTCAGATCAAAACTACTGGGTGAAAAGAGTGGTGAGTAGCTCCAGAGGTTAAAGGAGGAGCTAGAAGTTTATTGAGGTCTATCTTTATTTAGTCTGGGCTGAACTAAGTGGGGAGGTGGACAGAAGTCCTTAGAATGTTCTCATGAGGGGGCTACCTTCCTCCCTTTTCCCAAAGGAAGCCCTTTGGAAACCAATGGCTGAAAAGTTTACTCTCTGAAAAAAGTGTAAATCAGAGTCTCATTTCTGTTTCTAGCAACAAATGAAAGTGAGATAAACTTGATGGACTCAAACAGGTAAAGTCTGTCCACATAATGACTCTGGAGCATGTTGGAAAATCAGTGCCCCTATGATCTGTTTCATGGGAGAGTAAGGCATGGTGGATCGCCTTTCGACGTCAGCATCCAGGCCTGACGTGAAGCAGTGTCACCTGCAGTGGACTGGCTGCAGCCATCTGAGGAAGGACAAGCTCAGCAAGGAGGCCGCTGTCCTCGGGGCTGAGCCCCACCTGCGGCCCTACCAGGGAGCCTGCAAACTCCCAAGCCAGGAACAAACTCCCTGGTTGTCCCATTCTCTGGCACTACAGATAAGGAAGAGGCGGGCCACACTACAACTAGCTGCATTTTGACTTTCTAAAGAGAAGAAGAAAATGCTACCCATGATGGGGGCCGAAATAGGCACAGGGATGGTATGGTATACCTAAACGCAGAGTCTGAAGTTGGTCCATGGGTTCAAATCCTAGCTGCAGCATTTACTACCTGTGTGACTTCAAAAAGTTAATCTTGCTGTGGCTCAGTTTCATCTGCAAAATGGAATTAATAATAGTAGCAATTTCACTCAAGTTGTTGTGGGGAATAAATATTAATATAAAAAAGTATTCAGAATAATATGATACATAGCAAAAGGTTATCATTATCATCAAGAATTGCTCATTTTTTCCTAATTTGGACCTTGGATGAGAACTAGAGCCTCCTATGCAGGCCTTTGGATAATAATCCCCCATCATGACTTCCCTGTGGGAAGGAAATCAGCTTTGTAGGAGGAAACTCCTTTCCTACTCACTCCAAATCCCTGGGTCCATGTGCATGAAAACTGAGGAGATAAACTACATGAATTACCAATAAATGTCCTATATCACCGGGATCCCCTCACCTGAAAGAAAGTCAGTTATTTTGGTCAGCGGCCATGGAGGCGTCTTCCTTCAGGCCTTCCATGACTTCAGTGGCACCTATAACACTTTTCAACAAGTCTGTGGCTAGCACCTGATCTGGGTGTAACTCAGCCTGGCCTCTCCCAAAAGGGAAGCATATGTTCCTCTTGTCCAGAACTACTAGTTTGCTTAGGAAAAATGCTCCCATCTACAGAAAACAATTGGCAAGCTCTCTGAGGTCTGCCTCAGTTGACCCTCTGTCTTAGGAGTATAAAGACCCAAAAAGCATAAGATTTCCTGCAAGAGATCGAGATTCCTGCTTCCAGACATGCAGATAAACTGAGGCTATTCAGACCTCTGGTCTATGATAGGGGACTCACGCCTTCCCAGTGAGCACCCAGAAGCCACCAGCACCTTCCCTTGCTCTGCAGAGATCCATCAGTTCCTTCTGCTTTATCTGCTTCTTCTGCCTAAACTTTGCTTTTTAATGATGGCTCAAGTAACTCCAATCCCGTTAACTAGGATACCTATAGGGGGCGGTAGCACTGGCTCACCCCAAGGAGTGTCATTTTCTGAACATTTGTTATGTAACGCAGTGTCGTAGAGAACACACTGGTTTGGAAGTTAGGAGACTGGAATTAGGGAGGGCTGTCTCTACCACTAACTTGCTGTGCAGCTTCTGGTGCCTTCTTTCCACTCTGGAATAAATGAGTCATCTCTTGAGTAAAAGGAAGATAAATAATGCAGGTGCTTCCCAGCTCCATGTTTGTCCAATCCATTGAGGTTGTGGTGACCTCCCTTAAAGCAGAAAGCAATGCGACTTATCAGTGGGGATCCGCAGTTTCCAAACTGTGTCTAAAGTATTTCACAGTCAGAGGTCATTAGCTGACAAGTTAACTATATGACAAATCTGTGGTATCTGGTGATTGAAGACAATTACTGGTTAAAAAAATAATAATAACTATACAGTCACAAAAAGAAAAGAAAAAGGGAGACCAGCAATATATCCACATGCTTTAAAACTATCCACTCTGTTATGAGAAATGCATCAAAATTACTTTTCCATTGACCTCTGTCATAAAATAAAAGTTCAATTATGAAAAAATAAAAAACCTAAAGAAGTTTTTCAACAAGCTGAAGCTCTAAAATATTTAACTTCCTGGCCATTTCTGAATCTCCCCTTAAAAAGAATTCCTTCTGCCTCTCTCCCTAGATGTGATCATATATGTGAAACTCCTTTCATTGACTAGCATGTACTGGTACATTGTGATGTTACAGTTACTAAAATTTTCCATTGCCAGACAAATGCCAGACTCCAAACAGAATATCAAGCTGTGTAACACAGAATGGCTCTGTCTTTATTAACACAGTACTTTGACTTTGAATTACCAAGTGTCTGCACAAAAGAGAAGCCTGCAAATAAGAGCCTCCGAGTACATCCAAGGAGGAATCATATATCACCATTCCCTTCTAGAATCATCACTCAGTGAATTTTGTATATTACCGTCAATTGTATACCATGTATTATTTTTAAACAGGTCATTTGAATCTTTACTGTTATGTATCAGTAGTACCTAAACTTTGATCTGGGCAATCTAGAGCTGTGTGACTGTATGACAATGGGTGATTATGAAGCAGATTCATATTTTAGATTTTACTCTTTGTACTCAACATTTCATTGGGAAAAGAGGAAATCTCAGTTCTCAAGCAAGGAATATATAGTTGCTGAATGATGGATGGAATGCTGCCATCTCTTGGTAATGCAGCACAGAGGAAAACAGTTTCCAGAAAAGTGATTTCGCATTTCTATTGGCTAAAGGCAATGCAGTTAAGAAGCATAATTTTACTCTTCTTGTGTCAGAACAATCTATAATTGCTGGTATTATTTTTAGCATTTAATGCTTACAGTGCATACTGAAGCTATTCCCTGACAATAATACCATATTAAAAAGAATCCATCACATGGTTTCAAAGGCTTAGCTTCTAGGAAGGAAGGTCTAAATTAGATTGGCCCAGCATGTCTCACACACCTGCTTTTTTGGGTCTGTGCTGAGTACGGACTCAGTAAAATTCACAAGCTATGCATGACACCTTTGAGTTGTGGTCTCCACCTGAAAGTTCTCTCTTCCAACATGCATACTGGAGAGACAAGAAAATGCCTGGCCTCTCAGATGGGCTTTCAGTAGAATGAAAAACCTGGGAGTTAGAAACCTGTGGCTTTGCCACATCCTGGTCCTGAAACTTTGGTCAACCAAGTCACATGTCCTCAGTCTTTCCATCTGTAAAGTGAAGATGGCAACCTCTATTCTACTTACATCACCATGTAACTATAAGAATCAAACAGAATTGCAATGTGAAAATGTTGTGCAAGGGAAAAAGCATTGCACTTAGGTCAAGGATGAAAGGAGAGGAATGGCAGCGTTCTTGGTCTTCAGAGAAGATTAGTAAAACTAAATAACATGTCTTTGGCTTTGTTCACCCCTGATTACTATTTTTTTCTCAAAGTTGAACATCTGATGATACCGATGAGGCAATATAAACGAGCCAGCAGTTACTGGGTATCATCATGATTCATAAGCTGTTGAGTCAGGCCAAGATGTGCAAACAGCATACCAACTCATAGCCCTGTAGTGTAATTTTGGCCACCCAAAGGCAAAGCATATTCAGAATGGCCTGGAAGGCTGAGAGAATCGTCCTGCCTGTCATTATAGTATATCTCCAAAATGCCTTCCACAGCAGTTGTCATTTCATGAGAGCTACTTTGTCATATTCTGTCTTTTCCCAAAAACAGGGATCCTCCTTGGTTTTCTAATACATGCCCCAGCAGGGCTAAATACTGTACCTGGAGCTGTATGTGTTTCATAAATAATTATCTGATGGTTAAATTGAAGTGAATTAAGGATTATCAACCATTCACCATATTCTGGATGCCAAAGAGTGAAGAAGCATGTATTAAAATAAAATCTAAGTGCAGTCTACACATTTAAAAAATTGAACCCATTTGGGAAGAAGTGTAATTTTTGCAAGAGAAAACCTGACGCTGTCACAAAGCAGCATGTTGTTTGTGTTTTCCTACAGTCTGAAAGGATTGTGATGAGAAATAGAAAAATCATGTTTACTGGAGAGCAATAGGTGAGTTGAGGGGACAGGGTCTCTGTGTTTCGTAAAAGCCACATAATACATTGGAAAGCTGCTGCTAGCACAGCCATTGGGATGCTAGCTTACACCACGAAAAGTATAAAACTCATGGTAACAAAACTTATAGGTTCACTCTGATTTGTATATTTATTCATCTTAAGTATTATGTTGAGCTATGAGCTACTCATTTAGAGGATCATGGCAAGCTTACCACAGAATGGCAACTTACGTAAAGAATATTCTGGGGAAAATGACAAGTAGAAACTATGAATGAAATTGAATAGGTGTGCAGAAGAGTGAACAGAGCTTTCATAACATCCTGTGAAAGATGTTGAGAGTTGATGCATGAGTCCAGAAAGCAAGAACTAATGTCACTGGGAAGAAATTACAAGAAAGTATCTTCTCAATCTATAATAAAACAATAGCAACCAGAACATACCAATGGGACTCTCAAATGGTGCAGGGAGCTCTCCCAGGTGGAGATGAGCTTCTTGGCCCAGATGCAGTTTAAGATTGGACAGAGCAGGATGGGGACCACAAACAGGATGTTGAAAGAGGATTCCTTCATGGGGTAAAGGTCCTCCCTAAGTGAAATAACAAATTCTCACATTTTAAAATAAATAAATATTATGGATATAGTATTTTTCAGTGATATGTTTATGAACATCATATGGAAGATGTGCTATTTAAAACTATGGCTTGAGAAGGAAATGGTGAAAGCATAATCCTCAGCAGTGAGAGAATAAAGCAGATTTGCAGATTTTAACAGAATCCCTAGGTATGAGTCACAGCTGCTACTGCAGGGTCAGCATTTACGTATTTGCTCTGTGGTGTAACATTTAACTAGGCGCCGTCTGTAATCTATAGGTAGGGAGGTCGCCTCACATATAATCACTAAATGTAGTCCTTCATCAAGGTGAGTTTGTCTTATATTTAGGTAAAATGATTATAAGTGTTTGCTTTTGAGAGTGTAACATCCTCTGTACCAGCTCTCCTGCCTAGTACATAATTAACCTGTCAACCCACCCTGCAGTAATAAGTGTGATAGACAGGAAATATATTAGGAAGGAACTTTTGTGTGATATGCTTTCAAGCCCTCCTTTATCCTTCAACTATCTTTCCTTTTAATTAGCACTTGGGTAACAGCATACCATAATGAATTACCATATTACTGTTATCAATAAAAATTATTTTGGGTCTAAAGTAGTCATTAAGATGAAATGTGTAAGACCTGCTCGGGATAGTTTATAAGGAGAAAGCAGCTGAAAAATCAAGTTTCTGTTTTGTATATTAATATTAAGAGATTGAGAGGACTCTCAGATTTGTAAATACATATTTACTAAACATAAAGATGGGAATGTATGGGAGATAGAGGAAAGGGAGTAAATGCATGCATCTGGGGAGAATACAGCGTTGATGTATGAAAGAAGACATTTTTGTTTAAGATGGCATATTGAGCCAACACATTTATCTCTGCCACCCTCTAGAAACCTGACTAAAACAACAGCAAGAGGACTATTTGCATCCCAAATACAAAAGAAATGGGAAAAAAGGATGGTAATAACCAAATGCTGACAGCAAGAAAGCAAAGGCATGAGTGGATATAACTTACCAGATGTGAGCATACTGAACACTCAACTGAAAGTAGAGAAAACAGAGAAACCCAAATTATCCCCACCCCACTGACACACACACACACACACGAAGTCTCCTATAAGCTTAAGAATTGCCAATATCATTTACCTAGAGCAGTAGAAGAGAAGATGGCTTTAAGAAAAAGATTAGGTTAAAGATTGTTTAAGAAGCTAGACAGGAGTTTTCCTTCTTCTCTTGAATCAGCAGGGCAACTTTCCACCCACATTCTGCTGGTAGATCGGAGGTGGACATGTCATCCC
This sequence comes from Manis javanica, assembly GCF_040802235.1. NCBI lineage: Eukaryota > Metazoa > Chordata > Mammalia > Pholidota > Manidae > Manis > Manis javanica. The sequence continues at coordinate 226,518,158 of NC_133156.1, forward strand.
TTGATAGGGTTAAAGACTAGACACAGTGGAGAGCAGAGAGATCACATGAAATTCTTCTCCCAAAATGTTCTAAGAATGTCGGCAGCCAGAATTATACAGTCCAAGAGAAAAAACTTAAAGCTCCTAGTGAAATGTAGCTCCACCTATAAAAAACCTACCAACATACACACCTAATCAGGCTTTCTGTGTGTCATCCTCTTAAATGAACAGGTAGTAAAAAAAAATCACAAGAAATCCAATGAAAATACCATGCAAAAGACAAAGAACAAAACAAACAGTAAGAATATGTTGGAGGAAACACAGCATCATCTAGGAGAGGAAAACTTTAAAACAAAAAAACTGCTCTAATCATATCCTTAGCAAAAGAAAAGAAAATACTGCATTCTCCAAACAGTGACAGTGTTATATGAAGAGGATAACCATAGGACAAAGAATACCTGGAATGAATACAAGAAGGCAAAAATTAAAAGCTGTATAAATGAACTGGACCATACAGCTGTGAATAGTTACAGTTATCTTCCAGAAAATAAATGAGGATGGGGATCAGAGAATAGAAAAGAAAATAATAACAAAAAATTAAAGTTACTATTACTTTGAGGTTTCATATAAATAAGAAGAAAGAAGAAAATAATTCAAAAAGCTTCCCAGATATGATTATGTGAGTTCCCAGAAGAACAATGTCATCAAGTTCTCTGCCAAATGAATAAAATATACTATAAGGCACAACATCATGAAATTTTAGAACACCAGATAAAAAGAAAAATCTAAAAATGGAAGGGATAAAAGAAAAAAAAAGCAAGCTATTCAAAGAATGGAGAATGAGAAAGTCTTCAGACTTTCCCAGAAGTAGTACTTGATTTTAGAATATAAAGAAGCAAAGCCTTTAAAACTTTGAGGAAAAATTATGTCCCATTTTGAATTCTTTCCTCAGCCAGACTCTCACTTAAGTAACTCGTACAAATAAAACTATCTTGAGACATGCAGCGTCACAGAAGGTTTGCCTTTCACATACCCTTTCTCAGAATAGGGCTAGAAGAGGTGCTCCATCAAAATAAGGTAGTAAACCAGGAAATGAAAAGACATGAGCTCTTGGAATCAAGGCAAATAACGGAAATCCCCAACTAGATAATGGAAAAATAAGCAGCTTAGCAGTCCTGGAGAAAAGCCAGCTCAGATTGGAGCAGGTCAGAAGGACCAAAAAAACTGATTTCTTCAAGATGAAAGTGATCAAATATATGATGTGTTTTAGCAAACTGAGAAGAAACTTATACATTATAGATAACAATTCAGGGATGACTTGGTGGTAAGACCATGGAAGACTAAACATACAAAAGATAAGACTACTCTTAATTCCCGGGAAACCAAGAAGTTTTACAAGAAAGAAAAAATAGGCATGGTACAGCACATGGCTTAATTGTGAATAACGCTGACACAGTCACAATGATAAAATGTCTTAATTCTGATCTAACCAAAATTGCATCACCATAACGGTGGTAGGATAGGGGATGGGAAGTGCACATGTGAAAGGTGAGCAGAAGTACACCTAGCACTTCTTTTCCTTCATGGGAAGTCAACTGGTAACGCTCTCAATGGAAAAATCAGGACATGCCAGTGTGAACGCGGTGTTAAGAAACATGAAGGTAGATAGCAAAACCATGAAAGGAAAGTGAAAATCTCTCAAAGCTGCTATTTTCTGTCATAGCAATTGAATCTGGGTGGGAAGACAGTACTATTTTTCCTAATTAGTCTTGTAGAATTTGGATCTTTAAACTATGTGCTATGTGAAGAAAAGAAAAAGTATCGTGTGCCTATGAAGTTCCGACTCTTTGCTGCACACTCTTTTTAGAAGCCTGAAGCTAGCCTCAGGGACAGAAGGACCTTGTTAGAAGATGCCAAGGAAGGTAACATCTTCTGTTGAGCTATTTTGAGGACACAAAGCCTCCAGGGGGACCAAAGGTAGACAGAGGAAATAGCAGAATTAAGAAGGAATGCTTAAATCCCACTCCTCATTTTTGAAGAATGATAAATGTTCTCATTTTCTACTCCCCATGAGAGAGAGGCATGGAAACACTTTCTGCTTTCTTCCATGACCTCTGATGAAATTAGGAGAAGGCACTGAGTGTATGAAACTCAATTACTTCAGGGCTGTTTCTTTTTTTCTGCACAGATTGCCCTGAGGACCCGGGTGGTCTCTGCTTGTTCAGGGATATGCATTCCAGGCCCCGCATCAGGCCCTGATGGCAGTGGGAGGCCTGCCCGATTCAGGGATATGTTCAATTCCAGACAGAAGGTATATTATATAGAGGGATTACTGAACGACATAAATACACATTTAACAATTCATCTTTATCAGTAGTAAAATGGACATTTTAACTCCATGTGTATGATTCCCGTATCTTATTTCTCAATGGTTTCAAACGCAGGAGAAAAATAAAAGGGGTGTTTGTATTGGATCCCCCTCAAAATCCAAGGACTTGATTGCCTTCCGGGATGCTGAGTGCTCCTTGACAAGTGGTAAGGGTGTCCATGAGGAGTTCAGGGGCTGCTGCAATGCTTCCCAGGGCTTTCGGAAGTGAACTGGGTTCCTAGCTGCTGGGAGAGCTAACTCACAGCCTTCCGCATCAACTGCCTTGCTGAAGAGAGTTACCTTATCCAAAGACACGCCCCTTCCCCAAGGTAAGCCGCGCCCACTGACTGGTTAACATGGTGGTGTCAAGGCCCAGCCCCTCACTCTAACTCTGGACAAGCCCAAAGGGCCATCTCAGCATCAGAGCTCCCCATAAGTCAGCAGAAATCCGCACTGAAACTCCACCACAACGTAACTTCTCCCTTTGGGCAAATCCCGCTTCCTTCCCGATTCTGCTTCCTTGAATGAGTTGATTCCAACAGCACTCCAAAATAAACTTCCTGAACCCTTCTCTCCATTCAGAATCAGATTTCCAGGAAAATTCAACTTTCAAGAGTCGGTGATATGTTATTATATAGCTACATCCTCATAGGCCATTGAGGATTATAACAGTTAACACTTGGTGTTTACGCTATGTCAGTTATTCTGTTAGGCATTTCACATGTAGTAACTCTTTTCTGAGCGCAAGTGGTAAATTTACATGTAGGTCATCATGTCCAGGATGAGGAGAACAAATTGCAGAGAGGTTAAGCAACTCACAAGTATCTAAGCTGATATATTAATCAAGTTAAGTTGTCTGTAATTATCCTCTTAACCTTCTCACTAGACCAGTCTCTTAAAGAAAATGTCGATTTCTACAGCCTGGTGCTTTAAGATTATAAGAAGTTTGCCGAAAAAGAGCTCTCTTCAGGTAAAATGCTCGCTGCCCTGTATATCTTGCCTGAACAAGTAAAAAGTTTCAACCTTAGATGCACAATCCCAGGTCTACCACTGTCTTCTTTATGTGCACTAAGCATAGTTAATTTTTTGAGATTTTTGTTTTCTCGATCATTAATCCAAGATAACTGGATTGTTCTGTGAATCAACTATAGAAATACGATTGAACATTGGCATAAGGAGGAAGAAAAGTATTTCCTATCCTTCAATTTCTATAGTCCATTTTGCTTTTCTTACTTGAGTCATCCATTCACGGTGCTGTTCTTCAAAACTAGTTCTTTCTGAAGGAACCTAAGCCTTCCATCCGCACTCACGCTCCGAGTAGGCTGTCCACAGTACTGGCCGCAGTCCTGTCCACAGGAAATTAAGCATAGATTGCTGGAACTAAAAGCAAAGTTACAGAAGATCTGGTCCAATATCTGCAGTAATCTGGCCCTTTAGGTAACTCAAGAGTTACAGAATATGTCAGCTGCTTGACACAGAAAAGTTAAACTTTTACAACTGTGTTTCGCTCAGCATAACTTAGGTGTAGGTTGGGTGGTGGTAGAACATTTTATCCGCATTTATAGTTGATACACAAAACTACTCTAATCAGCCACCTCAGTTATACCAATGATAATTTTGAAACCCAGTACATAGTTTCGACACAAATTTCATCAGACTCTCATCCACATCTTCATCCTTTTTCCCTAACAGTTTTGAGTGTATTTGGTCTCCGGTCTTTTTTCCTGTTTCCAAAACTGGAAAACAATAAGCAAAACAAAAAACAATAAGCATATTTTGTTTATGCTACCCACTACTCACTCCATTTAATTTCCTACTCTATCTCCTCTTCCTTTTTCCCTTCTCAAATTCCAACTTTCCTATCTACTACCAATATTCTACCCATATATTCTTTATTTTATACTCGGGCAAACAGGTTCCTAGAAGGGATGTGACAGTTAGTAGACTCATTAGCTTGTTGGATAAGCCTTACCTATATTTTGAGTCTGTCACTGTGTAGAACAGAGTATCCTACACAAATATGTTGTGAGCCACATCTTTACTTTTAGATTTTCTAGTAGGCACTCAAAAATGTGAAAAGAAGCATGTGCAATTAATTTTAATAATTTGTTTGATAGCTCTAGATCCACAATACTGTCATTTCCACTTGCAACCTATATGAAAATTAGTAATACGATGTTCTTTATCCTTTCTTTCAAACAAAGTCTTTGAAATCTGGCATGTATTTTACACTTACAGATATATACACATGACCCAGCCACATTTCAAGTGCTAAGTGGTACAAGCAGCTAGCAGCTACTGCATTGGAAAGTGTAGGTATAGAATCTAACCTAAGAGCATGGCCAAGCCTTTTCTTTATAGAAATCTACTAATTACATGAGGACCACTGCCTATGTTGAGCACACCAATAAAGCAAAACTTCCAGAAATTCCACTAGTCCTACCTCTCCGTCTCGCCATCTAAGCCTAAATTCACCTTTTTCTTTATCTAACCTTGACTCTCTAACTTTATTATTTTCATTAAACTAGTCTTACAACCTGCAGCCTAAAATAACCTTGTCCAAGAGGCAGGGATTGTATCCACTCTCTAAAGACAAAATAATAAATCAGTCAGTCATACAGCAGAGTGAAGCACATGGACTTGGCTAAATATCCCATTTCAATCTGGAGTCTACCCTCTTAGAAGTTATCTGACTCTCACAAGTTGCCTGAATTCTGTTCACTACCTTAGGATAGAAATCTCTGTATTGCTTCCTTCCTCAGGACACGCTGTGATTACTTACCCTCCTATGCCACTTCTCAAATAACTGTCCAAACCTAAAAGGAGAATTCAGATGGCTTCTAGGCTTCAGAATTTCAGACAGGGAGAACAGTGAAAATACCTCTCTTCAATTATTATTCTGCTGGCAGAAAATGAACAAAACTCACGAGTAAACAAAGTTTCCAGGCTCCTTCTTTTCACACTTCCTAAGATAGTAGAAATTTCCTGTGTGTGCACATATATGAGTATATTTATCTGAATATATGTTTGCATTTTACGATACATCCTACATGGAGTTCAAAGATGAGCTGAATCTATTTATCTTATTCATGTCATCAGCTTGTGGACGTGGTATTTCTGCTAGGAATAAAATAAAATACAGAAATGTAGATATACAGAGTGATGACTTATTTTTCCAATATTATTAGGAAATTATTTAGTATAAATGAGTTTTCCATATCTTGAAAGGACAATTTGATTTGTTCTGTTTCATGGCACTATTCCATGTAATGTAAAGACTTTACAGAATCCCTGTGAAGTATCCCCATTACACATATGAAGAAACTGAGACCAGCAAGGTGAAACAAATTCAGATGTGAAACTGCTACTGACATATGATTGTGTTACCATTATACCGCATTGTCTATATGCTAAAGTCCTCACTGTTCCACTATTTTCTAATGATCTCTCCTAAGAAGCTTAACTTTACTAGCCATGCTAAGTCTCCTCTGTTGTGAAAACAGTGTCGTGTCTCACCGAAAGGCGAAAGAGCACAGAATTTGTGAGAGCTATTTTGCTTCTTAGAAATCTATTTAATTCCAGCTGCTTTGTGTGGACGGGGTGGCTAAAAACATGACCTCTGGACAAGTGAAGCATTTCTTTATGACTTACTCAGAGGAAGAAACGGTACTAAGAGCTCAGTACGCTGATTCTTGAATCAGAGGTTAATCACCTTTCTTGTGATGTGAGTTAACTGAAGGCAAGTAAGTAGCTCGGCTCAAATAATTTAACAAATATTTCTTGGATTATCATTCTCCTCAAGACAGAACATAAATATGCATCATATGCATATATATATATGTATGTATGTATAAGGATGTATTCCTTTGAAAATGTATATATTCCCTTGAATACAGTGATGACACAAGCATTCGGTGGCATTTTGAGTTCTACCAGTTATCCATATTCTTACTACATTCTCCTTATAACCAGTAAAACAGCTTTGGGACAGTTTTCAGTGTTATAGATAAAGTTTGCAATAGCTATGGAAAATCAGATGTTGTATCCAAGGTAAACAAACTGAACTTATATATCAACAAAGTTGTGATTTTGACTTGATTCCTGCTATGGAATAGTACACAAGGTCCTACACAAAGACTAGTATTATGAGGAACTGGAAACATGGTCTTCATGTGTAATAAGGAGTTAAAAATAGAACTAAAGTTAGGAAAATGATAATGGAGATACTTATTTCAAGTTTTCCGTAACTGCCGCTAGGATGCCTGTCACCCCCTGAGTTCAGGATCCCCTTAACCCGTGATGACGGCGCACTTTCAGGAGCCTTGGCCTGGAAGCCCAGCTGGAGGAGGTGCTGCAGCCCTGAGACCCCCAGCTCAGACCCACAGGCATGAGGGCAGGACACATGGGCTTCCTCTGAGAATGGAGCCCACGCACTCTGGCTTTGTGTATGTGGATCACCAACCTCTTACCACCTTTCGAATTTCCCATGGAGTAGGTAAGAAATTAAAGAGCATCTCCCCTCCTACCCCATCCCCAACCACAGATACACATGCATAGAATTAAACCCTGATTTCGAATTTCCCATGGAGTAGGTAAGAAATTAAAGAGCATCTCCCCTCCTACCCCATCCCCAACCACAGATACACATGCATAGAATTAAACCCTGATCAGTGATCTGCTGATAAGACCGCTTTTTCTAAAAATACATCCCAGGTATATTCCTTCCTGCACAGCGTGGACAAAAACAGCCATAATTTATTTCAGTTTTGTTGATTTTTCTGACTCCAATCACAGAAAAAATGTGGCTTATTTCCCTTCCCCTGTAATCTTAGCTGGCCCTGGATTCCCTTTAATCAGTGAGGAGCAGCAGAAGGGACACTACGTAAATGTCTGAGGCCAGGCTTTAGAAGAGATCTTCAACTTACACTTTCTCATAGGTAGAAATCTACCCTGGGATCCCAGCCACTGTGCTGTGTCAAGAGGCCAAGAAGAGATTCAAGGAGCCCACCTCTGACAATAGTGCCCCGTTGTCTCTGAGCTCTCCCTGACAGCAAGCACCAGCCACCAGCTGGGGATTTCATCATCTCAGATGTACCATCTTGGGCCTGCAGCAGGCTGCTGCCCACCCAATGCCACAATTGGCAGAACTGCCCAGTGAGGCCATTCAGATAAAGAATTGTGAGATTACATGTCATTGTGGCCATTAAGTATTGGGAGTGGTTTGCTACATTGCAATAAATAACTGAAGCACTCCCCATCTCTATTGAGCTTTTATCCTCAATCAGGACCCTTACTATTCTCAGTGTTTTGGAAAAACACTCCCAAATATCTGGCACATAACAAAGGCTCAGTGAATTTTGTTGGGGGAGGGGGACGGAGGAGGGAGGAGAGAGAGAAAGAGAGAGAGAGAGAGAGAGAGAGAGAGAGAGAGAGAGAGTGCCTGTGCAATCCACTCTGTATGCCACAAATAAAGGTGCTTTAGAAAAGCAACCTAGTGCTAGTGTTTAGGGTTTTTAGATCATGAGGGGGACATCACAATTCCTTCTGGGCCACCACGACACCATTTAAGAACTGCAGAAGGGCAACACGGCTGCACCCATTTTTAGACACTCCTGTAGCTCATATCCCTCACCACTGTCCCATCAGCCCTATCTAGGCTACACATTAATATGTACAACTGGGTTGCCCATGGGCTTCCCACTCTCAGGACTAGGAAAGAACATTTGCGTTCCTGAAACTAGACTGTCCTTCTGACCTAAACTCCACAAATCAAACAGGAAAGACTCTGATAATAAGACTGCATTGTTAGGAGGTTGTAGAGAACCTGTCAGAGGCTTGTTCAATGTGTAGATCATTCCAGTGATAATCACAGATTAAGCTCTTTCATTCCTGCAGTTTTTCTCTCTTCTATGTTAATAGGTCTCAACATGTTAAAGCCACAGGCATCTTCCTTTGTGTTTCACCACCTCAGAAATACTGAAGACGCTAAATAGGGTTGTATTTTTTTAAAGAACTGCTCAAACAATGTACCTCACAATTGAACAGTTTCTTATAATTTGGAAAGTACTTTTTAAGTATTCTCTCCTTTGTTTCAGTCTCTTTGTGGATAAAATCTTGTTTGGGGTCTTTTAAGGCTTGCCTCCTAAGGAGGGTAATTGTGTCAGGGCTATTGATCTAGCAGATGTTTGTTTGTCTTCTCCTCTCAGATGTTTTCCCATTGTCTTTGTTCTCAGGCATTTATAAAGGCAGCACATTTACAGATGTATTTTATTCTGGGATTTGTCGTAGCTAATCACGTTCCAACAATCATTTGGAAAAGCAATGGCGTCACTGATGCTTTACAATTATGTAAATTCACGAGAGGGGAAGTACTGCTGTCACTTCTGCTGTGAGAGCACAGGGGGCTGGAGAGAAGTCGGGTGTCAAGTGGGCCCAGGTGAGTGACCTGATTAGACAGCATTAACAAACTCTGTCGTCCCTGTCCCACGTGTGATGCTGTAAGTGAAAATCCCACCTTTGATGCCTCTTCCAGGTTTGAAAAACACCGCCGTCTTTACGGAATTAAATCACTGGGGATCCAGGTGCCTCGGCTAACTGTGGTGTGATTTTACTTACCCCCTACCCCCAACATCGCTCTCCTATAAGCCCTTCCATGACGAATTTCTGCCAACCCACAGATCTTTTTTTTAACTATAAAACACTGCCCAAGAGGGTGATTATGGTGAGGAGAAACAGAGAAGAAATGAAAGAATAAATCACAGAGCTAAGACCTGGAGAGAAACATCATCTCCTCATAGGCTGCTCAGTCTGAGGCAGTGCCCTGATATTATATCCCAGCTGCAACACTTGGTACACCATTTAAAACATCTCCTTGCTCAACTTCTGCATTTATAAATAGAATAATAATGGTATTTAATGTATAGAGTTGTTGTTAGATAACACATATAATGTGCTTGGCACATGAGAGTTCAACAAATTGTTATTATTCACCTTATATTCCACAGATACTTAAGCAACTGACATGTGTCAACTCTGTGCCATGCATTGTCAAGGAGATTAGGATACAGTTTGGCCACGCAGGGGCACGGAGTCCACCTAGGGAAGCATGACATATGTACTGGCAACATTAAGGAGCATGAGAAGTAAACAAGAACACATTGAGTGGGAATGTATGTGGCCACAGAAGACTTCTTGAAGGTGGCAGATTATGAAGAAAAGACACATTTTTAATGAGCAGCATAGAGAAAGAACAAAGAAATCCATTGAAAGCAGAGTTGAACTGATCACGGCTACAGATGCAAGGTTACACTCTGAACAAAGATCTGGATGGGTTCAATGTGTTTGGAAGAAAATATACTGACTAGCCTCTCTTATTCTACCCACCCATAAAATAAATCTCCTGAGATTCAGTGGATCACTCTACTCTTTTCAACATCAATGTCCAAACATAAGCAAACCAAAGTAGTCTACAATACAAAGAAGCAAGTATTGTAAAAGTAACGGGATTCAACAGAACAGGCTAGGAGCATACAGTGAGGGAGTTACAGGCCACAGCAGAGGAGTCAGTTACCTTAGTGTGCGCATTTCCACCATCAAATGAGGGGTCTGGGACATGAACGAGAAATAATTCCCTTGTGCATGGGCATGAATAAGCATGAAAAAGCATGAAAACTGTACATCCTTACACTGGTGTTTGGACCCTGCACTTATTAATTCCTGTTCCCGTCATTGCCCCTTATATAGTTGGTGATTACTTTTACATTGAATTCTCAGTGGCAGAAATTAGAATAGAATTAGCGATTAGATGAATTCACGGGTTTCACAAATATGATACTAACGGCTTTTATATTAGAAATAAGTTCTCATTGTATTCTAAGGCCAAACCAGTTTGGGAATAGAATGAGCACTATCGTTCCATTCCAAGAAGATTCCAGAGGCCAACATCCCTTGCAGGGACACATGCCAACTTTACTTAAAGCACAGCAAATATTTAGCGACCAAAAGCACGCAGTCTCAGCCAAAGCATTCAGCCCATGATGCAACAAAAGAAAAGAAAATATTTTAAGGCCATGGAGAAAAGAAGCCTTTTGATGATAGAAGAATCAATTTAAATTTATTTTTAAGTCATTTTGTCTGGATGGTGTTTATCAAGAGACTATGAATGAAAGTGGATTGGCTGATGAGGGAAGGCAAGGCTCCTCACAACCAACCGACTCCAGACACATTTTCCTCAATACTACTTTGGACTTTATTTCCCCCACAAGCTTTCAAATTTCAATTGCTACCCCACTGAGTCTGGGGAGAAATTGATAAAGAAAATAATACAGCAGACAATCAGAAGTGAATTGAATTTGAGCACAATTGAGATGAACTGCAGTGTTTAAAAATTGAATCATTTCAGAAATGGGCTAAAGGGAGAGCATTTTTCTCTTATGTGTTGCTTAAATGTTTGAGCCCAGAAAGAAGAGAAGGAATTAGAAGGGCGGGCAGGTGGGAGGGGGAAGGTTGTGCACTGACTTGGCTAAATGTTTATTTAATTCCTCTCAGCTTTTTCATTTTTTGGACACTTCTTCAAACTACCTGAGCAGCATTAGAGAGGGAAATTGTTAAAATAAAATGATGTTGCCTATAATCACAAGTGAATTGAATTTTTCCACATGGGCTGCGGTGCGTAAAAGCCTTTTTTTTTAAAGATTTTGTGTGTGTGTGTGTGTGTGTGTGTGTGTGTAAAAACCACTGAAGTTTTGAAGAGGGAGAAATGGAGTCACAAACTCACAGACTTTTAGAACTGAACGGGAGCTTAGGAATGATCTTATCCATTCCCATACTGGAACATATCTTGTCCAGTTTTCCATCAGGATCCTCGAAGCACTTTAGAAATATTATTTCCTGATCCTACTCAAGGTCTACTGAATCAGACTTCCTGAGACGCTCCAAAAAACTTTAAGGAAGCCATATTGATGTCTGGCAACTACTGAGTCAATGAACCTCTCATGATTTACAGTAAAGGAGTCCAAATCTCAGAGCAGAGAGTTTATATGGACACTAAGAGACAGAGGGAAGAACTGAATCCAGCATGCCTGAATCCTGGTACAGTGTACTCACTCTAAAAAGAGAAATGAAAACATATAAATGTCACTGGAATAAAATGAATGAAAAGAAATCCCCCCAGGAAAGTCTGGATGTTCCCAGCTGACATGACATAGGAAAACCAGATGATGGATGAACAGGATCAAGTACGGAGGGCTTGGCCCTTGCCAAGGCTGAAAGCTGAGGAAATCAACACGGCTTCAGTTTGCAGTTGCAATCACGTGTCTCTGGCTTTGGTTTCTAGAGTGTCGGCTCCCTGGACAATAATCACTTCTTTAATCACTGGGCAATTAACAGGCTACACTCCTGAAATAAGTTTAAGCCAAATGATACAAAGATACAGGGGCAGGGTCTTATGCACAAGGCTTATGCTAAGCTTTTATCAGGAAAAAGTTAATGCTGTAAAATATCTAGAGAACAAACCAAATCAACATTTCCTATAAGCATTCTTTCTAATTTAGGAAGCTGATCATGCCAATAACAGATTCTCAGAATTTGAAGTTACCTTAAAATTCATTTAGTTCAGCCTTTTACCAAGGCAGGAATCTAGTCCACAATACCCATGCCAAGTGGTGGGCTGGACTCTGCGAGGCCATGTTCAGTGGATGTGTTATTTGCTCCTTTTTTAAGGTAACATATTTTGTGGTCTCATCTTTTGTTGCTTGAAAATAAATTCACCTATTTATAAAAAAATTCTTTTTCTCTCTGATTTCCAAACTTTTATGCTCCATGTGGAGGATTTTTATTTTAGTTTTTTTTTTAACAAAGCTGTTTCTTGTGCAAGTAGCAGCTCCTAAAATATTTGCAGAAAGCCATCAAGTGACACCTTTCTGTGCCTCAAACAGAAGCACTTCTGCTGACCTCCGCTGTGCCCCCAGTGGGCTAGACTGCTGTTTATATACTAGTATACTCATGTTGCAGTTGAGTATATGAGACCTCTCTCACCCACTAGACTGTGACCTCCTTGAATGGACACTAGGTATTTATTGTCCCTGTATCCCTATTCTCTACCATAATGTGTTTTGGTAATTGAATCACACCTCATCCTACTTTCAAGTTTCCTCTTCTTTGGGTTAAATACTCTAAATTCCTTGAACCTCAGTGCTTCTGATTTGTTCATCATTATACCATAATAATAATCACAGAGTACACAATTAATGCTGTCAAATTAATTTGGCAATATGTCCCAGGTCCTTCATAATCTTAGTACTGTCTTCTGGATACATTTTAAAGGTTCTTTTTAAAAATCAGTATCACCCCAGATGGGATCTTGATGCACAGTGGGATTATTGCTTCCCTTGATCTAGACAATACATAGTTCAGATTTACATTTGATTTTTCAAATAGTCAATTTATATCTTTGGTTCAGTCTGACATTAAAGTTATTGAAATCTGAAAGTCCTTTTCTTATGAATATTAGCAGTGTTATTTCCCCAATCTTGAACAGTTACTAATTTTCCCTAAAATATAACATATCTTTCAAGATATGTAGAAGGTAATGTAAGGCTATACTAAGACCTAAACACTTAATATAGCATAGTGGTCGACAACTCTGGTTCAAATTCTGGCTGTGCCACTTACTAGTTATTGTGATCTTGGACATGTTATATCCCTTTTCTGAACATGTTTCCTTACCTGTTAATTGGGCATAATTATATTACTACTTCATAGGTGGGTTTTTTTTGCAAAATATGTATCTGGCAAGGGCTTTTGCATAGAGTATATTTTTTGAAATCTTGTAACTCAGTAATAAAAGTCAGTCCAATAAAATAATCAAAATATTTTTACGGACAATTGATAGCTGGATATAATGCACTAGGTAAAAGGAGCTGATATAAATAGGCTTTTAGTGATGTGGTGGTGAGGTGTGCTGGGAGGGGAAGCGTTCTATAGTGTTGTGATTAGACCTCAGTCTTCTGGTGAGCCTGTGACTCTGGACTGACCTACATGAGTGTTCCTCAGTTTTTTCCTCACCTTAAGAGGCACAGGATGACCAGAATAGGCTGGAGTTAGCTCTTTCCCTCCCCTAGGTCAGTTAGTCTCTGATAAAATCTTAGAGGGTTGGGCCATGGTTAGAAGTTTCTCCTGAAGCCGTACCTTATTAAGAACAGAGTGTTCTGGCATATTTCAAGACAGGGGATTTTTTTCAGATATTCGCTGTGAGAACCTGGTATAGCTTCTGGTATAGACGTCCAAAAGCACAAGAGCTGCCCCATGACTGGACCCTCTAGAGATTTAACTCTTAGAGTTACCCACACTGAGCCTCCAGCAATTTGCCGATGACCATTAGATTTCCCTGTCCAAGCCCTGGTTTCCAAGGAGGTTTAATTCATAGGTTTCTGCGCTGCTAAGTGGTGATTCTTTGTATCTGCCTGACAATCTCTCTAATTTGTGGGGACAGCAACTGGCCCTGTGACCTCAAATTTTCCTACAGATCTAAGAAGAGTTGTTGAATTTTTAGTTTGTTCTGTTTTTTACTTGTTCTTAGGATGAAATGGTGACTTCCATCCTGGACAGAAAACTAGAAGATCCTTCACAGCTTTTCGTACATAGTATGCAGTGCATTTGAGAAACTGCATGTACAGCATTTTGTTCTGTGTCTAGCAGATGGTAGATGTTAAATAAATGTTTATGATTTCATATATTTGGCCTATTATTCTAGTTTGGCAAGGATGACTTGAAACCTGGCAGTTTATTAAATTGACCCACCTAACTTTGTGCCAGGTAAAAATGTCTCCAGTGTTTTCAGACATGGCATTGATTAAAAAGACATAGGGGTAGGAGCTCTGATCCGAGTCATCTTAGGCCTACTTATTCACATTTCTGGATACATTTGCTTAATCACTTATATAAATTACTCTACAACATAAGCCATAAAACTGCATTCTCTTCTTCCCTACAAATTAAATCCCAATGTGTGAACTAATGCTCTGGCATGTCACTCAGAGCTGCTGCCTTGCTCTGCCTCCAGCCATACACTGTATATTTGGGTTAACGCAGGAAGGCAAACCTAGCTGTCTTGCAAACAATAGAGGGACTACTTAGTATTCAGATCAAAGGGGCCATCTACCCACCACCGCTGCTGCTCCGCTGTACCAAGGTAAGGCTCTGGGTGGGGCCCTATTCACCATGGTTAGCTCCGTATTTCAGGAATAGGTCCCAGTATGCTAGAAGCAGAACCACCACTTTTTACTCTAATTCCAAAAGCTCTTTCATCAGTCAGTCTCTAAATAATGTGAGCATGAGTCTTGACTTCCTAAGAACATCATGAACCACCCCAGGCAAGCCCTGGATACCCCAGCAACACAACTCTCACTGTGCCCCTTCTCTATAAGAAGAAAGCTGGTGATAAGTGCCCATCCCGGGGTTTTGCAGGATCTAAGCAGAATTTATCTTTGGAGCCTACTGATGTCAACCGGCTCTCCTCCTTGCTTCCCTTTTAGGTCCAGTGGCCCAGAAAGCGAGTGAGAAGAAGGAAAGATAAAATTGTTGTACCTTTTACCAAGTGAAAATCTGAGATACTATGTAACAGTCACATTCTGAAGCTTCCTGCCAAATAACATATTACTAAAAGTATAATACAATGACTACATCCCCCACCCCACACACACACTTACAAGTCATTACTGGTGTTCTCATCTGAAAACAAACCAAACTATTCACGGCTTCTGGAGCTTGCCCTGGAATTCTCTTTCCAAAGCCTTCCACATTCCTAGGCTCCTGCTACCCACATCTCTCCTGATATACGTTTTGGAAGAGCCTGTTAGAAAAATGTACTGAATATTTATGTTGTGGCTGGTTGCGCATCAGGCCCCTGGCCAGCTTTAGAAATAAAAAATAAAAAGTAAAAACAAAATAAAAGGACTTAGCCCTGCCTTCAATGTGCTCTCTGTCACCAGGAGGCGACACCACCTGAAAGAGTGGCTCATCATTATGCACTGCATCCAAGAACTGAGGGCTGTATTGTACATTACAGACTGTAAATGCATAGGGTTTCTAAGTAGAAATGGCACAGTGACAGAAGGACTGGGAAAACTTTATTGAAGGGGTGGCACTGCAACTTGCTGCAAAAAGATAAACAGGATTGTATATCGGCAAAATGATGTTTCCAATTTGTTTCAATCATTAGACTGCTCTGTAGGTTATATACATCCTGTTGATTCTATTTATTCAGAAAAAATAATATTCAAAACCAAAAGCTAATCATGGGCCTCAGGCTTGTGCCTGTAGAGAGCTGCCTTCTCTTTTCCTCGGGATTTCCCAGGGTGAATGACCTAGCGGAGGTCAGCAGTAAAAAAGGGTGAACGCTAATTAATTTTGTGTGCCTGCTTTATAACAAGATTATATCCTAAATTGAATGCAAGATTCTACACATCAAGAAAGCACTCTTGGATACAGAATTATATTTTTAATTTTATGTTGAAGTTTAATTATGATTCTGAAATCCATTTATAGCACAAAAAATAATAAGAACTAGAATTATTAATGCAAGGGGACAGTTATTCCTCAGATGATGAAGCCTGAGATCCATGGCCATAAAAGAATAGGAGAAGGAAATGTTTAGATACTTAATAGAACTGTTTGCCTTTTAAAACCTTAATGAATGTCCTAGAAATTTGCTCAAACAACACTATCTTCTAAATACTTTATAGGAAAGAAATAGTCTTAATGCAAAGAATTAACTAACATTGCAGCAGTGACCAGGATATAGGACCCAGAGTCAGAACAATCAGCTGTCACTCAGTCAACAAATATTTGTCAGAAGCTCACATGTGCAGGTCTTGTGATGAACATTAAATTCTCCTTGAGATGAGATGCTGAAGCAAGGCAAAAACTATTAGGAACAAGTTTAGATTTTGAGAGCTCTGCATTCAGGGATCAGTCCTAAGCATTTAGAGAAGCTCGTGATTAAAGAAGCTGGGTCAGAAACAGGAAACATTAAAATATCTACATAGTGAGTATTCTTAATTCACCTCAGTAACCAAAGGGGAAAGAAAAGAAATTATTGTAACTCCAAGCCATTGCTTTACTGGAATTATTTTAATACTTCTAAGAGCACTTCCAACTATTTCCTGTGTTGGACATGCTGCACATCAATGATAATTTTTTACCATCTCTCTGTGACCCTTCAATGTTTCCTACCAGGAAATAATTGGTCCGTTTAACAAAAAAATGTATATATATACTCACACATACCTATACATAAACAACACATATAAGTGTGTACGTATGTATGTGTGTATTTATTATATATATGTATGTGTGCTCTATATATATATGTGTGTATATATATTTGTGTATCATATACTACACATATATTTATATGTGTTTATAAACAGACATACAATGGGTTAGCAAATATTTTGGTTTAGTTTTAAATGCCATAGTAGAGAGTCTCAAAAGTCATTTAAGTAGATGGAAATGAGGCCTGAATATTATTGAAAAATGAAATCAATATCACTTTCAGTTATAATAACTATAAGCATATAAAATTATATTAGATTACTTTCTATAATTATCTGTAGCTTAGAAAATAAAAGATATACGAGATAGTCATTTTCTGTCTTAGACTGCCATGAAGAGTTAATTCCTGTGAAGCTAAAATGAGCAAAACCTAAGTATGCAGCTCCATGCAAAAATGCAGCTTCTGAGGCATGGGAATGCAGAGGGAGGCGGGGCGAAAAGAGCTGGGCCGAGGGAGCAAGCACAGGGGCAAACATCCAAATGAGAGCTTCTACTTGTTGTGACTCAGGTCTTTGCTCACAGCTGGGCTCAGCCAAGGAAAAGGTAGAGAATGTGACTGAGCTCATTGCCAGGATGTGCGCATGGATCTCAGCTCTTCCCCAGCACAGGGTCCAGTTTGTAGTGATGCACGGGTGTCTGACTGGGTGCAGGAATTCCAGGCGTGGCAACTGGAGCCAGCACCATGTCACTGTCACAGTGTCTTTCTCAGCTGCCTTGAGATGGAGGCAATGTCCCCATGACCTGCCTGTCATGGTGGCACAGATGCCAACTTGTAAGATGTCATCTGTAAGGCCTGCCTGAGGAGTCAGGAGCAGCCCCTGAGTGCTTGTGTTAGAGAAAACCTAAGGACGGCCTCCGTCTTCCACACTGTCCAAGGGGAGGGAGCCCCAGGATTGCAGTCTCACTAGCCTTTCTTCTTTACTAAGTGCATAGAAAACTAAAAACAACGAAATTAAGTTTTGTGGATTTTCCTCAGAATGGCACATGAGCAGTAACTGTTGATGAAAAAGGGAAAGAAATCTAACTCCGTTATTTAATTTTGTGTTTGGAGACAATTATTTTCTTTTTTCCTCTCACTGTTTGGAGAACAATTACTCTAGTGCAATGTTACATCAACACTCCCAAAACAAGTGAAAGGTAAAACAGAGAATACAGAAGCATGATGTAAGCCTTGGAAAATTTCCAAGATGAGAAGTTTGCTGGGAAAAGATGTTGGATGGTGATTCCCCAGCTCTGACCAGGAGTAGGTATCCCTGATGCGGGATTCTGGCTTCTTGTTTTTGGTGCTGGCATGGCAGTCTCCACACTGTCCTGGCATATGAGATGGGTAACTGTGCCTATGGAGAGGCTGCTGCTCCTGATTTAACAGGAGAGTAAGGATTTTTTGACAGAATCATGCAAACCCTGGCTCTTATAAGACCACCAATGCTACAAAAGTAAAGTATCTCTTTTAGCTTACAGAACAATCAAAAGGACCCACATTTGGACTCTGCTCCAATAAGGAGAATGACAGAAAAGGTAGAAACCCTGTCCTCTGACCCATTCATATCACTGGAGGCAGTAAGATGGCAGGGTGTGGTGTGGTGTGATAGCGAATGGGACTGTGGAATAGCACAGTGTGGCATGGGGTGAACACAGTGAAATCTTTGTGGCATTATATCCACATCATCCCCAAATACACATTACTGAAACAGGCACTCTTTATAAAATGCATTTTTATGGCCCCTTGATCCACCCATTTGCCTTTTATTAATGTGCACAATTACCACCCACATCATTCAAGCAACCTTCACTATGGGCTAAGACTAATAGGTGCACATAGCTTCCTTTCCAAAATCTGTACCTTAGCTGTGATAAAAAAAATAGTTGACAGAGGGAGGAGTCCCTTTCTTGAATTTAATAGCACAGAAAGGAAGGGGCATATAACAAAACACTATGAAAGTAGAAACTCAGAGCAGTATCAAATTCTCCTCCTTGATATGTGACAGTGGAGACATGGGTAGACATCCCCGCCTACCCCCACACCCTGACACCTTACTGCGCACCAGTGTAATGACATCACACCCATTTGAAAATAGTAATGTGATTAATAAGCAAGATTTCTATTTTATTATTATAATATAGCCTAGCCATTGAATAAGAATGCTGAGACTAAGAATTTGGGACAAAGTCAAAAAAAACTTCAACAGAAAACTATACACCCAGGGATTTGTATTACTTTTTGGCTAGGGCAGTGCATGCTACCTTTTATAGGCTTCATCTATAGAGTCAGGACAACAGAAAAGATATTGTGACCTACTGTACCATGCCCTGTCACCTCACCTGACACAGAAGTGAACTTCCTCTTTGCCCACCACAATTGGCTAGTTATGCTTTTGCAAGCTCGAATCCCCCAAACCTCTGCATGTATGTAGCTCTGAAATCACTCATGGCTCAGGTAGAAGAATGGGGATTATTTATTTTTGATGAACATGGTCATATTTTTATTACTATCCCTAACAATGGATAATAGTGATAATAATAATCTGGAAATACCTGAAGCTTTAAGTACCAGTCTTAAAAAAGTGGGTGACACATACCGGTGGCCACTGTAAGAATGGGTGAGAAGGAAAATGGCCGGGGATACATGAGGGTCAGTCGCCCTTAGGGTACTCAGAAAAGGAGTTGAACTCATACAAGGTTGTTTTTTTTTTTTATCTAATTTGAGTGAACAAACTCAAATTATGTCTTCTAAAAAACTTCTTCAGGACAGACAAAGTAGTAGAGTATCACGTCCACATCCATGCAGACGGCAGGCCAGCCCTCTCAGGCACCAGAGTAAGGCATTAGACTCTGGACACGAGAATGGAAAAAAGTAATGACTGCCTGGTTTGAGGTGCTGGATTGAAACAGTAAAGGTCTAGAAATGTATGATGTAGGGCACAATGGAAAGCAGAAAGGACATTTAGCTAGGAAAAGATTTGGAGAGTTCATGAAAATTGTATCGAAAGAGCTGCAAGGCATCCAGTAGAGAGAACAGGCATATTGTATGGCTCCAAGAGGCCAATGTCCAGCTGGAGACGTTGGAAGATGTAAGTTCTTCACTCCGTAAAGGGGGTCATTTTGACTATTCTGGGAAGGTCGTCAACTCTCCATCACAGTGCTCAAGGAGAGACTGAACACCCACTTAGGGAGGATATGGTGTCAGATGGAATGGACTTAAACTTTCCTCCAATGCAGCAATCACTCTCATGCAATTCCCCCTGTACTCTGAAGGGCACCAAAAAAGGCAGGTCTTCTTGTGTAACTTTCATCCCTAGTTCATTTTCTTTTCATTTTCCCAAACTGCTGCTCTCATCACGGGTACAATAGCATACCATCTTCTCGGGCTTTCTTGCTCCCTTGAGGAATGTGTTCCAGTTTGGGTAATTACATTCTGCCAGCCTAAATTATCCTTGCAGTTTACATTGGGTAAGGCATTTTTCTTTAATATCTATCTTAAATTGTTGCATAGTGTTTCTGTGTACCAGTAAATATTACATACATGCCAAGGTAATAGTCAGAACCTTGGAAACAGCCCACCCTATTTATAGGAGAGGAAGGATTAAAGCTAATTAAAATTTACTTCGATTATTCACACGCCTGCATGTTTGGGCCTTTATGCTGGCAGTTAAAGGAAATTGGCTTCATATAACCTGCACCAATTTTCCTGGGTTTTGTGATTATTTTTCAGCTCCCATGTCTTTCCAATTCCTTCTTCACTCGCTGGGACCCCCAAGATAGGTCTGTGAGTGGCAGGAAAGAGTGATGGGTGGGATGAAGAGGTTGAGGTTTGGTCTGAACCCCTTCAACATGGAGGTAATTCTTAAATACGGCACCGAAGATTCTCTCATCATAATGGTTGCTCTAGTCAGAGGCTGTATCCCTTTTATATTTGCTTTTTTTTTTTCCTTTTGCTTGTCTGCCTCCTTATTAAGAGTATTTATTCTAGTTACTTTCATTGCTGACCTTGGGAGTTTATTGCAAATATTATTTCTGTTGTTTGCTTGCTCTCTCTCTCTCTCTCTCTGGTCTCTGACCTCATTCCTTAATGATTTCAGTATCTCAAGATAGCATTTTTTCCATCAACACATCACTTTTTCCATCTATGTTCTGCATTAAGCAAGAGGCACATCTGGGCACAAAAAAGCTTGTTTGGAGATTTTGAGTATCAGTGACCAGTCTGCATATGCTGGTTGTGTGATAGTTAATCAGTTATCAGCTCTGAAGTCCTAGAGGGGCTGGGCCCACTTATCCTCATCTTTTAAGGGTTAACAGAAGGTCTGAAATGAATGGATGTCCAAGAAATGCTGTTTGAACTGATATGAACTGAATGGAAGAAATTGATTGTATGAATGAGACTCTAAACTTCAATATCCCAAAGCTCTCCTGGGCATTTGCCCAAGATCCAGGAGTTCTTTTCTCTTAATTTCCAAGCCCACCTTTCCTCCTTTGAAGCAGACTTCTTTTCTTTTCTCTCTCTTCTTCAAAGCACAACAGCCTCCTTGCAAATATCACAGACACAGGAGTATTCTCTGTCCCTTTAAATTTGGATCTTGTTCCTCTGCCACTTATTACTGGGACAACATGTTCATTTATTTACTCATGTATGTATCCTTTCTTTTGGCAAATAGTTATGGGAACGCACTCTGCGCCCAGTGATTTCCAGAGGTACAGAGCTAAGAGCTGCACTCACAAAACATAAGCTGTACAGAAGAGACAAATATTAAACCAATATTTGTATGAAGAATTAGTTTCCATTCTATGTAGGAAAAGTCCAGAATGGGAAAAGAGTGTAAGAGAACAAAATCCCAAGGTTATTACTTGAGAACAATAGACATCTGTAAGTAATCTTTGATGCTCAGTTGAGAACTCCTGTATCAAACCCCACCTGTACTCAAAAGTCCTCTCACTTCTTAGGCTAGGGAACAAGCAGGAGAGAGGACAGAGGTGAGTCGTGCACAAGGGATTAGGTGACCTCAGTCCGACCTTAGACCCAGTCACAGACTCTGCGGTGGTCTTGGGAAAGCCCCTTCTTTCTGAGCTTCTGATCTTTCTGAAAGTGGGGAGGGTGGGCTGACAACATGCTCTCTGCGGTCCGTCAAGCTCTGACATTTCATGATTCTCCAGGAAGGTGCCTTAACTCACGCTAAGCAGCAGGCAAGGGATGACTGGGCTGTTATTTAGGCCAACAGTCACTAATTAGGCAAGGAACACCACATACGTTTCACTTCACCTGAACTTTAGATAATTTTTGCTTTACAGTTTACTCTTTCCTCTGTACAATTTCTCTATCTGTTCTAAACTGATTCAAAAATGGTTGCAAGAAATTTGGGGGCTTACATTGGCTGTTTTGCAATTCAGACAAGTGATTAGAATATTCCCAGCACATACACTTAATCAAAACAAGCCCAATTAAGCTCACTACTCTAGATTCCGCCTCATTAGCTTTCTGTTCCTAAAATATAACAGATGTCATTGCTGCAGGCCTGGAGGTACAGACACATTTTTCAGCTAAGCACTTACAATGCAACCTAAGTTAGAGGAAGATTTAATTATTACTTTCATTGCCATGGCTTCCTGTGGAAGCTCATTTTTCACTTAATAGCAAACTCTTTCTACCTAGTTGCCCACTGCCACCAAAATGATATGTCTTTCTCCTCAAATAGTGAGTTCATAAAAAATCTTATTCCTACTCTCTCCTTCTTTGCATGGTCAATTGATTTGGGTTGTTTATGGGTTTATCTGCCCCTGCACTTCTTATTAAGTGAATGGAAGGAGGAAGAAACAGGGTGCAATGACTCCTGCCCATTTCTTAGCAACCCTTGGGCTTGTTGATTGGCTATTCTCGTACTCATACTCAAGAATTCACAGCTCTGTTTTATCCAACTGCACTTGGGGCAATGCTGTAGTGTGGCCCTTAGTTTCCAGTGCAGTTCCTTATATGTCTTTTCTCCTTCTCAACGCCCTCAACTCTTCTAGTCCTAGAAAAGTATTTTTCTTCATAATCCCAGCTCCAAGCACACACCGGCATAGAGTGGGTACTTGTTAATGAAAAAAGAATAAGAAAAGGAACTGAATCCAATTCTACTTGGGGCAACAAGAGAAACAAAAGTGCTTTATGTGACAGGAAGAGTTGATAACTGATTCTGGTAAGTGGAATAATTAGTGATTATTTGTCCAACAGGCAGATAGCTATAAATTTAAGTCTTATATTTTATTCACTGATTCAGTCAATTTTTGTAATTGGTGTCAGCATTAGTTCACTAGGTCTTACTTTTTTTATTACATATGTGGAATTAATTATTGTGGAAATGCCGTATTTTGAGAGTCTAACATTAGGGAAGTAATAAGCGTTCTGGCATGTCATACAAACAAACAGCACCCCTGTGCCTCCCCTCACAGGCCACAAGAGGGGTATCGGAATGAGCCTCCTACGCAGGGTAAGTCTGGTACCTTACCTGTTTCAGGGTTGGGTTTTGCTTGTGGTTTGTCTCTTTCTCCTCTTATCCTCAGTCTGTATTTCTAGCTAAGTTCTTATTTTCTAAAGAGCTTCTAGAACCGTTTTTTCCCCCTGGAAATATTAAATGACTATACTACAGCTATACCGCATAGATGTATCTCTTCCTTTTCTTAAGATCTGCAGGTGACTATGGGCTTAGAATTTATAAGCTAGTGGGGAATTAACTAAGATGAATACCATATGCATACAAACACATGTACAATAAGATTATGAAAATATGACTTATAATTTTAAAAACTGACAGGGACTTATGTATCCACATGAGTGCATGTCTCTTCATTCAAGTCTCCTTGGTGAGTGGAAAATCATTCTAAGAATGCTGACATTGCTCAGAACTTCCTAAAGCCTCTTGAGGAAATTTCTCAAAAGCCATGTTCAGGCTGCCATGACGAAATGCCACAGACTGGATGGCTTAAACAGAAATTTATCTGTCACAGTCCTGGAGGCTAAGAAGTCCGAGATCAAGATGCCAGGCAGTTCAGTTCCCAGCGAGGGCCTGCCTGCTTCCTGCCCCTGTGTTCTCACTGGCCTCTTTGTGCATGTGGAGAGAGAGGGAGAGAAACAGAGAACATGCCACTGAGCAATTTGGTACCCCTTCTTGAAAGGTCACTAATCCCACTGGACCAGGGCCTCACTCTTAAACTTCATTTAACATTAATTACCTCCATGAAGGTCCTATTGCCAAATGCAATCACATTAGGGGTTAGAGATCCAACATAGGAATTTAAAGAAGGACAAAAAATATTCAGTCCATAACAAGCCAATTTAAGGAAAATAATACAAAATTTCAACTGGATTGCCTTGAAATCAGATGAGTTTTAGGAGGGGAAAGTATTGCTTGCTCTCTTTAGTCACCCTCATTTATGTGACTCATTCACCTGACTTGGCTTTAAATAATATTTGGCAGTTTCTAATACTGAAATTGACAACCCACATATAAAAAATATCACTACAGAAGAAACTTAAACAATGTACTACAAAGTCTGAAGATTTTCAAGGAGGAATTTGATGTTTATTTGGAATGATTATAGTACTGTTAGAATTAGTGCATAAGCATCTGGTAGACTCTAACATAGGGAAAGGCATTTAATCAGATTGAAAATGTGAGGTATGTTTATCAAGGTAACCAATGGCCTGTGTGCTTAGTAACACCTTCTAGTCATAATACATCTACAACATACCTATATTTAAATAGCATCACGTCACATAAGAGATAGCAGAGCATAATGAAGTTAACTACTGATACTTTTATTTTTAAATTCCTTGAAAGTAGGACAATATTTGTTTTGTTCATGATTTTATCTCTAAGGCCTAGAATGACACTGAGCATAGGGTGGGTACAATAAATCCTTATTCAGTGGAACTGATAGGTAATTCTCTAAAAGACTGACTAATTTTGTTTTGTTAAACTTGAAGCCTCTTTAATATATAGCAAGGATTGGTTAACTACATCCCTTGGCTCAAATATGTCGTGACACCTGTTTTTGTATCATCTGTAAACTAAGAACAATTTTTACATTTTTGAAAGTTTGGAGAAAAGAATCAGAATGAAATTTCATGCCACTTGAATATCACAATAAAATTCAAACATTAGTGTGCATTATTGGAGCATAGTTTCAATACAGTGATTTATTAACAAATCTAGGCTTAGTAAGGAGAGATTTTATTCATTCAATAGAATTATTACAAGGGAAGTGGGTAGAGGCACTATTGCAATAGGGAGAGGGAGGCCACTGCACTAGAAAGGCTCTGACCATAAGGTTAGCAAGCATCTTCAGGGGTAAGCACCAAGGGATTTCCTTTTCTAGAAGGGATTGAGCAAGACTAGAAAGAGAGTGTAGAAGTGAGTCAAAAGGTTAGTGTGATGGAATAGTAGATGGAATAGCAGAATGTTTGATGCTAATGGCAACCTATTTTCTGGAAGCAGCCTTAAAGAGGGGCTCATAGTGAGGGTGGGTCAAAGTTCAGAGGCCTAGAGAAGGTGAGAATCTTAAACAGAGTTTACTTTAAAAGCATTTTGTTACATTCATCAGCAGGGCAAAACGGTTTAACTGATTATTTGAGGCAAAAAATGTGAATATGGAGGGTGTGTGCCTGGCCTTGTAACAAGTAAATAAGAGGCCATCCGTGAGTCTTATCTTAATCATAGCAGGGAAGGGGGTTGGGGAGGAATTCAGTTCAAAGACACAGAGAAGTCAGAGTATAAGGTGAGGAAGGAATTAATTAAAGTGAGAGTAGCAGAGAATGGCAGCTACCTTGCAGGGGGCAGAGAGCAAAGAAGAACAGAGGCAGGAAAGAGGTAGGAAAGGGAAGTGCATTCAACTCCTGGTTGGCACGGGGCATAACCTTAGCAACTCTTAAAAACCGGGTCAGCTGGTGTCTGAATCTGCACAATAAGGAACTAAGTCCCTACCATCCCAGGATTTGGGGGAGCCACAGAGTACTGGACGGAGTGAGATTATGTTCTGAGAACTTCCAAAAGGCAAAGAACAGAGATTTTCAAGCAGGCTACTGAAGAGCGCAATTGTACAGCTGTGGTCCTGTCCTGGTCACCCAAGGCAACTGGAACTTGCAAGCCCAAATCAGAGCTCTCAGTAGCCCCTCCCTATTCATCTGAAATAGAACAGAGACAGTGTGAAGACTGCTGCTGAAGTCTGGATAATAGAATGAATGAAATAGCAAAGTAACAAAGACACTTAACCACTGGAAGAGCACGGAGACAAAATGTGGTAAGTTGGGCAGTGAGAAGTTTTTATTTAAGGAAAAAAGGTCCACACTCAAAGAAAGAGGAGTGTGGGCAACCTCAGAGAAGAAGAGCCTCTGAAGGGGATCTGGGGTTTCATAGGGCTTTTTGGGTAGGAGTCAGCTTAAGGATGTATATGAGTAATTTGTAATTCTTTGAAGTTTTGTCTTAAGAATAGGGTTATTTATGTGACTGTGCTGGTTCGGATTTCAGTATTCTTTGTTTAGATAGGTTTATTTACACCGTGTCTCCTGCCCTGGTTACAAAGTTACTTGATTTAAGCGGCTACAAGAAGAGGAAGAACATCATATAGATTAAGCTGGGCCTTTTCTACAGGCTAAATAGATTTTACAGTGGCTGATCTAATTGGTACAATGGAGACATGGGCTGCACTCTGATTTCCTTAATCTGGGGAATATCTGGACATTTCAAATCACTCCTGGCCTTTGGAACTTCAACTAATTAACTCATTAACTCCATGAGTCCTTTCTGACTCTCTGGTTTTACCTGGTTAACTCTTTAGTCCCTTTCCGTGGGCTTCACTGGCCTTGTGCTCTTCCGCCCACGCATACCTTGTCTTTCTGCCTAACAAGGGTGGTGCTACGGAGGAAAATTTTTCTTCTGTCCTTTAAAGTTTCTTCTAGCTGCTCTAAGAATCAAACTGAGATACTTATTAGGAGGCAAATGTGACAGATTATTAGAATAAAATCAAAAAGAATTTTAATAACATGTATACCCTCCTATATACATGGGATTGACCCAAGAAAACTAAGTAAAAATCCATGATTGGCCAAAGTCATCACCTTAGATACTATCTTTAGCTACAGACAAAGAAGATGTTGGTGGTGGGGAGTCAGTTACGGGAGGTTACCAGGAAAAAGTAACAAAAGTGACCAGTAACAAAAGTAAGGTTGTTATATAGATTTAAGTTCTTGCCTTCTCCGTTGATAAATTTCTAGAGATTTAGGTCATTCCCCTCTTATGGGTACATCAAGGAGACACCCTTACATAGAAGGAGATTTCCCTTATACAGGTAAACGTCTCTTACAAAAGGATAACTTGTACTCAGTTTTCATTTCTAAAGTTTCTTAAAAATATCCCTCTTAAAATAATCAATATACCAGAGGCGTATCTTAGGGTGGCAAACTTCGCTCCCCTCCAGTGGTTCTTTGCAGCAAATCATTTTCCAGAAGAGAACAGGGTTGGGGATTTCTTAACCTCTGTTTTCCGGGATCACAGGGTTCAGGTAAACGTCACCATTGTCAGTAGCCGTACAACCATTTCTGCATGATTCGACAAGGCAGAGTTGAGTCTTTGCACAGAGACTGGACAGTCCACGAAGTTAAAATATTTACTATCCGCCCTGTTACAGAACGAGTCTGTTGGCTCCTGATGGATTTGGGGATGGGGTGGGTTTTGGCTGAATTGGTAAAAATTCTGAATAATGTTAATGAACTAAAAAAAAAAAAGAAAATGGACTTAAGCAAACTCATTCAATCTTCTAGGCTTCTGCAAAGTCTCCAGGAAGACATTCCTTTCTGATTCCTGTTATAGGCTTTGTGATATGCCTCCTCCATGTGCCTAAAACATCTTCCCATCCTCCTAACACACACTTACTGTATTGTAAAGGTCTGTCTCCTCTCTAGGCGTTTATTTCCTTGAGGGAACTGTAAGGCTTGGCTTTCTTTGAATTCTTACACCTAGAAAAGAGCCTGGAAATCTGGAGAATGAAGAAAACAACACATGAACAAATAAATCTTGATATTCAAAGTTATTACTTACAATCTCTTGCCAAAGACAAGTCTGGCTCCAGGGAGAAGGTAAGAGCGATCTTTAATCACATCGTGCATATGCAAAGAGCTACTGTTGGAGCTCTCAAAGACACTTTGTTCTCTTCATTAGGTTAAATATGCTTCTCCGCAAATGTGTTAACATCCTGCCTTTGCTTAGCGAATCCTTTTTTCACGAGCCCGTTCAAAGGTAAACTCTATCCGCAGGTCAGATGATCATAACCTCTGTGTCTGTGCGCATGTACTAAGCTCCTCTCTCTCATTTTAAAAAGAAATTACTCTTTGGCTCCCTCATTCACCTCAAATATCAACTTACTTTTCTCTTCTCTTTCATAGTCAAATACCTTTAACGAGTCGTTTACATTCTCTGTCTGAAAATTTACTTCAGCCATTAATGACTTTCTTGATACCACTTCTCCTTTGGGGGCTCTGTCTTTGCCAACTCCTGAGTGTTTTTGTTTCTCCAAGCTTCCCTTTAGGTTCTCTTCTAATGCTCTGCTGCTCTGCAGGCACCTCGAACAAACTTGCTCTTGACCAAGGCTAAAAGGACTATCTAAAGGCTCATCATAGACAAATCAGTATTTCCAGCTCTTAAAATAATCTGTGAGTTCCAGGACTATAATTACATTGTCAGCTATATACCTTTGCTTGAATGTCCACAGACACTCAAAACACAACGCCTCTAAAGGACAACTAAAGCCTGTTTCCTTATCCCCCATTCCTTATCCTGGACTTCCTGTCTCGGGGAATACCACTAGAGTCCCCCATGGACTCCACATTATCCAGAAGGCTCTCACAGAATTGGCCACTACTGCTTATCTTATTTCCAAAATGGTTCCCCAATACCATCACATCTGCCAACTCTACCTGCCTCTATGTGCTTCTTATAATAATATTTTACCTGGTCTTATCCTTGTAACAAGCTCTTAATGGGTTTCCCAGTTCTCAGTTTTATCCATGGTAGAAAGTTCTTTCTTCACTTTAAAATGCAAATTTGATCAAGCCACACACCTACTTTAAAAGTACTTTAGGAGAAGCCCAAACTCCTTAAACCGGTTTGAAAGAAACTTTGTGATCTGGGACTCCCAAGTTCATCATGCTTTTCTCCTCGAACAGCATCCCTCCGCCTCACACTGCATCGAATCCACTAGCCTCCAGCCACATGGAAGAATTTGTTTTCTGCATGGATCGTTCTCTCTACAGCCTCTAATTCTTTCCACAGGATATTTTATTTTTTGAGAATACAGCTTCCCCACCCAGACCTTACCTCTGTTCCCAGCCAGTTTCTATTCATCATTCCTCCCGAAGCTCAGACGTGCCTTTCTCGGAGAAATTTTTTGTATTGCTCCTTCTCATCAGCACAGAGGCCTTCCTGCCCCTCCCTTAGGACCCTCACTTCTCCTCGCTTGTCACATTGTGTTTGAAATGCTACTTCCTCACCTAAATCCCACCTAATTGGCATGTTTTATAAAGTCAGACACATGTTTATATATCACATATTCCACAAAACTTATTATACCACCTGACACATGGCTGGCAGTCAATAAATAAATGTAAAAAAAAATAGAAGAATGAACTCTCTTCTGCACTCCAAAGGACATTGGTGAGAGAAATCCCTTTTGTCTACTTCAAAATAATTAGCACAGATTATTAAATAAGCAATCAGTTTATAGGCCCAAATCTAAAGAAACAACTTTAAAAACCTAAAAGGCCTATGGGATATAGAAGATTTTCCCTAGAAAATCGCTGTTGCATGGTTATTGTCATTGTTTTTATTTTCTACATTAGTCCTGTGACTTCAAAATGTATTTCTTTGCTTGAATTCAGTATTTGGGAATAGGGTCTTGAACGTGATCTTGAAGTGTAAGAACTTCCACTTTGAGGGATGATATGAGGAATTCATACAGGCTGACTGATGTGTAAGTATGTCTCAAAATCGTGGCCCTCTATGAATTCTTGTTCCACCCAGGCAATTGCCTTCCTTTCCCTGAGCTCCCACACTCTCTGTGTTTTTGAAGCCCACCTTGAAATGTGTTAACCTTGTCTCTGCCTCCCTCTCCTCAGAGCTCATATGCGTATCACAAATATTTCATCATCCATAGCAAATCTCTAGAAAATTGGGACAGAGCTTTTAAAAAGATACAAATCATTGTGGGTTTGGCATCACCCACATCATCCATTTCACTTGATTTGCTATTAGCATCTGTGATGAGGCTTAGAGGTGGCTGCCAAACCTTGAATGTCACTGAGATAAAATTTAGCTGGTGGGGCTGAAGCCAG
The DNA here is from genome assembly GCF_040802235.1 of Manis javanica. Classification (NCBI taxonomy): domain Eukaryota; kingdom Metazoa; phylum Chordata; class Mammalia; order Pholidota; family Manidae; genus Manis; species Manis javanica. The sequence continues at coordinate 226,548,193 of NC_133156.1, forward strand.
CGTCGTTCCTGTTTAGATTATGGAGCTTCGTGATTGTCCTCTCTTGTTAGCGTGCCTCTGTGTGAGCACACAAAAGCATAGATTGCTTTGCAAAATCTATCTTAATTAATCATAAATAGTGCCTGATGGGAAGATTGCTGCTTTCATCTCAGTTAAATGAAACACAATTGCTAAATCCTTTTCTTGGTCCAGGTTTTCACAGTATTGTGCAGGTTGCCCCCTTACATATTTGAGATGCTAGGCAGTCTAATCGCATGAGTGTGTTACTGACAGCCTCATTAGGCTGTGCCATCAAGGGCTGTTCCAAGCCCTTTCTCCACCAGCAGATCCAAGTCCCAATGAGTTAAACGGGGACACTGGAATGGCAAAACAGTTCCACTCCTTCCCAGCAGCTAATTAAGAAGGAGGGTAAAGTATTGTGCTAAAGACTTCTGTGAGTTTACCTTGCAGCTTTTCAAGGGTGACCTTGGAGCAAATGGTCCAAGTACAGAAGAGAGTCACTGTTGCGTGGTAAATGATCATCAGCGAAGTTCAAATGAGACCAAATGGGTGGCTAAGTGTGTTAGAATGAGCTTACTTTGTTCTCTGCCCCTTTGAACTTACAAAATTTCCTTTCTGTACAAATACAGAAAGCAAATAATGAAGAAGCTAACTCTACTTAAATGGACAATATATAATCAGCCTCTTGCACCAATAATATAAATGCTCCTTATTGGGGCTTAAGTAGAGTAGTTTACCATGGGCCACCCATGTAATAAAGTGGGCCTATGTATACGAATAGAGAGTAGCATAAATGTCCTTCTTTCTTGCCAGACTCTTATTTATAGTTATTTTTTAAAAGATGAAAAATTCAATTTCCCATCTTCTTTTGCAACTTTGAATGAGGTCCTGTGGCACAGTTTTGACCAATGGTATATAAGGAAAAATTTGCTGATACCCCTTCTCCTATCTTCTTCCTGCCTAGAATGAGGAAATGTGCCAGTACTTAGGATCAGGAAGACAAAAGCCACATCCTGAGGACAGCAACACTGGAGGAGAAACCTGACTTCTTGACGCCATCTGCATCGGCTTTGCAAGCCCTGGACTGCCTATGCCCAGACCTCTTAAAGTATAACATAAACTCCTAAGTGTTCAAGTTATTATTAGTCAGGTCATCTGTTCCAGATAGCAGAATCAAATCCTTTCTGATGGAGAACACAAATTACTTAGGATTACTTCCTGCCGTTTTTCTAAGAACTTTAATCTCTTGTATTCCGTGACCAGACTATATACCTCAGCATCGACAGAAGAGGAACATGTGAAGAAAGAGCAGACACAACTCATCTCCTCTTCTGAAAAAGCAACAGGTTCTTAACATTCAGGAATGACTGTTCTGAAGACCTTCTCCAGTTCTCCAGTTCACAAATACCACTTGCTTTAGTCCGAGTCATCGGGAAAACAGAACTACATTATTTACTTCACAGGGCTATTTAATATAGGGGATTTGGGATGAGGGGGAAAAAAGAGTCAACACTGAGGGAACCCAGAGAGGACATTAGGGAGCAGTCAACTGCCCCTCAGGTGGAGGGACACGGGGAGGGGCAGGTGGAGGCAGAACCAGGGACTCACAGAAATGAGGGTTTGGCCTTTATACCCTTTTATATTTTATGTTTTCTTCTGTTATCATTATGTACATTATTGTTTCTCTTCCTACTGTTCTTTTTCCTTCTTTTGAAATTTTCATTAAACACTTTTTAGATAGCCTAAAATTATCCTCGGATCTCCTATTTTCTCTCTTCTCTAATCCTCCTGGGAAATTCCCTCAAGTTGTTTTTCAGATTATTGATTTGGTTTTCTATGGAATGAATGTTTCCATTTAGTGAATGCAGTTTCAATTTCCAAATAATCATTCCTGACCTCAGACTGTTTCATGATTATAAATGCATTTTCTAATATCATAGGCCCAAAACATTTCAAATCATGTTGAGACTATGAATTAGACATAGTCTAAAGAATTTTTCCCTTTTTCTTTTAGAAATCATTTACAAGGAATATATTCACATACTTTCTTATTACGAACTACAAAATTGTTACATATGTTTGGTGATTTTCTATTTCTTTCTTTCCACTGAAATATAGATGTCCACTAATGATTGATCTGTTTGAGATTATGGTGACTCCACTCAAGTATTTCTAGCAAAGATGAATGGAAAATAGAATTTTAAATTTCATGTAGTTTCTCTTTGCCCTATTGTAATTCAGTAGTCATTAAAAATAGCAACCAGCAGCTGCTTCACAAGAACCAAGAATTATCTTTTGCACTGAGAAATAATAATATATGTGTGTGTGCGCACACACACACACACACACACACACACACACACCTGCCACTGGTTCCTGACACACAGTTCCTAAAATCCTTCTAAACAGGAGTGCTGGGAGAGTCTTTTGTTCTAACATTTAGTCTTTGACCTCACTTCCTGATGGAGTTCCTGTGGGTAATCTGGGGACCTACTACTTGGAATTGGCACCCAAAGTGGGAGACAGTCTCATGGAAATGAGCCCTTAGTCTGTGGGGCCTGTGTTAACTCTGGCTAGTGTCAAATTGAATTGAAGTAAAGGACATCCAGCGGTGTCACAGGGAATTGCTTGGCATGGGAAAAGTGAGTGCTGTAGTAGTGTGTGACAGTAGACACACAGAGGAGAAGTGAGTTTTTCCTTTACAGCACAGAAGTTATGGTGGCTTAAAGTCAACAGAGATAAAGTACAACTCTTTAACTGACATAATTGCCCATATAACAAGCCAGGCCAGCAAACCCACTAGAATGGCCCTGTACCTAAAGGATAAACTTAAAATTAGCACCGTAATTGATCCCCTATGTCTGGCACTCTTCCCAAGGATTCTTTTCCTTTCTCTCTCCTGTCCCATAACCCACCCCCATCTCCTTTCCTTCCTGCTCTAACTGGATGGTTGATAGTGGAGTTCATTCAGGAGCCTCTATCATTCAATACTCAGGAGGGCTTCTCCTTCGCATAAAATGAATTGCCAGCTGGCCGGTCCTTCTTTTATTTATTTATTTATTTATTTATTTATTTATTTATTTATTTATTTATTTATTTTTATTTATATTTTATTTTATTTTATTTTTCTATCATTAATCTACAATAACAGAAAGAACATTATGTTTACTAGGTTCCCCCCTTCACCAAGTCCCCCCCACATACCCCTTCACAGTCACTGTCCATCTGCATAGTAAGATGCTGTAAAATCACTACTTGTCTTCTCTGTGTTGCACAGCCCTCCCCATGCCCCCCATGCACTATACATGCTAATCGTAGTGTCCTCTTTCTTTTTCCCCCGCCCTTATCCCTCCCTTCCCACCCATCATCCCCAGTCCCTTTCCCTTTGGTAACTATTAGTCCATTCTTGGGTTCTGTGATTCTGCTGCTGTTTTGTTCCTTCAGTTTTCCTTTGTTCTTAGACTCCACATATGAGTGAAATCATTTGGTACTTGTCATTCTCCGCCTGGCTTATTTCACTGAGCATAATACCCTCTAGCTCCATCCATGTTGTTGTGAATGGTAGGATCTGTTTTTTTCTTATGGCTGAGTAATATTCCATTGCGTATAAGTACCACATCTTCTTTATCCATTCATCTACTGATGGACATTTAGGTGGCTTCCATATCTTGGCTATTGCAAATAGTGCAGCGATAAACATAGGGGTGCATCTGTCTTTTTCAAACTGGAGTGCTGCATTCTTAGGGTAAATTCCTAGAAGTGGAATTCCTGGGTCAAATGGTATTTCTATTTTGAGCATTCTGAGGCACCTCCATACTGCTTTCCACAATGGTTAAACTAATTTACATTCCCACAAGCAGTGTAGGAGGGTTCCCCTTTCTCCACAACCTTGCCAACATTTGTTGTTGTTTGTCTTTTCGATGATGGCGATCCTGACTGGTGTGAGGTGATATTTCATTTTGGTTTTAATTTGCATTTCTCTGATAACTAGCGATGTGGAGCATCTTTTCATGTGTCTGTTGGTCATCTGAATTTCTTTTTTGGAGAACTGTCTATTCAGCTCCTCTGCCCACTTTTTAATTGGATTATTTGCTTTTTGTTTGTTGAGGTATGTGAGCTCTTTATATATTTTGGATGTCAATCCTTTATCGGATCTGTCATTTATGAATATATTCTCCCATACTGTAGGATACCTTTTTGTTCTATTGATGGTGTCCTTTGTTGTACAGAAGCTTTTTAGCTTGATATAGTCCCACTTGTTCATTTTTGCCTTTGTTTCCCTTGCCCGGGGAGATATGTTCATGAAGAAGTCACTCATGTTTATGCCCATGAGATTTTTGCCTGTGTTTTTTTCTAAGAGTTTTATGGTTTCATGACTTACCTTCAGGTCTTTGATCCATTTAGAGTTTCCTTTTGTGTATGGGGTTAGACAATGGTCCAGTTTCATTCTCCTACACGTAGCTGTCCAGTTTTGCCAGCACCAACTGTTGAAGAGACTGTCATTTCTCCATTGTATGTCCATAGCTCTTTTATCGTATATTAATTGGCCATATATGTTTGGGTTAATGTCTGGAGTCTCTGTTCTGTTCCACTGGTCTGTGGCTCTGTTCTTGTGCCAGTACCAAATTGTCTTGATTACTGTGGCTTTGTAGTAGAGCTTGAAGTCTTGAAGTTGGGGAGCAAGATCCCCCCCCACTTTATTCTTCCTTTTCAGGATTGCTTTGGCTATCCGGGGTCTTTGGCGGTTCCATATGAATTTTTGAACTATTTGTTCCAGTTCATTGAAGAATGCTGTTGGTAATTTGATAGAGATTGCATTGACTCTGTATATTGCTTAGGGCAGGATGGCCATTTTGATGATATTAATTCTTCCCAGCCAGGAGCATGGGATGAGTTTCCATTTGTTAGTGACCTCTTTAATTTCTCTTAAGAGTGTCTTGTAGTTTTTAGGGTATAGGTCTTTCACTTCCTTGGTTAGGTTTATTCCTAGGTATTTTATTCTTTTTGATGCTATTGTGAATAGAATTCTTTTCCTGATTTCTTTCTATTAATTCATTGTTGGTGTATAGGAAAGCTACAGATTTCTGTGTGTTAATTTTGTATCCTGCAACTTTGGTGAATTCCGATATTAGTTCTAGTAGTTTTGCAGTGGAATCTTTAGGGTTTTTTATGTACAATATCATGTCATCTGCAAATAGTGACGGTATGACTTCTTTACCAATCTGGATTCCTTGTATTTCTTTGTTTTGTCTGATTGCCATGGCTAGGACCTCCAGTACTACGTTGAACAACAGTGGGGAGAGTGGGCATCCCTGTCTTGTTCCCGATCTCAGAGGAAAAGCTTTCAGCCTCTCGCTGTTCAGTATGATGTTTGTTAGCTGTGGGTTTATCATACATGGCCTTTATTATGTTGAGGTACCTGCCCTCTATGCCCATTTTGTTGAGAGTTTTTATCATGAATGGATGTTGAATTTTTTTGAATGCTTTTTCAGCATCTATGGAGATGATCATGTGGTTTTTGTCCTTCTTTTTGTTGATGTGGTGGATGATGTTGATGGATTTTCAAGTGTTGTACCATCCTTGCATCCCTGGGATGAATCCCACTTGGTCATGGTGTATGATCCTCTTGATGTATTTTTGAATTCGGTTTGCTAATATTTTGTTGAGTATTTTTGCATCTACATTCATCAGGGATATTGGTCTGTAGTTTTCTTTTTTGGTGGGTGGTCAGTTCTTCTTCCACTGACTTAATGTTATAGTACATTTCATGAAGCTTCTGATTTGCAGGTAACACCAATTCTGGTTTCTTGACATGAAATAAATAATGTCCTCTTATTTTAATGGTCTTTTTTCATTTTACTAGAAATTCAGAAACAAGCATAGTTAAATTCATATGAACAAGTTGCCACATTTACCAAAACCAAACTATTGGTTTCTATGACCTCTTCAATATATCTTTATTCTTCAATCCAGACGTTCATTTACATTTCTACAAATAAACAGTTTAAATCTTCTTTCAGAGTAACATTTATATAAGGATTTATATTCCCACATCCTAGCAAAAAGTGTAAGATTTGGAAACATTACAATACTCCATGTCACACCATTTGCTGATAGAAAACACTGTGGAAACCAAATGTACAATGTATTTCTGAGCACATTCTAACTGATGGTGGATTTACCACTTGTGAATTTAAAAGCTTTATCAAGGGAAGCAAATCCTTCAATAGTTTGGAGGAGATAATACCCATGATTATTTTAGGCTCAAATATTGAGATATTTATTATGGAGGACAAACTTCAGGAAACAAAAAGCTCAAACTGGGACAGTCACCTCATGCTGTCAATATTAAAAATGGGGTCCATCAATGAATGTGCCAATGTGAAAATACAGCTTTCCATCAAACCTGCCACATCAAATAAGAGCCAAAGTGAAGGTCAGATGATGGGTACAAATCCATCTCCATCACCCATCTGAATGTCTATGAAAAGTGACTTGAAAGAATATCTAATGCACATATGCCAATAAAAGAATGGGGTTTGGGCATCAAGAATCAGCAGGGCTGATGCAAATTCAAACACGTATTCAACTTGAAAAGTAGGCAGCAAGTATTCTCTTTTCTACTCTTCACTTTGGATCTCAGCACAACTTTCACGTTCCCTGAAGGGCAGTGATCCAGGCAGTGGCATTACCACTTTTATTAGACAGGACCCATTCTCTGAATGGATTTGGGTCTAAATGTGCCCTCAGGTACCTAAAGCTAACACTCTAAGAAGTGGAAGAGAGAAAGGGAAGGACGAGAAAGATGCAAGGCAGGGTTTTGCTTTGACTGCAGTAGAATCAGCAACAAAAGTCATATAGACTTAGGATGTAAGCTCTATCTACTTATGCTACAGATATCCAGCCAGTACTATGCCATTTGGAAAGCATATTACATATTTTATTAGTTAAAACATGATTTCAATTTAGTATGGGTCATGGTATCTCAAATTAGGATCATATTGGTCACCTCCTTTGAAAGTAATTGGTTGGTTGGCTGCGTTTACACAGAGGAATCCAGGGTATGTAAGCCTGTTCAACTTGTATTCTGCATCGAAATGTAACTTTCGATTGAAATGTGACATTTCAATCAGTCAGCAATTATTATCCATTTGCCCAAGACCTTGTGATCAAACATATATAAGGAAGCTCTTGGGGAAGTCACAATCTAATTGATAAAAAAAGAATAGATCCTTTTTTAGAAAAAACAAAGACAGGCTATTAAAATTCAATTCTTAACTATACGGAAGAGACTGCACATCCTTTAAGAGTTTAAGGAAGGTAATTGCAGTGTGGGCTAGAGCAACCAGTGAAACCTGAACCGACACAGTAAGATCTGCATGAAGCCTTGATCAATAGGATTTGATTAAGTAGAAAAGAGAGAATATTTTAGGCAAGAGAAACAACACAAGCAAAGGCAAGGAGAGGAGGAATCTTTTTCCTCTAACTACAGTAAATAGGCACTTTCATGCCTGTTGACTTTTTGCATTGTTTTAACAACTATCTCTGAACTAGCTGAATGATGAGTGGCCCCAGAAAAAAGGTGAAGCATTCAAATCAGTGACAGTAGATTTAAAAAAGAGAAAATTATCAGGAGTTGAAATCATAAAAGAAAAATTAAATTGCTGGGACTATGTAATGGATTCAATTTTCCAGTCACAAATTGATATATGCAAAAATGTAACTTATTTTCTATAGTCAAATATAATTTCTATCATTAAGCTCCCATTTCTGTTCAGAAGCAGAAAACTGATATCAAGTTGCTTTCAGGTACATTTCTTCCCATTCAGGCACCTCTCAGTCAATTCAGTTTATAATGAGGCTATATTCAGATTTTTAAAACTACTCTCAGATTTTATTTTCTCTCTCCCTTTTTACCATCTTGATTCAAATCTCTAGGAAAATTACAAAAGCAACAATGGATAGAGAAAGAGAAACTCCATTCCATAGTGTCTTTACGGTTACATCCTAAACTGCCCTTCTGTAAGATGTTCCTTGTCTTAGGTGATGTATCCCCTGCATGCTGACATCCATTGAGGTGACCAGTCCTCTAGTCAAAGATTGCATTAGTGGCATCTGTTCCAGTTACTTTACCAGAGTGTCTGAAGTCCTGCCTTAGCCTTCAATTTGTAGGTCTAGTACAATTATTTGGGGTCTTTCTTGTTCACATGCTCAGGCTTTCCATGCTTGCTTTCAGTCCTCTCTAGCCCTCTACACCTTTCCCATGGACACTGGGAATGGTAACATATTCCACTAGCCAACCTGAGGCCCTAGGAGGCTTTGAATCACCAGCAGGCCTTCACTTTGCCCTTAACGAAGTACTAAGCATCTCTTCTCTAGAATTTCTGCACCGTTGTGTATAGGAGACGTATCACCTATCACCGGCTTATCACCTATCACCGGCTCATCACCTATCACCGTCTTATCACCTATCACCGGCTCATCACCTATCACCGGCTTATCACCTATCACCAGCACTCGGCTGGACAGGCAGACTGTGCTCCATGCTGCTCCTGCTCATATTCATCCATCCCATCCTCCTGCCTAATACCCACAGGGAGTGGTATAAACAAGTGTCACAAACCCAATAAATGCCCTCTGCCTTTCTCTAATCCTTTCTCTGATTGAAGATTTTTAATTGGTTTTATTCTGGCTTTACTTACTTTATTTATTCTGTAGAAGGAAATTGGACCTATCATATCTATTCTCATTTTTCATTTTTTGTTTTACCTAGAAATACTTTATGATGTTAAACACAAAGAATATGGCATACTTATTATTCCTCCTCTGAATAGTTCAATATTGTAAGGGTTATCAATTACTAAACTGGGAGGGTGAGAAAGAGTATAAGATACACCAGAATTAGAACTCACCTATTAGCCTACCACAACTAGGACACTAAGTGTCAAAAAATTAAATAATAAACTGAAATGTAATGGCATCTTAAGACTTAAGCAAGCCTTGAGTATGATTTCTATAACTCTGGGACAGGAATTCTATTCATTTACGTATTCATTTACTCATTCATTCATTCATTTAATAATTTTCATTGAATACCTATAAGTGGCAAGGTGCTTGGATATATTAGTGTGATGTGTTTTTTCATTTACATCAATAATAGTATTATATACTGCAGTAACAGTATACACAGCAGCAACAGTAGTACTTTTTTTGGGTTCCTGGATGCAATTCCAATGTGTGTGTGCTGGGGGAAGGCGGTCTTCCCACACATAACACCAAGCAGTTCTCAGACACCAGCAGGGTGTCCGGGAACTCACCTCGATTCTGATGCTATCTACCCAGAGATAGCACCAGACCCCCAGGTTAAGGGCTCCGTCCTACAAGACTGCCCTCCACCCCCCTATTCCAGATGCCGGTCACAAGCCCCAGGCTGTTACTGCTGCTTCTGGCCTACTGGCTACAGAATGGAGGTTCCAAGGACCTCCTTCTATGGTTCAATTAATTTGCTAGAGTGGCTCACAGAACTCAAGAACACACTTAGAATAACATAAAGAAGTTAACAGCCAAATGAAGAGATACATAGGGTAAGGTCCCAAACAAAGGAGCTTCTATCCTGCTAGATTGAGACTCGGCTCCATGGCATGTGGTTCCCCAAGCATCAAATCTCTCTGACAAAGAAGCAGGATCCTAGAGAGCAGAGAGGGATAAGCTCTTCTCAGGGCTTCTGGTGAGGGCTTCATTGCATAGTAATAATTGACTAAATTGTTGTCCATTGGCTGATTTAACCTTCAAACCCCCACCCTTGAGTGGGGTCCAAAAGTCTATTAACATAACAAAACATCCACGTAACCTTTAAGATTCTGCAGTGTTTTCAGGAACTGTGGATGTAGACCAAATATACCTGGGAAATATGTATTTGGTTATATGAATGACCAAATGTGTATTACTTATGACTCATTATATTGTAATCAGCAAACAATTTTTCTGCTCTTATTGAATAAATATTATAAAGGGGAAGATATGTATGAAAGACAAGTAATCATTCCTGATAGTAATAAATGTCATGAGGAATTAAGTTACTGGGACAAAATTCTGGAGATGGGGATATGTTTTAGACTGGTTGTTAGGTCTAACTTCCGGGGGGAAAATAGGTTCCCAGCCTGGGGCAAATTACCTTTGAGGCTGAATCAGTCAAAGGGAGGAATAAAGGGGAAGAAACCCAATTATTACTTAACAAGAAGTCATCTACTTCTGCTCACCCACCCGTGTGTCTCTGAAGACATGGCTGCAAAATGGGACCCCACCCTCTCTGGTCCAGATATACCCTTGCTCCCCCCACCCTTGCAATCACCTACTGATATGAAGCTGGACTACTTCTCTCCACCTCTTGGAAACACTTATTGATATGGAGATGAACTAAGGTCAGGGGAGAGATTCTGTAAATATTACAATTCTACCCACCGGGGTGATAAGATTTTTTTTTCTTACAGTTTTTAATCAAGTCTGGACTTTCAACCAAAAAATGCCTGAAAAGGCTGGCTGTTTACTGTCTCACTGAGCTAGAAATACAACAACTAATGAGAACAGACTCCCCAGGCCTTCCTCCTCCCCAAACAGAGTTCTAAACTGCTTGAAAACCAGGACTGCTCCAGACTCCTGTTGTTGTGCTGCTTTTGTGAGAGTTTAATTGCTTTTAAATGCATATGAATGTCAATTTGAACCAGGCTAAATATGTCTTCTTGGAGACAGAGCATTTGGTCTTTCTTTCAAGTTCTTTTGTTTGCTTGAATCAGCTCTGCAGTTGAACAGATGTTTTTAGAGGAAATGGAGACATAAGCTTTTAGAATGCTGAAAATTAAATGAGAAACAATACTCCTCCCTCCACCTTCCCCCAAAACATGCAACCCTGCAAAACCGGCAACCCACCTTACACTGCAGAAAATCTTCTCTTTTAGAGGGTACAACTTACTTTAAAATGAGATTTTGTGTGTGTGTGTACCTGAAGTTCATTATACACTGTTCATACTTTGGGGAGGTACATAATTGAATGTATAATTGATTATCTCTTTAGCCTTGGGGAAGGATAGTGTTTCTAACATTCATAAATTTCCTCCCTTTAATTAAAAATAAATTAAAATTACCATAAGAATATGAAAGTCTAGATCTTCTGGACCAAGCCTATCCCTCCAAAATTCTGACCTACCACACAACTAAGTTCCTTGTCCAAACTCAACAAACCCATAATACTCCCTCCATGTTTCTGCCAGTTTCTCTTATATGATGAGGCTGTTCTCTTAACTTAGCATCCACTTACTCAGATCAACTAAATTACTTATGTGCTCCTAAATTTCTTGCATCTTTGTCTTCTCCAAAATTATATTAAAGTCCTGACTAGAAGATAACAAAATACAAAGAGCATCAACTTTGGAATGAAACAACCTATGCTACTTTTAATGCTATAACTTTCTACACATGTGATCTTGGACCAGTTAAACTCCCCAAATTCAGTTCTTCATTCTGTAAAATTGCCTTCCATCTCTCAGAAAGGCTCTACTCTCTCTGCAAGTTTCATGTTCAGGCAGATCTCTTGCCTTTTGTCCGACATTGTTGCAGCAGCTCTAGATCCTTGTGGGTAAAATTGCATTACTTCAGAATCTCTCATCTGGCCTTAGTGCATCTCCATATCATTAGGTGTTTCCAAGGGGTGGAGAGAAGTAGTCCATCTCCATATCAGTAGGTGATTACATGGGAGAGTGAGGGTATATCTGGATGGGAGAGAGATTGGGTGGAGTCTATTTTGCAGCCAGTGGAGGTGGAGAGAGACAGGGGTGAGTAGAAGTAGACACCTGCTTGTATGCAATAAACAGGTTTCTCCCACTTTATTTCTCCCTTTGACTGATTTTGGCTTCACAGGTAATTTGCCCTGGGCTGGGAAGATATTTTCCCTCTGGAGTTACAACCCTATATCCTCACCACCTCAAATCTATCAGAGGGGAATGTGCTACTGGACAACAAAGACAAGGGAGACTTACCAAGCTTACATCACATTTCCATAGCTGAACATACCACGTAAGACAGGGGAATACAGTGTGCTGATGGTGTTACTTCCAGTGCTCCACAGTTAGATCTGTGAGCCTGAAAATTCCACTGGTAACGTATATAGTAAGCACAGAGAAAGGGTGGTCTGTAGAATAATTTTTCAAACAATTAGACACAACTAGTGTGTTATGAAGTCAGCTTGGTGAGTTGCAACCAAGTATTCTTTTTCTTTTTGTTTTTACTTGTAGTAGATGAATAGAAAGGGGTCATATGGAAGAGAAAAATGTGAAGAGAAGAAAAGTATCAGAGGGTATCACCAGTAATAAAAGTAAATATTATTTTATAAAACTTTTATTTCATATTAAATAGCATTTACTAGGTTTCAATGTTAAGTACATTTTTATGGTAGGTTATATTTAAAATTTTTGCAAACCACTGTCCTAGTGGAAAATTAAAATGTAATTTTCAAAGCAGATAAGGATGCTAAACAAGCACAAATCTATGAAAATTCACTGCCTCAGGAGGATTGTACAGTGGGTACTCAACTGAAATTTATAGATTATTTTTTAAAACTTATATTTTGATTGATACGCCTCTTGTCTTTTAACAGAATTTAACCACGTCCTCTAGGAGACAGTTTACACTTCCGTGGGTTAGAATTTCTGAAAGAATTGTACTTAGGTGTTCAAAGGGTTCAGCTTCTTGGGTGCCCTGGGCTGAGGCTGGCATAATGAGGTATTCCAAAACTAGGGGACTTTGGCAAATGCAGAGGCAGCCAGGAGCAGGCAGGAGATGTAAGGAGTAAGTACGCCTCATCTATGGCGCCATCTCCCCCCCAGATTACCCACGCTCCTTCCGCTAGTGATCCACTGTCCCCATTCACCTGAGCTGGGCGCTGCCCTCAGGTTTTACACGCTCCATCTGTTTTCATAAGAGTTGTCTATAGAATAAAAATGGATGTAAAATGGGGAGAATTTGCCTTGTTGGGAGGGATAAGAAATATCAGAAAAGAGAAGGGGAGGGAAGGACAGATGGGGTAGAATATTTTATAAGTTTCTACAGATCATACTTACCTAGAATAAGAAAATGAATCTGGGAAGAAATTATTTTGACAATGTAAAGACACAGCTGAAATTTTCATATTATGTGAAGACACAGGCACACAGCACAAAATAAAAACCATCAAAACCAACATTGACAACAATAGCCTTGTAAAATGTAATAACAATATAGCCATAGAGAAAAATAAACCCAATGAAAATATAACTTTCAATTCTTTATTTACTAATACTGGATATCTTCGTGTGTGTGTGTGTGTGTGTGTGTGTGTGTGTGTGTGTATGTGTGTGTGTGTGTGTAAAGTGTGACAAAAATAACCACATAAATATTAATTATATTATAGAATATGAATGGCATCATGTAACTAGTTAAAGAAAGATTACTCCTTGCCCTCATTTATCTCAGCATATTATGAGAATACAGTGACTGGAATCCTGATTCAATTAATAATTCTGTGGATAAACTGAGGCAAATTTCAGCCTACTCCCCACTTCTTAAATAATCTTCATCTACATCATAACCCTTTGTATTAATATAGTACTTAATGAATTTTATTTCATTTTATCACATAAAATCATAGATTGTCAGACCTGGAAGAGACCCTAGAAAACAAACTGTCTATCCATATACATTATAAATAAGAAAACTGAGGCCTTGAGCAGGTGAGCAACTTGGTCTATATTAAAATATTGAATGTTAGAGTCAGAACCAGAACTGGGTACAGTGTTATGACTGACATGTGTCCTCTACTCCTTGTCGGCTGAGAAAGGCAACGCAGGAGGTAAGGTTCATGGAACGATTCCATTTCTTCAAAAAGAAGGCACTGAAACATGATTTGAGATTGGTCTGGTGGTGGCAACAGAAAAAAGGGACAGAAGGGCTACAGAACAATTATCAAGAAGACAATTTTGAACAAATATTTTGATCAATGTATCGACTCTCACAACCACTTGACCAGGCAATTTGGAGTGTAGCTTTTGTCAAGATGGAAACGCTTATCAGTGATTTAGGACTTTTTCCTCCAAGAAAGAAAAGAAGGAACCCAGACATTCACCAGACACCAAAATTACTTTCTTTCCCCCTTAAATGCATGGAGTTTTGAGGCTTAGTCAATAAAATGATAATCCTCAAAAGCATTGAATTTTAAAATAAGGCCATGGAAATTGCACACTTCATTCAATGTAGAGAAAATTGCATCCAAATAATGTATTTATCCTTCATCATGAAATACATACCAGAAAAGTTATTTTGCCTGATTTGTCATTTCAAGATTAATAATGGTAAAATCCTGAGTACCTGGTCTGATATCCTAAATATGGCATCTACAGTAGTCAGTAAAGTACAAACTTCCAGTTATAAGATATATAAGTCCTGGATACAGTGGTCAGGATGGCAATGTAGTTAATCCTGTATTGTATGTCTAAAAGTAGCTAAGAGAGTATGTCTTCAAAGTTATCATAAGAAAAAATTAATTCATAACTACGTGTGGTGATCATTTCCCAGTATATACATATATTAAATCATTATGTATTTAGCTAAAACTAATACCATGTGATATGTCAATTAGATCTCAATAAAAACAAAAAGACGCCTAACTCAGTGTTATTGAAACTGGTTTTGACCCTTCAAGGGAGGTGAGAGATATTCACAAAGTAGAGTTAGAGAGAGAAACAAAGATATACTCATACCAAACATGCACGAAGTAAATCACAAATTTTACAAAAGTGACCCTGCTAATGAATGGCAAAGGCTAACCAGAAAGCTTAATAAATAAGAGCCAGATTAATTTGTTAAAGGAATATTCATTGTTCTTTGGAAAGGAAGTAGGCATCAAAAATTCAAAGAATTGTCACTGAAAGTATTCTTTTTCTACCAATTTTTTCTTTCTTTCAAGTTGGAAATCCAGTAGTATTAAATATTTAGGGATGATATTTCTTCGAGACATTCAAGAGACCACATTTTATGAATACAATGAAAAAGAAGAATTCTTAGAAATATAAATAGATGGTCATTATTTTTGCCTCTGTGGGTGGCGGTAAAATTATTCAAGACACAATAACTTTTTGCTGAATGTCTCTCTTCATATCTGGGAAGTCTTTCAAATGCTACATGCACTTCAAATCTCGCACAGAGCAGCATGAAAAGCTGCCTCTGAAAAGCCCAGTCAGCATCATCCCATGTTCTTGCTTCAATGAGACCCTGTGAAAGAAACCTCAGGGAACTCACAGTAATACGACCCTTTTTCATTGGTTCTTTATGGTTTGAAAACTTCAGGCATAATTCAAACCCAGAGTAGTATTGGCTTCTATTTTTTCCTTAAGGACCAGGGTCAAACACATCATGGTAACCCCATTAGAAATCATATGCCTTTTGCCCCTGATCCTGCATGCTGTCTAAACTAGTATGACTTTCATGGACTCCCCATACTTATCCATTTATCCCTGAGAGTTCACTCAATTTCCACTATGTGGCAGCTCCAGTCTAGACATTTTGTAGCCAACGTATAAATACAAGGCATAATCTTGGCCCTCCTGTTGCTTAGAGCAGAGCTCAAAATGCAAAAAGTAATCATACTATTGAGATGAAATAGCTCATCATTCTAGTATATATTCATCACCACAAGCAGTTAACATTACATTCAAAATAAGGAGGCCCATGTACAAAAAACAAGGTGGTGGATGTAGGAAGGAGACATTTAAGTTGCACCTTTAAAGCTAGAAGTGCTATCTTTCTCCTCTGGATTCTTTGTGTGGGATTTACCAAATGTACCTGCTTATAGTCTGCACATCCAGATCTATAACTACCTTCCCTTAACACGTATACAATATAAACACAAGACTTATATTAGAGGTTTATATTGAATTTTGTGTGTGTGTATGTGTAAATACTAAGTCAAATAAATTATAAAAGCCCTAGAGTTCAGCTGTGTTTCATTGATATTTCAGACCAAATGCTGAACATTTGGACACCTCAACACATAGGATTAGGTGATTTTCACATACTGAGCTCTAAACAAATATCTTTCACTACAACAAATAAGGATTATTGAATTCCTCCTTGTGAGAAACACATTGCTATAGAAAACATATCCCTTACTCAGTGAGAAAGAGAAAACAGATAACTTCACCATGAAGTGCTGGTAAAAGTGCTAAATTCATTACAGGGAGAAGAATAAGGTTGCATGGATAAGATAGGAGGAATTATAAGGGGCTCAGGAGAATACTTACTAAATGATTAAGCAAACCAAGGAATGAATGATGCATAAATGAAAGAACAGAACACTGAAAGGGAAGGATAATCCATAGGGAGAAATAATAAGAGGTATTATAGAGACAAATTTAACCAGATTAGAAATCTTAGGTAGAGGATCTTTGGGAAAAAAAGCAGACAACTTGATTGGGGCAAATTGTGTAGGGTTCTGGCTCTCTGATTAGAAGCCTGTTCCTGAAGTAATGCTGATTCCTCCTTATTCTTGACCTATTAGCCACTGTATTATCAGGGCTGGAGAGTCTGCAACTGCCAAGGCTTACTCTGTCAAGGCCAGGCCTGCTAATCTACAGTGTATTTAGAATTGTAGTTGAATACTGAGAAAAAGGTATGGCAGTCCTCAACCCCAGAAATTGCATTAGCATAGGTACGGACACAAATAAATGCCCACATGTGGGTACCTCTCTTCCCTCCCACAAAACACATGCACTAGTTTGTCCTACCACAGCTATGGACTTAGGGATCATACTTCTGAGCAGGGAATACCAATGCCCGAATATCTAGAGAATTTGATCTCCTTCCTGATATCTTACATGAGGCCAAGAGTGTGGAGAGTTCAGATCTATATTGCAGCCATCGGAACATTCAAGCAGACGCTACATGCCATATAGCTAGGATGTCCTTATAATGCATTAGACCTCCAGGAATAACGTAGATAGCAATTTGCCATGGACACTACAATGCAGTTGATTGATCAGCAATACACAGTGGCCAGAACACAGTATTCGGAGTCTGACTACTGAGATTTGGACTCATTCAGTCTCTTTATCAGCTATGATTTTAGGGGCATGTTGCCTAAGCAGTTTGAGCTACACTTTACTCATCTGATGAAGGTTACCAGGCGCCTCTTTCATGATAAATTCAAGACTCTATAAGCCTTCATCCAGGGCTTGTCCTCTAAATACTTTCTATCCCCATCTCTGGCTTCTCTTACATCACCGTGTACTTGTTGCCCAGTTTTCTCTAGTAACACAATGTGTCTCCTTTCCCTTGCTCCATTTTCTCTGCCCACTCTGTACATGTTTGTGTGACCTGGAGCTGTAACCTTCTTATCTCTTCATCTCCATGGGGAATCTCATTTTCTTTGATATTATTTATGAGGAAGTGTTTCCACACCTCAATCTTCAAGCTTAGCCTCCTTTAACTCCAGACTTATATAGCTGACTGACTATAGAACATCAGCATAATCATAACTGACATAAAGCAAAGCAGAGTTTATGCTTAGTTCCACTCTTCCTCCAGATGTCATTGCAGCAGGTAAGCAATTAAGAGCAATAACTAGCTGCATGGTGCTAGGTTTACATGTCACAGACGGAAAGGCAGAAAAGGAGTCATCCAGCTCAAAAAAGCCTGGGAGAGAAGAAAATCTTAGCATCACTGAGGATAATAACTCTAATGAATAAAATCACTTCCAATATATTTAAATGTGTGAAAATCCATCATCACAATTTTTTGTTAATTCCTTAATCATCTTTGAAAGATGCCCAGAACCTAACAAAAACTGGCAAATAAAGGGAAAGAGGTATTTCACCTGCCTTTTCCAAAAGAAATATGCACCAAGGTACCTTCATTAACAAGAAGCTAATAAAGTAAACTTTCTTTCTAGGAAATACTCTAGTTATTGAATAAAGGAAGAATCAAAGAATTAGACTACTATCACATATAACAATCTACCATAATGAAACAGTGAACTAAGATGTGGATAATCAGTGGTTGCTTACATCAGAAAAAGAAAGAAAAGTAAATACGGTGAGACTCCTAATGAAAATAAACAGTTCTACCTCTGAAGGGTTCTTGCTGAGAGATCAGAACAGATCAGAACCTGAATTGGATCAACTCTTGAACTTCAACTTACAAGAAATGAAAGGAACAGAAGAAATGCAACCAACAATTTCTGTGGTGTATGTTACAGGAAAAAACAAATAAACAGCAAGGGGTGAAAAAGATGTGGAGAGGAAACAGACCTAAGTGATAAGCCACCCAAAGTCAGTAAGCCCTTTATGCCTAACTTGACTGTATTAACTAAAGATGTGAGGGGCAGGAGAAAGATATTTGGGAAAATTTTGATATTTACTGACTGCAAATTTGCTAATATTAAGGGATCATTATCACTTAATATGCATGATAATGGCATTGGCGTTTTTAAAAAATATTTATCTTTCAGACCGACATTCTGAAATATGTACAAACGAAATGATATGTCTGAGATTTGTTTCAAAAGAATCAGGGATTAGGGAAAATGAGTGAGGTATAGATGAGTGGTTTAATGGTTAAAGCTAGCAATGGGCATATAGAGTTTTATTAAACTACTCTTCCTATTTTTGTGTATGTTTGTAATTATCCAAAATAAGGAATTTTTTAAATATCTGGGACAGTTTGATTCAATAAAGGCCCTGATGCATCTTAACACTTGTTATCACTTGTTCTAGGTTGTGAGCATCCTGACATCAAAGATGGCAGCACGTAATTTGCTACCGTAGGTACAGAGTGTAATATGGAGTTCATGGTGCCCTATGGATCATTAAAGGGGAAGGAGAGATATTGCCAAGGAGTAATTGATAGGTCTTCAGCCCCTCAAGTCAATCACACTTTATTTAACACTCTTGCAGCATAAGAATCACTTGGGGTACTAATTAAAAATACAAATTCTAGGATCCAGTTGAGATCCAATGGGGAAGAGGCTGGGAAGTAGCAGGTTTAACTAGCTCTTCAAGCATGCATCATACAATTTAGCAATCAAAGTGATTCATTTCAAGGTACAATACGATTTTCAACTAGGAATGACTTGTAAGCAGTTTCAAGTTGGAAGCAGTTGACCTAGAATCTGATGAACAAAGAGTAACACAGATTTGGGAGTCATTGCCATAAATTTTCAAATAGAATTCAATAAAGGCACTCTACAAAGGGAAAGGAAATGATAAATATCCAATAGTAAAAGGGCACTACTGGCAATTTTGGATGCCAGTCACACACCATTCTTGCCCCTCACATCCCAACTGAGAACTGTACACACAGAAAAATAGGGCCAAGACATCAGTTGCTTTGATGGCAATGAATGGAAGAATTCATTTTGAATCTGATGTCAAAATGGGGGTTCCTACTCTTTCCCTAGAAGGACTGAAGCTAATGCACCCCAGGTAAAGAATACCTGATATTGAGGCCTGTTCATCAATGCCTTCAGGAGGTTGCCTGGCCTAATCTTCTCATGGTTAAGGAGTTACGGATGAGAGCGCTGTCCCATCTAATTGACCAAGGAGCTAGGCATCTAGAGAAAGAAATAGAGAGTAGGGCTTTTTTTTCGTTTTTCTGGCATCATGAGTCCACTTGATGATATCATGATCCAATAGATATCAGATTTTCCTGTAAGAAAGAGAGAGTACAGAAGAGACCAGAAACAAGCCTTCTAATAGATCTGTTTACCCATAGGCCAAGACAGGATTTAAAGATTAACATTATTTGCACAAGCCTCTCTATCCTTTGTTTATATTTATTCAGAATTTCAGTACTACTACGTAGCAAGCTCTTAGCATAACAAAGAACAGAAATGAATTTTCCAGGTTTACTTTGGTTACTTTCTAAGACTAAGGACAGATATACATATAGGTAAAAATTTTATTAAAAAAATCATCAATTAAAAATTTTGTTTTCCATTTCTTATTAATTGAGATAATACATGCTACAGGCTCAGAAGATGGCCTGGCATTTAGCAAACCCCTGATAGATGTTTGTCATTGTTGTTGGATGAAACTTGTTAAGAGATACAGCAATTGTAACAGAAGAGTTTTAGGGGAATGAGTTTGCTTCATTAAACCTAAGAATTGTAATTTTTACTACAATTGTAAAATGTTGAATCTGCCCGGTTGAATCCTGAAAAATTACAGACATTTTTATGGGCCCTACATGCTTCTCAACATACTGCAGTTTACTAAAAATCAGTGGAAAGTGCCAGGATTTGGAACTCAATTTATTTGTGAGTTTAAATCTGAGCCTCACCATTTACAATCTGTCCTGCCTTAAGCTGGTTGCTCAGTCTCTCTGAGGTTCAGGTTCTTCATCTGTAAAATAGGTATAATAATTCCTTGGGTACAAAAGAAACATGATAATTTTACATCCATCCTTCAAAGAGTTATCGGAGGAATAAATGGGATCACACTAATAGAGTGTTTCTTTTAAAATACAATGCTTGCATAGTCTTTTTGCATTTTAAATTGCTCTTAAATATGTTATATTTTCATTTTAACTATTTTTTAAATCTTATGACTAACATAGGACAGATAGTTTTATGTATATTTTACAACTATGGAGACCAATATTCAGTGAGTCACTGTGTAAGTTTTCTATTGTGTTAATGATATTACCACAATTGTAGCAGCTTAAAACAACTCACAATTGTTTTCTTGCAGTTTTAGTGGGTCATGTACATGTGCATAACTTGTCTGTGTCCTCTGCTTTGGGTATCAGATGTTGAAATCTCATCTGAGTTTCAACTGAGGCAGAACCTACTTTCAAGCTCATTCAGGTGTTAGAAGAATTCAGTTCCTTGTGGTTGTAGGACTGAGGGTTTCCATTTCCCACTAAATGTTGATTGGAGGACTCCCTCAGCTCCTAGAGGCCATCCATAGTTTCCTATTATAGTCACTAAATTACTCAAAATTAGCAAGGGAGAGCAAGAAACCCTAACAAGATGGGTACTACACTGTTATGTTAATTATGTAATCTCATACATCTCATCACCTTGATGAATTTTATTGATTGAAGCAAGTCATGGAAGATGGTGGCATGAGAGGGGAGACAGAGAACTCCTCCCCAAACCACATACAGTACGAAAATATGGTTAATACAACTAACTCTAAAACAGCAACAGGAAAGAAGGCTGCACCAGACTGAACATACCTGGAGAACAGAACAGACCTCACGAAACAGGGTAACATAACAAAGTCTTGATCCGGTGGGACCCAAGCCCTTCCTCTACCCCAGCTCACTGGCAGGAGGAAGGGAAACAGGGCAGGGTAGGTGGTAGAAGCCTAGGACTGCTGAAAATCCAGCCCAGGAGATCTGCTTGAGCACAAATCTACATTCTGTCTTGCTCTGAAGTTTGGGGAGCTGGGACAGGCAGAGTGCTTGAGACACTGAGATTCCGGCCATTTGTGGGGGATGGGGATCCACATCTGGCTGCTCTGGAACAAAGGAAAGGTGGGCGGTCTGAGAAGTTTCCTAGCAGCTAGAGGGCTGCTGAAGGGGCAGTGTTTGCATGGAGCTTGCTGTGCAGGCTATGCGGGAAAAGGGATAGGTAGACAAGGTTGTATGGACACGCTATGCTGAGCAGGTTGGGAACTTGGACGAGCTTCAGGAGCTCCATCCCCCTGGCAGGCTACTCAGCTCCAAGGCCCCCCGCTGTGACACACAGCCTGCAAACAGGCAGTCACTGCACTAGCATCAGGCCAGCCAGAGTGAGGCCCTGCCTACAACAGCTACAGACACAAAGCAAAGAGGCTTACACCTGTGTGCTCGGCCCACTGGCTCTGACACTGGAGACAAGCACTGTAGCCAGTAAGCAGGAAACAGCTTTTTCCTGCCACCAGGCACCAGTGCCACTCCCCTGCAACTCCCAACCTCACTCCAGGGGCTGAGAACCTCCAGAGACTAGAGCTCCTGGGCACTAGAGGGTGCCACATAGAAATATGAAATGTCAAAGTAATGTGGTCCAGACTAAAATCTCAGAAACCCTAAAGACTCCACTCCAAAACTACTAGAACTAATATAGGAATTCAGCAAAGTTGCAGGATACAAAATCAACACACAGAAATCTGTTCATTTCTATACACTAACGATGAACTAGCAGAAAGAGAAATCAGGAAAACAATTCCATTTACAATTGCATCAAAAAGAATAAAATACCTAGGAATAAACCTAACCAAGGAAGTGAAAGAGCTATACTCTGAAAACTACAAGACACTCGTGAGAGAAATTAAAGAAGATACCAATAAATGGAAACACATCCCATGCTCATGGATAGGAAGAATTAATGTTGTCAAAATGGCCATCTTGTCTAAAGAAATCTACAGATGCAATGCAATTCCTATTAAAATACCAACAGCATTCTTCAATGAACTAGAGCAAATAGTTCTAAAATTCATATGGAACCACAAAAGACCCTGAATAGCCAAAGCAATCCTGAGAAGGAAGAATAAAGCTGGGGGAATTATGCTCCCTGACTTCAAGCTCTACTACAAAGCCACAGTAAGCAAGACAATTTGCTACTGGCACAAGAACAGACCCACAAACCACTGAAATAGACTAGAGAGCCCAAATATAAACTGCAACCATATATGGTCAATTAATATATGATAAAGGAGCCATGGATATACAATGGGGAAATGACAGCCTCTTCAACAGCTGGTGTTGGCAAAACTGGAGAGCTACATGTAAGAGAATGAAACTGGATTATTGTCTAACCCCATACACTAAAGTAAACTCAAAATGGATCGCCCTGAATAAATCAAGAAACCATAAAACTCTTAGAAGAAAACATAGGCAAAAATCTCTTGAATATAAACATGAGCAACTTGTTCCTGAACACAACTCCTCAGGCAAGGGAAACGAAATAAAAAATGAACTCATGGGACTACATCATGCTAAAAAGCTTCTGTATAGCAAAGGACACTATCAGCAGAACAAAAAGGTATCCTACAGTATGGGAGAATATATTTGTAAATGACATATCTGACAAGGGGTTAACATCCAAAATATATGAAGAACTCATATGCCTCAACACCCAAAAAGCAAATAACCCTATTAAAAAATGGGCAGAGGACATGAACAGACAATTCTCCAAAGAAGAAATTCAGATGGTTAACAGGCACATGAAAAGATGCTCCACATTGCTAATTATCAGGGAAATGCAAATTAAAACTACAATGAGATATCACCTCACACCAGTTAGGATGGCCAACATAGAAAAGAATAGAAAGAACAAATGTTGGCAGGGATGTGGAGAAAGGGGATCCCTCCTGCATTGCTGGTGGGAATGTAAACTAGTTCAGCCATTGTGGAAAGCAGTATGGAGGTTCCTCAAAAAACTCAAAATAGAAATACCATTTGACCCAGGAATTCCACTCCTAGGAATTTACCATAAGAATGCAGGAGCCCAGTTTGCAAAAGATATATGCACCCCTATGTTTGTCACAGCACTATTTACAATAGCCAAGAAATGGAAACAACTTAAGTGTCCATCAGTAGATGAATGGATAAAGAAGATGTGGTACATATACACAATGGAGTATTATTCAGCCATAAGAAGAAAACAAATACTACCCTTTGCAACAACATGGATGGAGCTAGAGGCGTTATGTTCAGTGAAATAGGCCAGGTGGGGAAAGACAAGTACCAAATGATTTCACTCATCTGTGGGGCATAAGAACAAAGCAAAACTGATGGAACAAAACAGCAGCAGAATCACAGAACCCAAGACTGGACTAACAGTTGCCAAAGAGAAAAGGACTGGTGGGGGGAGTGGGTGGGGAGGGAGAAGGGGAATAAGGACATTACAATTAGCACACATAATGAAGCAGGGGGCACAGGGAAGGCAGTATAGCACAGAGAAGACAAGTAGTGATTCTATAGCATCTTACTACACTGATGGACAGTGACTGTAATTGGGTATGTGGGAGGGACTTGATACTAGGGGGAATCTAGTAACCACAATGTTGCTTATGTAATTGTGTATTAATGATAACAACAACAACAAAAATAAGAAGCAAGTCATGGATCCCCCACACTTGGAGGAAGGGATCACACAAAAAGTGTAAATGTCAGGAGAGAGAGATCATAAGACCACCTTAAAATTCTGTCACTTTTACCCAAAGGCATATTTTTAGGAACAGAACCAGAATTATATGTCAGTATCTCTTATTCATATTTTATGTTGCTTCCATTTATGCATTCAGTCAATTTTCAGGAGACACTTAATGAGTATCCACTATATACAAGGCATTATTTAAGGTAATTAAGGGCCATTATAATGAATATGACATGAAAAATTATTCTCAAAGAATATAAGAGGTGCCAAAACAATTGTTCTAGAATGATAAGAATGTTAAGAGGGAAAATGAGTTATGACTGATGTACTTAGGAAGACAAACACTAGAAAATAGTTTTACTGAATGAAGAAAAAATACTAGGTTCACAGAAATTGAGTAGGTGCTGGGAAAATTTTAATTCTCAATTAAAAAGTAAAAAGTTTCAACTTAATTTTATAAGCAATGCATAAGAGGTTATTTTTTCCTTTTTTTTTTTTTTGCTTTTCAATATTTGTTTTTGAAGAAGAGTAGTGTGTTCAACGTGAGGCTTTGGTTATTCTGAAAATGGTGCTGCTGAAAATATACTAGAAGCAAGTCACAGTTAACTTGGCCATAATTGTCATTTCCTGTTCAAAGACATTTTCTAAACATGAAAATAGAATTCGGCAACTAGAATTTGGTCGTTTTGGTGCTCTGTGATATGCTCCACAAAAAGCTTCATGATAAACACTGACAGTGATACAACAGCTATTTCCCCTTACATGTCTAAGAGCAAGAACATGTTAAGCTGTTACAATGTGAAGCCTTATCAGCGGTGGTATAGAATTGAAAGGTTTTAAGCTGGGGAAAGAAAAATGATTTAAGGGTTTGGATGAATTGCACGAGCCTTAAAATGGTATTAAAGCAGTTCTGAAAAGATACGAAGAGGACACAACACCCTGTAAGTCTGTTACACTTTGGTATCATCAAGGAATGATTGGACAACATAGAAGAGGGCAATGTGAGATAGCATATCAGAATCGCACAAGACACTTTATGTCTTAAGAGGCATCGGAATCATGATAGTTGACAACTAAGCTTGTTGCTCCTTATCACACTGATACCGATCACTGTAAGGAAGCTTGCTCTCAAAGCAGAAATCCCTAAGTCAGGGGCTGATAGAAGAATTCAGAGACAACATTTTGTTTTTATGTATTGGATCAACTCAAGAATGCTGTGGCCATGTATAATTGTGACCATAAGGGAAATCATTCTCAAAGTTTTAGGAAAGCTACTTTATCAGCAATGAAGAAGGCAAGAACAATATTCAAAGCATGAATCAATCAATTACTATTTTAATTTCTATGTGCAATGCCTGCATGTGGCTTCTTAGCAGCCTAGAGTCCCCATCTATGGGGCTATTGTTATCCGAACAGAAAGAAACATCTCAGTAAGAGATAAAGACTAGTTTGTTTATCTTTCCTCCTTTCATTCCATGCATAGTGGCAGTAGACAAGAGCTCATGATCTTGCACTACTATCTATTCTGTTCTAAGTACTTCCCACGTCTTTTGGGCTTAACCTCACAAGAACCCTGTGAATCCCTTTTCAGATGAGGAAACTGAGATCTAGACAGGTTAAGTAACTTCTTCAAACTCATAAAGCAAGTAAGGATGGAGCCAGAATTGAAGCCCAGCCACTGGGCCCCAGAACCCATGCTTCTCCACCACATTCTGAGGATGGCCGTCAGTGATGCCACCACAAACTCCTGGTAGCAGCTGGAGAAAAATGTACCCCATGCTTAGGTCCCCAATAAATGAGAAGCCAGAATTATTTTTGAGTAATTGAATTTCAGGTCCAGAGACTCTACATTTGATCTATAAAAATATTTGGGCCACCCAGTTCAGAGACTACAGATGTCTGTGTTACCTCTAAGTACAAGCGTCTATATCCTGTTCTTGCCTGATTCTTGGAAATGGATGTCTGGGTAGCAGTAATATGCAGAATATTGAAAAGGATGCTATGGCCCACCCCTGCAGACAAGAATTTCATTTAAGAGAAGTAGGGCCTGGGATTCAGGGATTTAATAGTGTTACTCTTATTTTTACAATGTCCTAAGAGGAAAGCAAACCATACAGCAGAGGAGGATTACCAAATGCTCATCAGCCCCAAAGTGAATGGGAACAGTTGCCTAATAAGGTAGGCCCTGCTAGGACAATTTCCTGTATCCTGAGCTTTTCTCCCTAATATACAGACATACATAGTAATTGACCAATCTAGGGCTCATTTCCCATAGATTTCAAATCAGTACAAGGAGTTAACATGACGCTTTAACTAACTAAGGTGTTCATGATTACCACCTAAAATGTTGCTCCTCCGAGTACACATCTACTTTACGAGAGCTAATGCCTGCTTGTGACACCAGATCCTCATTCTGGGATGGCTAGATAAAATGCAGGCACATTTAGGTATGAGTCAAAGTGAGTGTCTACAAATTAATGCAGTTGCAGCAAAATACGGGAGTGGTCAAAGTAAGAGAATGTATAGAGTTACTGAGATGAAGAGGATACTGGTTCGAAAATACAACAGGTGCTTGGGGCACTTTAGTTCAGCAAAGCAAATCTTGGAGCAGAGCAATGCTGTAGACCAACACTTCTAAAATTAAATGTGCCTAAGAATCACTTGGAGATTTCATCAGGATGTAGATTTTAGGTCAGTAGGCTTGGAGTGGGACCTGGGATTCTGTACTCCTGATACCGTCCCAGGGATACTATGCTGTTCATCTGTAGATCATACTTTGAGTAGCAAGCTGCAGAACCAACAGAAAGATGGACTTTTTGAGGCACTGGGTAGGAGAAAATACCCTGAAAGTAACTTGAAGGGGAAACCCTTAGCAGGCATGCCAACTCTCTAGCAGTAGTTAGAAGGGCAAGAGTTTAGCCAGCTTTTGAAGGGAGCACCTTTATAGGGCATTATCCTCAAAACATATATTATTCAGCTGATTGCATTTAACCAGTTACTGGCTATTAAAGAGCTTGTATGCTGGATCTAGTTCTTGTGTGGCAGAGAGTCAATCCTTTGCCCTCTATGTAGAGGAGATACTATGGAGACTGTGAGAGCTGGGGCTCTAGCGTTACATGATGTGCCTTCAAATGGAGTTTACATTACCTGGTTGACATTTACCTTGGTTAAGTTTTCTTTTCTATGAATTGTTCTTTTCTTAGTTGAAAATCTAGGAAAACAATAACTCTTTTGCTGTATTAACCAAGAGAATTCCCTATGTACTTTAGGTAACAACTCTCAAAATGTAATGCTTAACATAATAAGGTACTATTACTTGTTTGCATAACAGTTCAGCTACGGTGTTTAGCAGGTGGCTTTTGACCCTGTGATTTAGAAATTCAGGATTCTTCCACCTTGAGGCTCTATTCTTCTCTGTATCTTCATTTTCCCATTTAAGCCAGTAGGTAGGGAAGCCATATGGAGCAGCATGCAAGAGGATTTTTACTGGCCTGGTTGACGAGTGGCACATATCAATTCTACATGTGCTTTATTGACTAGAATGTACTCATTTGGCCCCACTTCATTCTAGGAAAGCTGAAAAATGTAATCTACCTTTGTGATCAGGTCAAACGGGAGATAAGTTTGGTGAATGCCTATCCTATGCTTTTTCAACCAGGGAGTTAAGTTTCAATGACCTATGACGCCTATAACATGTCATAAATGAACTTCTCTCCTATGTGTGTAGAATGGATCCTTCTAAGTAGTCTTCTTAGAAAAATTGAGAAAATCATCACTCAAATAATTTTCTATACCTCTTTGTCAATCTTTGATATATTTGCATATCACCGAAGGTGACTAGAAGATCAAATGAGAAAATATATGAAAATACTCTTAAGCTACATAGGACTATATGAATGAAAGCTCCTAGAAGAGAAAAATAAATGAATCAAGCTGGAGTGGGGAACGTAAAAGTTGTATTAATAGGAGAGGTACCGGACCATGCAAGGTGGTTTCCTTTTCCTGCAATATTTTAAACTTCTTGGTCTACCAGATGACCTCTTAAACCTTCTAGAAGTCTCCCTCTGAAGTCACTTCACCATAAAACCTTATTGAATTCTTCCCTCACATCCAATGAATCACTAATTTCTCTATAAACCCCAGGCAAAAGAACACATTCCTCATTTGGCATACTGCATGCATGCAGTTCTTTATTTATATACTTGACTCCCACTAAGAACAGAAGTCACTTTGTATTCCCTCCTCCTTGCTTGGCACATAGTTGTAGGCATTTAATTCACATACTCTGAAAAGCTTTAGAGTTTTTGTCAGAGCGGAGAGTCCTGTTGTCTGTTTGGACTAATTGGATGCCCTGCAAGCATGTTTAAATTCTCTGAGCTTCAAGGCAGGCTTCCCAAGAGCTATGTCATATTTCTCACCCTGATATGGTTCATTTGTTTCCACCACCCTTAAATGGTCTTAAACACATCCTTAAACTGGCCTGGGGAAGAAGAAATCTATGGGACTTGGCAAGTATAGAGACTATGATTTCAGAAATTGGGGTAAGCTGGTACAAACAGTCCCCAGAAGCTGAGAAAGTCTTCTCAATGCCTCCCAAATTATGCTTCATAGATACTGACATACAGCACCAAATGTGGGTACATGGCTTGGATATGATGGAGGAGTACATTCTTCCACCACTCCTCCTTGTCCGAGGAAACAGTTATGTCTCCCAGAATAGTGTGTAGTTATGGTTTGTGTCTCTAGAATAGCTCTGCTGAAAAGATGAAGATAGAGGACTGCTTTCTCTACCACTCACTGCTGAGGAAAAGAGATGAGATGTCTGCCTTGCAAACCACCTTTCTCAATTTAATTGCAAGAGAATCAATAAATGTGTGTTTTACCTACTTAATCTCATGAATTCTAAGCTAGCCTAACCCAGTGGCTGTGACAGGCCATCAGGAATGTGTTCTTAAATTTTATATCTCCCCATTTCACAACTGCTTGATAAATGATTGTATGTGACAGCTTTTAATCCATGTAAGAGTGATCACTGGCAATGAGGGCTTTGACAGAACTGTACGCATGTGGTCCTCCTTGTGCATCCATTTACCTAATTTTTAGTCAACAGGTACGCCACACACTGACAGTCTTTCATTACATGCTTTATTCAGGGCTTCAGTATTTTTTGCTGCTGCTACATGATAAACAGTAAAGATGCAAACCCTACTACAAAAACAGATTTATTAATAAATAGCTGACACTTTGTACTTTTGCAGAATACCAAAGCAATTAGTGACAGCAGTAGAATGATTTTCAATACCTACAGAGCAAAATATATTGATTCAAGCTCGAAGCTTTATCTAAATAACAGCCAAAGAACTGTCTACTGTATTTGGTCAATTCTTTTAAATAACAGGTGGTAAAAAGAGAAAATACATCAGTAAAACTGCTTTGAATGTCCTTCCCCTTGGTTCAACTGGATATATCATCCAATTTGCCGATATCGAATAAACTGGTAGACTGATGGCATACAAAAGTTACTTTGGTTTCTTTTTTATCTTTTTCTTATACACACACGTGTGTGTGTGTGTATGTGTATTTTATTAACATAATCACCAATAGAGATCATCATCTCAGAGGTTCAGGTAAACTGAGATACTCATTTGATTTAAAAGCAAAAGGTTCACTGTGAGAGAAAATTTAACATTCAGATCATGAAATCTTAGAATCACAAAAGTCACAGGACTATCAACCAGAAGAAATTCAAAAAGAGGGACTCGTCCAGCTTCTTCCCTCAGGAAATATGACGCTGTCTGACCACCCAACCTCTCCTCACTCAGGCACCAACACAGATGACAGCTTCCAGCCAGTGATGAGAGCCCAATCATCTGGTAAGTGAGCATGTGTGATGGCACAATAATTCTGCACTCCCCAGTTCTCAGGGCTTTCTCTCAGGGCCGATGCCCTCATTCATTCATTCTGAGCACACTGTCCGAGGCACTGAGGAGACAGCAGAAAACAGATGGGCAATGTTCCTGCCTTCATGGACATTCTGTTATACTCATGAGAGAGAGACCAGAAATAAGTAAATCAGTGGTATTTCAGGAAGTGATAAAGACTATGTAGAAAAGCAGGGTAGCAGAATAGTGTATACACGGGGATGGGGAAATGGACTGCTAAGTTTGAATATGACGGTCAAGGGAAAACTCACTGATAAGGTGGTAAATGACTAAGGACCTGAAGGGAAGGAAGAAGGAAGTCCTTCAGCTCCCAGAGAGCAAGCACACTCCGGACAGTGACCCCAAGGTGGAAACACATTTTCTGTGCTCACGTGTATGCCTGCTACTTGCTTATTTTCCCTCAGATTAATTTGATCACTTTCTATCTGTGGGTAAAACTGCAGTATTTTCAGAATTTCCCACCTGGCTTTAGTGCATCTCCATACAAGGAGGGTCTGCAGGAGTGGAGAGGGGCAGTCCATCTCCAGAAGAATAGGTAATTACAGGGGCCAGCGGGGGTTTATCTGAACCAAAGAGGTTGGGTGAGGGTTCTTCTTCGGCAGCCTGGTTGCGAGAGACAATGGGGAGCAGAAGTGGACGACTGCTTGTTAGAAATAGACTTTATTTCTCCCTTTGACTGATTTTGGTTCCAAAGGTATTTGCCGGCATCTTCCCCCAGAGTTACACTATTCCTTTCAATTTCTTCACTGAAACTGTCTTTCCTTATTCTGTCCGAAACGAGGATTGCTCCCCCAGTCATCACCTGCTTCCTCCATGGCTCCTGGACCTTGGGGCCAAGCCACTTCAAGCCATGGCCTCCACTTCCATGCCGGCCTCTCAGCATAGCTGCCAAGCTCCCCCTTTCCCACGCCCAGTTCATCTCAGGACGCCTTACACTGCCTCAGCTCAGGGGAGTCGTACATACCCTGAACTGTCACATTCAACACCTGAGGCTTATTTGACCTGATTTTTTCTCTTTTAGTTTCACCTTATGCCTAATCATCCTTTGGGAGAACAATGAGGTAAAAGGGCTATAGAAGTGTAGGGAAGAAAGCAGATCTGTACCTTAAACAGAGTCTCAATCAAATATGACTCTTTATTTGCCACTTACTGGGTACCCCCTCTGTGCTAGGCTTCATGCTAGATGTTGGGGATGCTGAGATGCCCCTGACCTCACAGTGTTCACAACAGACTTCTCTGTCCCAAGCAATAACCATGTGTCTGAGGGAAGCACCCCAGGGGCTGCTCACAATCCATCCTCTGCCATGTGAGTATCTGGCAGGGGGTACTTTTCTTGTGTATGTGTGTGTTTCAATGCAGACAATGCTGTGCTAGACGCTGTATGGCAGAATAAAAAGTAAAATAAATGATTTCTCCTAAAGAACTGGCTGCTTAGTGGGAATTACAAAATATAAATGTATACCTGGAAAGTTATAGAGCAATACACCATGAAAACAACAGTTAAAATCCTCAAAAGAGTACTTTAAAATGAAAATTACTGATTCTTATCTTCAGCTCTCTCCAGACACTGTACTCATCTATGCTAAGGTAAGCCAGTAAATGCAAAGGGGTCACCAACATTACTGCTCACATGGATTCAGACAACCTATCAGTGATTTTCTTCATTTTTTGTTATAGCAGCAAAAATAGTTTTTCTATGAATTCTATTTTTAGAAATATCAAGATGTGTGTTCTCTATAAATACAGGCTCTAATTATAAGTACTTAGGTACAGAAACCCATGTTCATTTCTGCTAGTAATCTTAGCAGTTCCCCTATATTTGTGTCTATTTTAATCCTACATGCTCACTACTTAGTAAAAGTTGGAGAAAATGTCTGCTTCAGGACTTTTTCCTATTTCTTAAATCTTTCTCAAAATACTTTGCTTCTGACCAGCTTTCCTATCTGAGAATCTCCTTCTTTTACATCACTCTTACATAAGGAACACTGTCACTGTCCATCTTATTTCTGTTTCTCTCCTTCCACTCCTGTGCTCATTCCTGTTAGTATTCCATGCATGGAAACTGTTCCACCAAGCTTCAGTCCTGTTAAGTTTGAAGTAAATATGTAGAATAATATATTCAGATATTAGCTTTTCTGGTTGAAAAACTCTAATGAAAAAGGAATACTGTGCCAAAGCAGGAATATTTAAGTAAGAAATGGAGGAGTAGCTTCTGCCTGTATGGCAGGCCCAATTTTGCTCAAAAAGACAGGATTCAAATAGGTGCAGTTTTCAGGAGTCATCATTTATTTGCAGGCTAACTAGCAAATGTATTATTTATTTATCCTCATGTCAAATGATTCTCTCGGACGTGATTTTGAACATCCTGGTGACATTAAATCTGACTCTTCATCTGCTAAAATCCAGGATCCTGGGTGCATAGCCATTATGAGCTTGTCCCTGAAGCAGCAGATATGATGGAGGACCTTGAGGGGAGTGGACCTTTCTAGTGATCACCCCCCTGCAAATCCCGGTGATTGGCCCTTGATGTCCAGTCAGATCCTGGAGTAGTTGATGACAAATTTCTTTCAGAATATGGAAAAATTTTCATTCCCCTTGCTCATGGGACTACATTAACAGGCACTGTATCTTATAGGAGGAACCAATATGACTTGGGACTTCTGTTAATAGGAAAGGGTAATCTACTTAATGTTCCAGTGCCTAAAAATCATCCCATGTTAATTATATGGGTAAATTAACAACTTTTTATTCTTGCGTTTTAATAAGTCTGCTTGCCTGGCTTTTCTTCATGAGATACATTTCAAAGATTTAGCAAAGTCCAGCATAAATCTGGGGTTCATATTCTAGCCCTATACCATGTCCTGCAATGCCCCAGTATAGGTGCGAGGCCTGTTGTGAAGCATGCAATCTCTCTTTCAAGTATTCCTTTCCCTATCATAAGAGTATGTTTTTCTTAGCTCCTAGGCCACAGGCATGTATCCCTTGGATTTTGAGGAATGTAGGATAGTTACTTATCTTGCCAGTCACTCATTTTGTAAAGATTGCCTCTCCTCTCTACTTTCCATAGCTTTCTCTCTCACCAAACTTTAATCTTCAGGGCTGGGGGGGCAGATAATTAACCAAAGGGTGAATTGTGACAACTAGAAGGAGGAAGTAGGGGTAAAAGTGTATTCGTTACCTATCTGTAAACAGCTTCCATTAATTAAGTCAACAAATACTAACTTGCCATGCATTGTGCTAAGCATCAATGGTATCTTCAAAAAGCTTGCATGCTGTTACAGAAATGAGCACGTGAACATGTTACATAAGCTCATCCATGCCTACTGCTACTCCAGGTATTTGACCTATTTTCATAATCTCATTTTATGTCCACTTCATCCTAATTACTTCTCCCTTTTATATCTTCTCACATCTCCTAAACTGTAGTGTTTCAAATTTGATATAGTATGCCTACAAATGGCTTACAAATATAACATAAAATCTGTTCATTTAGATTCTACTGTTCATCCAAGAAGCCTGTATTAAGGATGTAGTCAGCTTTGAGGGAAATAAAAAAAGAAGCTCAGGTATTATCTCTTCACTCCAGATGTTCACAATCTGGTTGTTGTGACAAAAGAGATATACATGAAACATGGAGTAAATATGGGCAGCACAGTGTAACAACAGAGGTGAGTCCCACAGGAAGCCAGACAAGATGGAACACCTGTGTGTTGGATAGGCAGATGAGGCTGCAGTAGATTTGGAAACTGAAGTGGTCCTTGAAGATATGTGCAAAGCATAAGAGAGGCTGCAAATTTCATTAGAGCTTAGTGTGCTGGTATTTATTGTTGTTGTTTAATGAGATATATATTGATGGTATCCTGCCATGATTTCTTACATCCATCTCAAAATGTTATATACAACATGATATAAATACTCAGAATATTTCAGATGACAATTCATCTTTAAACAGGACTTGTCAAGTCCTTACAGATGGGCTAATAGGCGAGACCAGTATGCATACTTGATTTGAGCTCATTTTGTGATCTTGGAGGAAAAAAATCTTCCTTACTGAGCACCTCCTCTTTGAGAACGCCCTCACTTTTTTTAAGTGTGTAACTTTAAATAAAGCTTTCATTGCTCAACTTAAAAAAAAAAAAACTTCCTTACTGTAACAAGCATTAGTTTGCAATCTATGTTTTGTGGAAGGCTGAGGTAGACACTACTGGACATAAACAACAGAGGAAGACACAGCCTAGCAATACTAGAAAGAGCACCAAAATAGGGGTTCTTGAGGTAGAGTTCAACCCTGGCTCTTGCAGTTACTATTATTATCACTTTGAACTAATCATTTAAACCCTCTCAGCCTCAGTTTTCTCATCTACAAAACAGGGGCTATTATACTGCCATCACCTGCATGATAAGGTTACTGCAAACATAAGATACACCACAGATATAAAGAGGTCTTGTAACTATTGAAGTGCACCCAAAAATCTTTCAGATTACTAAACCTACTTCCTTGAGTGTTTAAAAAAGTCTCTACTATCATTATGGATGAGCTCTTCAGCTGGAATGCACACACACACAGACACACGCACACACTACATTGTATATATATAAATATATGCTCAGTTTATATATATTCATACATCTATATGTGTATATTCACATCTCTCTCCCCTTCTCAATAGAACAACTGGGAATCAATTCTAAGTTTAAATTTAATTAATATGCCAAGGCAAAACACAGTTTCTGGAATTGCTAACAGATATGAAAGTATTAGAAGAATGAAATGTGTGGAGAAAATGATGCCCAGAATCCTTCTGGCAGAGCTATGCAAACCTGTGTGGGCCCTGAAGGAAATGAAGGGGGATGGCTTGCCCCACCAACATGGGAATACACTCTACTTGAACCTTGAGCCACTGAACTGTGGTAATGTGTTCCCAACATAGCTTCCCAATGCCCTTTGAAAAGATTTGTATTTTCAACCTTCCTTTGAATAGAGAAATCCGCATACATCTAAGAGGCATATGTTTTATGTGTTCAAGATGGCTACAACAGGGCAGGAAAACGCTTACCACAGAGCGATTTTATAAAGGCAGTCACCTCGGTTACAGACTGAAGATTTAACTATCTTAGGTGAATTCATTATAATTCTATTCACACAGAAACAAAATATCATTTCTCATGATCCAATAAATAAAGTATAATTATTGAAAGTACTTAAGTGATAGAACTGAACATTTTCTCCTTCCAATCATGTTCATAAAAAAAAGCAAAATCATACATAAATATAAATAACTGGTAACTGGAGAGAAACACCCTGACAGATTAAGCACTTTGGACAGAAAGTTGACATTAAAGATCATGTTAAATAATCAGTCTTTTGAGAGATCTTGGGCTTTTTGACAACTGTTAAAATCCTAATATGAGTTCCACTATCCCTTAGGAAATACTTAACTCACATTGAAATTTACTTGAAGGGACAAAAACCTGAGGAATATAACTGAAAATGCCTAGCATGGTCCTTGCCTTCTAAACCAAGAGCCCGGCCTCTTTTATTAAACTATCCCACTGACTTCCTACAATTCCCTCTTTCTCTGTGATGCAAAGATTATAAACAAGCAATTCTCTGATTGCTTCTAATGAAAACATTTATAAAATTCTTCATATGATAGTCAAATGAAGTCAAGTATACTATTATGTGCTTATCCACAAACCACCAAGTCAACTCTGTATCTCTTACAGCTTTGGACTACTGAATGCTCAATTTTAAAGCATTATTAGAAAAAAAAAATTTTATCAAGCACTTCTCCCAGAGAAAATCTGCCTAAATGACTTTTTTCTTAAAATGATGTCAATTCCTTTCCTAAAACTGTATGCACCACTCAATGATATATGATTAGAAATTAGGAAGCCAGTTTTTCAAAGGTGTTTCTTCATTTGCATCAGCAAAAAAAAAAAAAAAAAAGAGTAGTTGTAATTGTCCATGCAAATCAAGGACTTTCATATGCAAATTTTTTATGTGGATGTAATTATGCTGCTCCAGTACATGGATTGAGGTATAAATCAGTTACACAAATAAGTGTGTAAATACAAGTGTTCATATGTATAACTCCTGATAGGAACAGGAATGAAAAAACCAGCAAGGGCCACCTGTTATTCCAGATAACATTTTCACCAGCCAAAACATTATAAACTGTCTTTCTCTTCTCACCCCCATATCCTGTTGAAGAATCTTTGAGCAACACTTAATATTTTATTTTGAAATTCCCTCTGTGGAGCCTAGTTATCCTTGTTTTGCATTGTCATTACCACTGAGTCTACCCATACCCCAGCCTTCCAGACATGTCTCACCTCCATTATTGTTTTGAGTTGGTTTGCCAGTAAGATGCATTGACCTCATACAAATCATACTATGCAACTGAAGATGGGGAGGTGGGGTGTCACTTGCTCTACTTAACATAATTCTTTTTCTAGCCCAACTGGAATGCATGTTATCTAAATGTTTTCCCAAAGCTGCCTCATCTGCCATATACTTTCTGAGAAATCAGCTACCCCAGGAGGAAGGTTTTAAAGGGATGATCTTTTATTCTAAAATTCTAAACCATTCAGCCAAAACAAAACTAAGAACTTGTATAGCACAATAAACTAACAACTCTCACTTCTGGGAACATTTTTTTCCACACCAGAAAGCAGTACAAAGAGACAGCTCTATGTACTGGAGAGGACGCTGGTACTAACTGACAAGGTGCCTCATTTCAGTTTGACCCAGAGAGCATATTTCACTGGATGGATAAATTATGCAGTATTGTCAACCAGGAACATTTCACCTGCCTCCCCCCAGACCACCAAAGGAGAGTGAAAACTATGGACTGGAATAGATTTGCCTCATTTGACTACACATCATACCCTATTTTATATAAAAGAAGGGGAAAAAAAGATTTACAAATAACATCTCATGATCTTCTTACAGGAAAACTTGATGATATAAACTGTGACAGTATTTTTAATCTGAAAGCGTAACTCATGGTCTGAATAATTATATTTATCTTGCTTTCAGGGGCAAGAAGAAGCTGGGATGATGTGACCTAGATGATAGATATTAAAATTACTAGAACATTTAAATGGTTTAATGGGGACAGCAAGACAGAATATTGAAATAGCAGACATCATTAGAGAAAGCCACAGCATAAGAGGAGAGAAATGGCTAATTCTACTGAAGTTGCTAAGAACGCTAAGTGGTCCATGGGTTACATAAGAGATTCTGAGGTTTCCCAGAACTATTTGGGAGAAGTGAGAGGAAAGACTGGTGAATACCCAATTATTTTCATAACTATTACTGAAATGCTATCCTTACTTCCATTCCGACGTAGCCTATAGTATGTTAATTACACTAATAACAACATTGCCAATTTCTATTCAATCAGTACACTTAAACCTTTCAAAGCATTTTCATAGATGAAGCAACATTAGTCATGTTGCTGAACTCTAAAATGGTCACTGGACATTCAGACCTGGTCCCACTTCAATCAAATATAACCCAGGGCAACAGCACAGAGATGTAATTGGTATATTGCTGGGTTTTATGAAAACTCAGTAAATGTAGAAAGTTCACAAAAACTATTGGGAAACAGAACAGCAAAAATAGCATTTAAAAATGTTATTGGACTCAAAACTTTCATTGTTACACCTTCTCCCTGTGGCAACAGCACCAGCCTGTTATCTCATAAATCTGGGCTGGAAGCTCTGGAGCCCTGCGTGCACGGGCAAGGAGAGGGTTAGAAGAAAATAAAGATCAGATGGTAAATAAAATGCATGTATCTGCCCTTTCAGAGGGGCACACTGGATCAACACCAACACAATGTTGGATCAGATAGCATTCTGCTTAGAAATGTGTGCTTTTCATGTTATTATGGTACCTTGTAAGTGATACAGATAAAGTTGAAGGAGAATTCTGGCTTTACAATAGGTGACATGTTTACTTTCCACAGAACTAGGGAAAACCATGAGCTCCACTTTACTAATTTAAGATGGGGAAATAATAAAATTGCAAAAATACACAGCAAAGCCTAATCCCCAGTGTCTAACTAGAGAATCCTCTCTTCTTTTTAAAAACAGCTATGGAGATACAATTTATCATCCATTCTTCTCACTTAAGTAGATGCATTCAGATAATTTCCTAAGATTGTTCTTAATGGAAGTATATGAGTATCAGTTAAAAATATCACAAAATCCAAAGCTAATCCCTTGTCTGATATAAGTTAAAAGAGAGTCTGATCCGGCCTGCTGCCACCAGCCCCCAGCCTTGCATTATACTCTCTCTATGATCTCCATCACAGACAATTTTATCTCTCAGAAGAGCCTGAAATATAATCACATTGTAATACAACAGGAGTTGCGTGTACTTGTAAGCAAATACTTCCTTTGGGGGAAAAAAAAACAAAATCTCTCTTGGTCTTATACCCTACTGAGACTGGCAGGCCCACCAGCTCCTGCCACTCAGCACAAATAAATCTCAGCATCAAGCAGTTAATAGATACTGACACATGAAGCGCTTCGCCTTAATAGATCTGTATTTATATCTAGCTTGTTTCAAGTTCAATTTGCAAGGGAGCCTTATCTTGGTTGCTATCAAATACGCTACTTACCCTGCCATTTCCACCTGACAGCACCTGATGGTACAGATCTCATTTCAGTGAAACCCACAGCTGCCTTCCCCACTTGCACATACCTTCCAGGCTATCACATTATCATGATTTATACTCACACCATTTCCTGTTCCTTTCTCTTCATCCCCCTGGCCAACTTTATTTATCTGCAATGCTCACTTCAAAGGTCACCTCTTTTACCCTGCCTTCCTTGACCTCTGAGATTCATTGTGCAATTGGCCACATCCTTTCTTGGAACACTGCCTTAAACACATACCAACCAGAGCACTTGTGACACATTTTTACTTTTATTTATGTATGACTTTGTCTCTGTTCAATTAGGATTTAAGATCTTTGAGGACAAGAACTAGGTTGCATCCATGATTGTTTTCTTAGCACAAAGTATTATGTCTGCACACAGTAAGTGCTCAATACATGCATCTTCATGGAATCTTTGCTGAAATAATATACTTTTGCTTATATCAGAATTTTGTTTTAAAAGAAACTCCTAAATTAAAATCTGTTCACATTAACAATAATTCTTTTGCACCTTTTCTATCTGCACTTTTGGTGCTATCTCCATTTTTACAATATTTGTTTTCAACGTTTTTCAAAATCCTTAATTGCTTCCAAATAACACAGTCAAACTTAAGGGGCAATACAGTGAATTTTGGAATCAGAATTAATCCCACTAACTAGGCTTGTAATAGAAGTCACTTATTACTTATCAAAAAAAGAGTAACAATTTATCAGTCTTGTCACTCCAAGTGTCTGAGTATTACCTGTAAGCCAAGCATGGGTAGGCACATGACCCCATTCCTCTTCCTGTTCTCTTTGTACATTGATAAAGTCAGGTAACAACTGAGAGCCTGCTGTGTATCATATACCATGCGAGGCACTAGGGAGTCAAAAAACTAATAACATGAAGTCCCTGTCTTAAAGGAGCTTATTTTTTAAATAATGAGTTTATTGTCATAAAAGTTACTATGACATGTTTAAGAGTAGTCCCTATTCTAAAGAAGTTCATTGTCAAGAAAAGGAGTTTATTGACACAAAAATCTGTTACGATATCTATGATAAAGAGTTATGATGGAGATTAATACAGAAACCACAGGGCAGGGAACAAGGGGACTTCCCTTTCTAATCCCCTATAGAATTTCTAGAGTGATCTCTATATGAATATGAATCTCTATATGAATATGAGCAACTATTTTATTTGGCTCTTACATATATATTTGAATTGAAACTAAAAGATCTCTTATTTTCACTAAAATTATAATGGACCTATCCAAATGATAAAATATAAACAGGAGTCCCCTATTCTATTGGAAATCAAGTCATTTTCTCTGCCTTATTTAAGTCCATAAAGTTTCTTGGCCCATGTTGTTTTAGTTGATCTAAATACTATTATATTATTTGCATTAGTTGTCACATTGGATTGATTATGAATCTAGATACCTTCTCCATTTAATTTCACTGTCAGCTTGGATTACCCATGGAGCAGTTCAACTAAAAGTTTAATGATCAGCCCCCATATGAATGACGATTTGTCCAATATTTGTCTTAGGAAGCTTAGCAATAGGGACACTATCACTATACCAATACGATCCAGTTATAAACTGACTACTGTCTCAGTCAACTCTGGTGGTGAATCTTGGAAGCAAGCTCCACCGGTTGGTCATACAGGGATAAGATCTGAATATAGAGGATCTTACTCAAGTGCACTTATCCTAAGTAAAAAATAGAAATAAATAAATAGAAAAAAATAGAAATAACTTTTTTATTAATTAAAGTATCAATGATATACAACTTATAAAGGTTTCACATAAACAATCTTGTGGCTTCAACATTCACCCATATTAACAAGTCCTCACTTCCCACCCCCCGCCATTGCACTCACTGTCAGTGTAGTAAGATGCTGTAGAGTCATCACTTGTCTTCTCCATGCTGTACTGCCTTCCTGGTGACTTACTTATATTGTGATTGCTAATTATAGTGCCCCTTAATCCCTTTTCCCTCCCTCCAGACCCACCCTCTCCAAACCCTTACCTTTGGTGACCACTAAGTCCCTTCTTGGACTCTGTGAGGCTGTTGCTGCTGTTTCTTCAGTTTTGTTTTGTTGTTATACTCCACAAATGAGTGAAATCATTTGGTACTTGTCTTTCTCCACTTGGCTTATTTCATTGAGCATAAAACACTTTAGCTCCATCCATGTTGTTGCAAATTGTAGAATCTTTCTTTTTATTTGGCTGAATATTATTCCACTGTATATATGTGCCACTTCCTTGGTCATTCATCTACTGATAGACACTTAGGTTGCTTCCATATCTTGGCTATTTAAATAGTGCTGCAATAAACAGGGGTGCGTATGTCTTTTTTAATCATGGATCTTGTTTTCTTAGGACACATTCCTAGGAGTTGAATTAGTGGGTCAAATGATATTTCTATTTTTAGTTTATTGAAGAACCTCCATATTGCTTTCCTCAATAGTTGAACTAATTTACATTCCCACCAACAGTGTAATAGGGTTCCCCTTTCTCTGCATCCTCACCAGCGTTTGTTTCTTGTCTGTTGGATGTTAGCCATCCTAAATGGTGTGAGGTGGTATCTCATTGTAGTTTTAATTTGCATTTCCCCAATGATTAGTGATGTGGAGCATCTTTTCACATGCCTGTTGTCCATTTGAATTTCTTTGGAGAAATATCTGTTCAGATCCTCTGCCCATTTTTTAATCAGGTTACTTGTTTTTTTTGGGTGTTGAGGCATGTGAGTTCTTTATATATTTTGGATGTTAACCCCTTATCAGATAAGTCATTTATGAATATATTCCCCCATATTGTAGGATGCCTTCCTTTTTGTTCTGCTGATGGTGTCCTTCATTGTACAGAAGCTTTTTAGTGTCAGAAGATGTAGTCCCTTAGTTCATTTTTGCTTTTGTTTCTCTTACCTGAGGAGATGTGTTCAGGAAAAAGTTGCTCATGTTTATATATAAGAGATTTTTGCCTATATTTTCTTCTATGAGTTTTATGCTTTCATGAACTACATTCAGGTCTTTGATCCATTTCAGCATGGAATTAGACAATAATCCAGTTTCACTCTCTTACATGTAGCTGTCCAGTTTTACCAACATCATTTGTTGAAGAGGCTGTCATTTCCCCATTGTACATTCATGCCTCCTTTATCATATTATGTGGCCATTTACATGTGGGTTTATATCTGGGCTATCTATTCTGTTCCTTTGATCTATGGGTCTGTTATTGTGCCAACACCAAATTGTTTTGATTA
Source organism: Manis javanica (assembly GCF_040802235.1). Lineage (NCBI taxonomy): Eukaryota > Metazoa > Chordata > Mammalia > Pholidota > Manidae > Manis > Manis javanica. The sequence goes on from NC_133156.1 coordinate 226,590,213, forward strand.
CTGTGGCTTTGTAGTAGAGCTTGAAGTTAGGGAGCATAATCCCCCCAGCTTTGTTCTTCCTTCTCTGGATTGTTTTGGCTGTTCAGGGTCTTTTGTGGTTTCATTCTATTATTATATTCAATGGTGAAAGATTAAAAGCTTTTTCACTAAGATCAGGAATAAGATGAAAATGCATACTCTTGCTCCTCCTAATCAACAGATCACTAGAAGTCTTAGCTAAGCAATCAGGCAAAAAAAAAGGAAATGAAAGTATCAGAATGGCAAGGAAGAAGTAAAATTTTTTTCTATTTGCAGATGACATGATTTTATATACACAAATTCTAATGGCTCAACCAAAAACTGTTATATCTGATCAATGAATTCAGTAAAGCTGTAGGGTACAAAATTAACATAAAAATCAGTAGCATTTCTATAAACTAATAACAAATTTCTGAATAAGAAAGAAATTGATCCCATTTACAACAGCATCAAAAAATAAAATATTTAGGAATAAGTTTAACTAAGAAAGTGAAATATCTCTGGAAACTATAACACACTGATAGAAGAAACTGAAAAAAATATAAAACAAATGCTGGTGTGGATGTGTAGAAAAGGGAACCCTTGTGCACTCTTGGCAGGATTGTAAATTGGTACAGCTATTGTGGAAAACAGTATCAAAGATCCTTAAAAAATTAAAAATAGGATAATCGTATAATGCAGAAATTACACTTCTGAGAATATATCCACAGAAATGAAAACACTAACTCAGAGAGATATCTGCTCCCTTATGTTATAACAGCATTATTTACAACCATCAAGACATGGAAACAATCTAAGTGCCCATCAATGGGTAAATGAATAATGAAGTTAGGATATATATATATATATATATATATATATACACAATGGAATATTATTTGGCCATAAAAATGAGGAAATCCTGCCATTTGCAACAACATGGATAGCCCCTGAAGTTGTTATGCTAAGTGAAGTAAGTCAGACAGAGACAAATACTGTATGATCTCACTTACCTGAGTGGAATCTTAAAACAAACATCAAATAAACAAAAAATAAAACTCATAGAAAAAAGATCAGACTCACAGTTATCAAAGGCAGAGGTAGGGGAAGGGAAAATTAGAGGAAGGGAATCGAAAGGTATAAACTTCCAGTTATAAGATAAGTGAGTACTAGGGATGTAATGTACTATGTGATGACTACAGCTAATACTACCATGTAATATAAGGAAAGTTGTTAAGAATAAATCTTAAGAGTTGTTACCATAAGGAATTTTTTTCCCCTTTTTATTTCTTTTATTTTATCTGTGTGAAAGACAGATGTTAGCTGAACCTACTGTGGTAATCATTCACAATATATGTTAAATGATACCATCATAATACTGTATGCCTTAAACTTAATGATGCATGGTGAATATCTGTTAATAAAACTAGAAAAAAATTATAATGTTGCCTAAGTCAATGCCCACAAATCCCTTACTTTGAATGACAGCCTGAGTCTGTCTTAAGCAATAAGAGATCTATAGATATGAATAGAAGTCATCAGAAATTGGCATGTATATACAATATGTTCCACTTTATCTTTAGGGACCATAAGTCTTGTTAGTTAATCATTCTGAGTTGAAGACCAATTATTTCCAGATTATTTCTCTTGTATACTCTTACAAAAAAACACAGCAAAACCATCTGCTTACATTTGGGAGTCTCTAAGCTGCATGAGATAACACTCCCTTTCTTATTCCCTTTGTTAATTTATAATTTCAATGAAATTTAAGAGTCCACTATGAGCTAGGAACTGCATTAAGCACTAAAAAAAAAAAAATGTGTAAAAGTCTAGCATGACAGACTGAAAAAGTCAACAAGTCTTGTCTCCAGTAAGCAATTACGACAGTGAACAAAACTGTCAAAACAATGTCAGCAGTCAGGAAATTGACCAAAAGCATACCAAAAACAAACAAACAAAAAAACAGAAATATTTATTCATGAAAACTGCAAATAAGAACAATGGGAATCTGTAATGTTCTTGCCCAGGGTTGCTCCTATCCCTGGTTCCCGATTGTAATACTCCAACTAGGTTGAAGCAGGCCAGGAAAATGAGCAGGCTCATTACCAGTGCACGGGGTATGAGGGAATCACTTGATTTGGAGTTGTTGCTACATATTCACAAACTAAATGGTGGAATTAAGGATTCCTAGAACATTATGCGGCCCTAGGAGCCTGGATAATTTTTTCCTATATTCTGGAAAGACCCAAGGCAGTGTGCATGTGTAGCACAGTCTAAAATGGTACAAGCCACAGACATATCCCTGCCTGATGGAACTTCAGTACATGCCCAGAGAACACAGGAGAGGAACTGTGAGAAAATTAAAGAAGGGAAGAATTGAATTCAGTCTGAAGTATGAATGTGGTCCCTAGACCACACAGAGATCCATCAGCAAAAAATGGAAGACTTACTAGTTTGAGGTATTTGAATACAACCTCTTAAAATCTGTCTCCTAAGATAAAGACTTAAAACAAAAACATAAAAAATAAAACTGATGAGAAACATCAATGGTTGTACATTGTAGGGAAAAGAACTTTCACAGATTTAGTTCAGGAAACATGTTTATTAACATATATGTTAATAAAGCAAACAAAACAACAACAATCCTCAAGGGGAGGATGGCTCAGACCCAGAGTTGCTATATCGCATCTAAATATCTCATATTTAACAAAATATTATGATATGTGCAAAGAAAAAGAGAATGTGATCCACATACAAGAAAAACACCTTTCAGTAGAAAATTTATCTTGATGTGACCAGATATTAGATATAGTAGACAAGATGTTCAAGCAACTATGATCAGTTTTTTCAAAGAACCAAAGACAATCATTTTTAAAATTAAATGAAAGGATTTCAACAAGTCGACAAATGGAGAATCTTAACAAAAAAAATAGAAATTATTTTTTATTTTATAGTTTTTTAAAATTAAGGTGTCATTGATATACACTTTTATGAAGGTTTCACAAGAAAAACAATGTGGTTATGACATTCACCCTTATTACTGAGTTCCCCCCACACACTTTTGTAGTCACTGTCCATCAGGGTAGTAAGATGCCACAGAGTCCTTACGTGTCTTCTCTGTGCTACACTGTCTTCCCTGTGTATAACAACGAAGCAAAACTGAAGGAACAAAATAGCAGCAGACTCACAGAATCCAAGAAGGAACTAGGGGTTACCAAAGGGGAGGGGTGTGGGAGGGTGGGTGGGGAGGGAGGGAGAAGGGGATTGTGGGGTATCATGATTAGAAACTATTTGTTAATGAAAATTCTGGAGTAAAAAAAATTTAAAATTTACCAGAGGAGCCTAGCACTATATTTCACACAGCATAAGGAAGAATCCATGAGTTGGAATACAGATCAATAGAAATTCAATCTGAAAAACAGAGTGAAAAAGATGAAGAAAAACAGAGTCTCAGAGAGCTCCATGACAGTAAGAAACATACTAACAGGTATCTGTTGGGAGTCACAGAAGGAGCACAGAGAGAGGTGGACTTAAAAATACTGATACAATAATGGGAAAAATATCCTAAATTTAATGAAAATCATTAGTCTATGAAGACTAATGAGAAACTCAACAGAACTCAATAGGATAAACACAAAAAGATTCATACTTGGATATGGCATAGTCAATATTCGAAAATACAGACAAAGAGAAATCCGAAAAGCAGAAATAGAAAACAACTCATCACACCCAGAGGAACAATGAAAGGATGAAAAGGTGAATTTTCCTCCAAAACAATGATGTTCAGAAGACACTGAAATGACATATTAAAAGTGATAAAAAGAAAAAAAAATACATGCAGCAACCATTCTGTGTCTAGCAAAATAATTTTTCAAATATGAAACTGAAATAAAGATATCTGTAGACTGACAAAATCCATTCCTAGCAGAGCCAAATTACCAAAATACAAAAGGAAACCTTTCAGACTGAAAGGAGGTAATGACAGATGGTAGCTTACATCTAAATGAGGAAATGAAAAGCACTGGAAATGCTTTGATATATAAAAAAGACTCCATGAATACATATTTTATCATTTTTTCTCTTAAATTTTTAAAAGATATAAGACTGAATAAAACAAAAACTATAACCTTTTGTGTTTACAATATATCGATATTATATAGTGATAATAGCAGAAAGGAGGGACAAATGGAGGTACACTGGAATAAAAATTCTGATAGACCACTTGCTAAGCCATAAAACAATTCTCAAAAAAGTTAAAAAAATTGAAAGTCTGACCACCTGAAATTAAATTGGAAATCCACAACTGACACATATCTGAGACAACCCCAAAATATGGATGTTAAATAGCACACATTAAATAACCTATGGGTCAAAGATAAATCACAAACTGTTTGAAGTACTGAAACTATGAAATCACATCGTATCAAAATTTATGGGATGCAGCCAAAGTTTTAGAGAGTTTGAAATTTAAATGCCTATATCAGAAAAGGAAAAAAGGTACCAAAGCAATCACCTAAGCTCCTACCTAGGTGAATCACAAAAAGAAGTACAAATCAAACTCAAAGCAAGAAGGAAATAATAAATATTAGAATAAATCAGTGAAATATAAAAACAGAAAGACAACAGAGAAAATAAAAACCAAAAGTTGATTCTTGTAAAAAATAAAATTGATAAACTCTTAGCTAGACTTGGAAAATACAACAAAAATAACAAATTAGTGAAATCAGTAATGAAGAAGGGGCATCACTACTTTCCCTACAGAAATTCAAAGTTTATACATAATAAGTATTAACTTAAGTGAATGCTAACAAGTTTAGACAAGTCAGAGTATATGGATAAATTTCTAGAAAGATACACATAACCAAAATTCACTCAGATAAAGGAGAAGTAGAATCTGAATAGACCTATACCATGTGTAGACACTGAATTAGTAATTAAAAATATTCTCACGGAGAAAATTTTAGACACAAGTGGTTTCACTGATAAATTATACCAAACCAAACATTCGAAAAAGAAGTAACACAATTTCTTCACCAGTTCTTCCAAAAAATAAAGAGATATTTCCCAAGTCATTATATAAGGCCAGTATTACCATGACAACAAAAACTTACAGAGACATCAAGAAAAAAATACCACAGACCAACAGCCATCATAAAGAGAGTTGCAAAAATCTTTAACAAAATATTAGCACCTTGAATTCAGCAACATACAATGATTATATATCATGACCAAGTGGAGTGTATACCAAGAATGCCAAGTTGGTTAAATATTTGAAAATCAATCATTGTAATGCATCATATTAATGAAAGAAATAACGAAATTCAGATGATAATCCCAACAAGATACAAAGAGCTTGCAAAAAAAATTTAACAGTCTTTCATAATAAAATATCACTACAAACTAGGAATAGAAGGGACCTTCCTTAAAAATACAAAAATACTTAGATCTAATATCACACTTAATGGTGAAAGACTGAATGTTTTCCCCCAAAGATGAGGAAAAAGACAAATATTTTCTGCTATTTTCTCTCTATTTCTATTCACCACTGTACTGCTGACTTTAGCCTATATGTTAAGTTAAGATTTAAAAAGAGGAGGAAGTGGAGAAGGAGGAAGATGGTAGAGTTGGAGGGAATAAAAGGAATTCAAATCTGAGAAAAAATGAAACTATTTGCAGATGACATATCCTATATGTAAAGAATCTTAAGAAATATCTGTCTCCCCAACACAAAACTTACTAGAGTAAATGAATTTAAGAAGGTTACAAAATACAAGATTAATACTTAAAGTCAGTTGAATTCTATATACTAGCAATGAACTATCAGAAAATAAAAGCAAGAAAACAATTCTCAGAGCAACATCAAAAAGAATATACACTGGAATAAACTTAACATAAGATATACAAAATTTGTATACTGAATACCATAAAACATTGTTGGAACAAATTAGATTTAAATAAATGAAGACTCATGCTATGTTCAGGGATTAAAATATTCTTCCCCAAATTGATGCAGCTTTTCCCTGAAGTGATCTACAGATTTAATTAAATCCTTGTCAAAATCTCTGCAGGACATTTTCTGTGGACAATAGCAAGCAAAATTTAAAATTTGAAGACCTAGGACAGCCAAAACAATTGCACAAAAGAAGAACAAATTTGGAGGCCTAAACTACCAGATTTCAAGACGACTATAAATCAACAGTAAAGGAGAGTGTGGTATTGGCATAAGGATCAGTACATAGATCAGTGAAACTGAATTCAGAGTCCAGAAATAAATCCTTGTCATTACACTCAAAAAAAAAAATTTTTTTTTTGACAAAGGCATTTCAGTTGGTACTGGTATAATCCTATAACCGTATGCAAAAGGTGAATTTACGTACATACCAAAAATTCACTCAGAATCAATTACTGACCTAACTGTAGTACTTAAAACTATGAAAACTCTTCAAAGAGTACAAAGTATAAAATTTTAAGATTTTGGGTTAGGCAAAGAGTTCTTCACTGCAAAACCAAAAGTTTGGGGTGTGTGTCTGTGTGTGTGTGTGTATAAAATAAGAAAGTATAAAATATGTAAATGTATATAAAATAAATTATATTTCATTAACATTAAAATGAAAAATATTTACCACTTCAAAAATCACCATTACGAAAATGAAAACACAAGGCACAGACTGGGAGAAAATATTTGGAAAACATTTATCTGATAATGGACTTCCATCCATAATAGATACGATGTAGCATCAATATGTAATTTAATAACCAACAGAATATAATAGCATAATATGGTATAACACAACACTATACAACATTAGATGACAACTCAAAAATAAGGAAAGTGACCTAAAATTGACAGAAGCTTATATATACCAAAGAATACATGTAAAAGGCTAATAAGCACATGAAAAAAGTTGCTATACATTATTAGTACTAAGAAATGAGATGAAACCTACAATGAAATACCATTACACACCTACATGAAATAATTGTAATAAAAAACGTCTGACCATCCTGTTTTGAGAAAGTTGTAAGGAAACTGGAACCCTCACACACTGCTGGTAGAAATGTAAAGTGGTATAGCCAATTTGGAAAATAATTTGGCAATTTTTTAAAGTAAAGCATGAACTTACTATATAACCCAGAAATTCCACTCTTAGTAATCTACCACCGAAATGACAACATGCTCACACAATGATTTATACACAAATGTTCATGAAGACATTTTTATAATGGTCAAAAACTAAATAATCCAAACATTGATCAAATGCTAAATGGATAATATAATAAAATGTGGCATAAAGCCATATGATCAACTATTCAGTAATATTAAGTAATGAAATACTGACACATGCTATAACCTCTATGAACCTTAAAAACATTACAGTGATGAAAGAAGCCAGATGCCAGAGACTATGGTTGTAAGATTTCATTTTTATGAAATGTCTAAAACAGGTATAACTTTATAGACACAGAAAGCAGATCAATGATTGCCTCTGACAGAGATACTCTTTGCAGTGGAGAAGAGCTACAAATGAGCTCATGGGAAATTTTTTAAATGATGTAAAATTCTATAACTGGATTATGGTAACAACTGTACAACTCTATATATTAAGTAAATATCATTGATTTGTATACTTACAAAAATGAATAAGCAACAGTTTCTACCTTCAAACCCCACCAGTAACCCATTTGGATGAATGAAGTACCCAGTTATGGTCTTGTGTGAAAACAAAGAGCTAGATTTTTAAAAGAATATCAGTAACACTGGAATTTAGACCCAATACTGAAAATGACAAATTAACATGTGCAAATCCAGTCAACTTTATTTGAAGCCATGAAATAAGAATCTGTAGATTCCCCCAAATATTTAAATGACATGTTACTTCCTTCTGAAAGAATACAGATCAATAGAAGATGGCTATATTTTGAAGCTAGGTTAGCTCACTTCAGCATGTTTAATTTAGGACCTAATGAATGGCAAGGACTGTGGTCATTCTGAGGATTTGAATGTGACAAAGTTTAGTCTCCTTTCAAAGTCCTAGTCTACTAAGTACTGCTTATGGACCTTGGGAAAAATACTTGTCCCCTTTGAGTACTAGTTCCACTCTCTGTGAAAGAGGGATGAATGAGAAAACATGTGAACTATATAGTAGACACTCAGGAAATGTTCCAGGCTAACTACATTTCTAAAATAAATGGGAAGTGGAGGAGGTAAATGCTTGTAGTTCTAACAATTATGGGTTTTTCAGGGAGCTGCAACTAAATGCGGGCTTCATTACAGGGATTTGGAAAAAGTAACAGATGTTCTTTGAATAGAAACCTGCTAAGATAAGCTATCAAAAGTGTCCAACGAGGTAAATGGAATGAGTCATGATTGGTGTTATTTCTTACCGGTGGAGTTTCACTGTAGCTTTCCAATTTTGGAGCTTTGTTCTGAAAAGAAGCACAACAGAATGTCAAGGAGCTGTTTTTCTCAAGGCCACAAAGTTACCTGGGCCTCCTGGAAGTTCCTGAGAGTCAGAGGTCCCAGGTTGGTAATCAGAACAATAGATAGGAACTGCAGTGAGCAAAGGAGAAGTGAAAGATTCTAGGAACGGGAGAAAGAGAAGTACCTGGGTCAAAGCACAATGCAAAAACCCGAGGAGACACTGGTGCTCAATTAAACCCAACTGAACAAACATTTTTTGAAGCTTAAGTTGTGTGTAAAACTATTCCAAGATTTAAAGATACAGAGCCAAAAATAAGACCTGGCTCTACCTTCAAAAGGCTCACTGATGCATAGGAGAAATAGATGTTAACATATAATTACATATGTGATATGCAATAATGGGAATGTGTACAAGAAAAGAAGAAGCACTTCTGCTTAGACCACCCAATTTTTACTAATTCCAGCAATCAAAACAGATTTTTTTTGGTTGGAAAGGAAAATTCTCAAAACCTTGCAATATGACAAAAAATCCTGAGAGCTAATTTAGCAAAACAGTTTCTGGGAAAATTTCCTTTGGTACAATTAGGACTTTGGGGCTGAAAGTGCTAGAAATACAAAACCAAATCAGTTTCAACAAAATGGACAGAGGTTCTCAGAGATGACCAGATAACTATATAGTCTCAAATACCACCCAGCAAGATTTCTCTCCACTTCTCCTTTTTTCTTCTTTCTGTATGCCAGTTTCTTCCTCTCCAATGGGTTTTTTTCATGAAACCAAAACAATGCCTACTGGTACCTCCAAAATTTAAATGTTTCAAATTCTCCATGGAGAGAAGGTCTGTTATTCCCACTCTTTAAGTTGATTCAAAAATCTTGAGAAGCATGACTACAGTGTGGGTACAGTCCCATCCCTGTGGCCTGAAGTGTAAGGTCATTACAAATTTAGTCTTCACATCAGAACCACATGATTGGCCTAGAAGAAGAGAATTTCTTAGAAGAAGGTATACTTTCAAGTATATTTCCCAGAAGGGCCAAGCAGAAAAAGCAGTATTTTCCCACTACATTGTTTTGCTTTAAATTCTGATTCATCCTTTTTGGTATTTCTTGAACCCTTATCCAATCCTCTATTCAATACTATAGCAAGTCTGTTCTCTCTCTCCACCCACACTACATGAACATGTTTTAAAAAAGCATGTTATGGAAGGTGATAGAAACAAGCCTTCTATATCCTGTGCAGCTTCGGGAATCTTTATTAAGAAAGTGATCAGAAGGACTGAACTGCCCCTGGAGAGGGACGTTAAGGAGCCAAAACTGGAGGAGCTAGTCAAACAGGGAGGAAATGGAGTACAATGGCGCGATCAGTAATTAGAGAGGCATTTTAAGTGGTCTGGAGAACATAACACTCTCTTGAAAGACATTCTGAGTAATCAACTTTCTTTACCAAGTGTAAGCACCAAGTGCTTCTGATAATGTATTACATTTAATCATTTTTTCCTTTTACACATAATGGCAAATTAACCACAGATAAAGAATAGCAGTGATTATCTTCCCAATGAAATACGGAGGAAAAACAGTTTCTGCGATCTCATTGTCGTGTTTACTCATAATAAGATGAGTGCATGTGGACGCATGTGCATTGAGGAGGGGCAATAGTCAATGTCAATCAGTTGTATTCATAAACACAGCTTAGAGGTAGACCCTGCATAATTTACTCCCCTCTAGCTTGCTGCTTCTGCAGGCAGGCATGCTTATGTTGCATTACCATTTTGATTAAATGGACAGGGTCAATAACATCACTTTTTCTCATCCAAGAAAGAAAATCGTTCTGAATCCATCATCAATCAATGTGTGTAATAAGTCTGTTTAAAACAACTTAAGCTCTCACACAATTGGCTACTCCTAGGAACACAACTGAAAAAGCAATAGTTGAGCTGATTTGTTAATCCTACTACATCCCTACTAAAGTGTTACAAGGTCAGCCAGGATTCATCATGTGCTCTGCTATTAACAAGATTATGGCAAGGGATTCATCTGAGAAGTTATAGAGTCTGCACTCTGAGACCTCTAGTATCTGCACTCATTTGCATATAGTTGTTTATCCCTTACTTCACCATACTATACAGCTACACTATTTTTCTATAATTTCTGGAGGTTAATGGCTTTTCTCCCCCTCAAAATCAAAGTCAACACAAACTGACACTAAAGTCAAGAAAATGTGCTTTTCAGAGTGCTCTAACAGCAGTTGGCAGTCTGTACATTGTGAAAAATGTATTTGATCACGGAACTTTTGCCAGCAGCATGCCAATGGATCCCACACTGAGTTCCTTGAGAACTGAAGGAATTAATCCTCATCTTCCATTTAGGAATAGAAAACAGACTGAGACATCTTGTACCATACAAATCTCTGACTTAGCCTTCACTCAGCCTTTTGTGCAAGTAAACATAATTACTGAGCCTAAGAGAGGAACAAAGGAGCAGATTTTGAATTTCTCCCTGAATGGCCAGAATAATCAGCAGACAGCTGGAGATGAGTGGGTCTCAACTGTAGCTGTCCTGTTCATGAGCCTTCTAACTAGGCACAAGGGTTGGGGAGATCTGGACCTTGGGGCAAGACTGAGCGACATAGCTGGGCAAACTCGCTGAGCACCACGTGGGTGTGCTCTCCTCTTATAAACAACAGATACTTTCTTCCCTTCCTTCCAACCGTCGTATATACGTGCTTTCTGTTTCTTACATTTCTCCAGAGAAACACTATTTCTAAAAGTGTTTCAACTGACCACCTAAATATTGGATAAAACAGATACATAGTAGAATTATTTTTAAAACAGAGGTAAGGCAGAGGTAAAGGACAAAACTCAAATGCCAGAAATGTTGAAAGCTGTTGATGAAGTGGCTATGGAGCCAGACAGAATGTTCTAAGGGCATCTGCTAATTTGTAGGCATCTGAATCATCATTTTTTTTTTGTATTTTTAATTAACATAACTGAACTGGGAATCCAACGTCTTTGTCCTTATCTCATCCAATCTCAAATTCAGTGCCAACCTGCAGGTTCTTTGTGAACTGGGTGAAAAGGAAGGTGGTCAAAGGCAGAAACCACAGGGCCTTACACTTTGCAATCCATTTAATCATTTTAAAAACAAAAATACTTGGCAGCCTCCTTCTTAAGGGAAGAAATGGTCGTGTATAACAGGCTCGCACGGGCTCCCGCCGCGGCGGATGACCGGCGGCCTCAGCCCTGTCTTCAGGGTTGAATTCATCTTTAAAAAAAAAATTATTATAACACAAAATTTCATTTTAACCATTTTTAAGTGCACAATTCACTTGTATCACTTATGCTCACACTGTTGTGCAACAATAATCACTATCTATTTCCAAATCATTTCCATCACCCCAAAGGGAAACTCTTACGCATTATGCAGTAACTTCCCCTTTCTCCCTCCTCCAGCTCCTGGTAACCTGTGATCTGGTTTCTGTTTCTATAAATGTGTCTATTCTATATTTTTCATGTACATGGAATCATACATTTGCACTTCTGTGACTTATTATACTTAGCTATTGCTTTCAAGGTTAATCCATGTTATAGTTTGTATCAGAACTTCATTCCTTTTTAAGGCTAAATAATATTCTACTGTATGAATATTTGACATTTTGTTTAACCATTCATGTGTTGATGGATACAGCTTTTGGCCATTGTGAATAATACTTCAAAGAACACTAGTATACAACTATTTGCTTAAGTCCCTGCTTTAAATTTTGGGGGGAATAGATCTACTATAGATTCAGAGTTTTAATGGAGAATGTCAAATCAAGAGAAAGCAGACATGGTTTGGAGCACCAGTATCTGAAGACTGCTTGAATTAGGTCTCTAATGAACCTGAGACCACCAAAGGGCAATGTTTAGTAAGGGAAATGGGAACAAAAAAGTTCCTCCCACAGAAAGTTTGCAGTATAGATCTTGGCTGTGAATGTAGGAACAGAGGAAAAAGAAAAGTAATTCAGAGAATTCCTAAACCAGAGCCCCAAATCACACAGGTTTATGGTTGTCATTCATTCTGCCTATGTGGCCTGAAAAACTTTAAGCCAAATAGTCTTGTCTTGTGAAGGCCTCCAAGTAACTAGAAAAAATAAATACCAACCTTCTTAGCTAAACAAGTTTTCAAGAAATGTGAACTAACAATAAGAAATCACTAAACAAGTGTAGAAACAATGCACATAAAAATAAAGCCAGCAGAAAAATAGAAACAAGCTATAAAATGAACCCTAACTGGCTGTAGATATTAGAATCATCACACATTTTACAGGTCATCTATAAAATAAAATTGAAGGAACTATCCAAAAAGCAAACAGAGAAAAATGAAGAAAATACATAAAATTGAGGTGAAGGTCCTACAAAAAAAAGTGAGTAGGCAGTATTTAAAGATACAGTAGTTAAGAATCTTAAGAATTTTCTGGATTAAAGACAACAATCCTTAAATTCCAGACAATCAACAAATCCCAAACAGAATAAAAAACAAGTCAATAAGAAACTAAATCAGGACATACCTTACTGAAGCTATATAACCTCTAATTAGACAGAGCATGAAAATTTAAAATAAATAGTTTACTTTTACAGAGAAAGGACCAGTAGAATGACAACCAGTTTTTAGACAGCAAAAACTGGAGGCCAGAGTTGCTGTGAGAAAGTAACTTTCAATCTAGACTTAGGTAAACTTTTAGAAATACTATTTAAAAAAATAATGTGAAATAAAGATGTTTTCACACAAAAAACTGAGAGTGGTCATCAATAAAAGACCTGCACAAGAAAACATGTAAAGGAGAAAACAAAGGGAGAAATAACACAATCCCAAAAGAAAAACCTAAGATATAAGAAGGAATTGTGAAAATTGAATACAGCATGTTATAGCTAAATGGTTATTTTCTATAGAAAACAATAACTTCCAATTTGAGTGTGGAAAAAAGTCAAGATAGAACTAATGTCTTGAACAATAATTGCATGTAAAAAAGGGTATGGATAAGACTTTACAAATTTTAAGTACCTTGCCCTGCTTAGGAGGAGAACAGAAATTAGTATTATATTTGTTAAGTCAAACATGCATGATAAAATTTCTAGGGTGACTGTAGTAGGCAGAATAATGGCCTTCCAAAGACATCCATAACCTAATCTCAGAAACCTGTAAATATGTTACATAAATCAAAGGGGATTCGAGGTAGCAGATGGAATAATCAGTTTATCAATAAGAAATTATCCTGGATTATCTAGGTGGGCACAACCTAATCACAAACATCCCTAAAGATGGAAGGGGTAGATAGAAGAGTTGGTGTCAAGGCAGTGCAATGTGGGAAAGATTTTACTAGCCACTGCGGGCTTTAAAGACGGAAGTGGCTGTGATCCAAGGAATGCGAGCCCTGTTTGGAAACTACAAAAGACATGGAAACCTACAAAAGGGAACATAGCCCTATTGACACCTTGATTCTAGCCTAGTGAGACACCTTTCAGACTTCTGACCTCCAGAACTGTAAGATAACAAATGTTTAGTTTTCAGCCACCAAGTTTGTGGTAATTTGCTAAAGCAGCAGAAGGAACTAATGCAGGGACCACTTGAAAAATGTAAAGAGATTATCAACCCCAAATCTGTAAAATTAGCAAAAATAAACAATATATACAATACAAAATAGAGAGGAGAAAGAATAAAATCAGAAGGAAAATAAATCAATCTAAAAATGTCATGAAAGAGAGAGAGAAGAAATAGCAAAACTAGGACAAACAGAGCCCCCCAAATAAGATGGTAGATATTTAAGTGCACAAATATGGAATCCATACTCTATATGTCTTCAAGAGACACATCAAAAACTAGACTTACTATGGTAACCACTGCATAATGTATATGTAAGTGTTGAATCACAAAGTTGTATAACTGAAACTAATACATAACTGTATGTCAATTTTCCTTCAGTAAAAAAAAAAGCAGTTCTTTGGACAAAATTGACAACCCTCTGGCAAGACTGATCATGAAACAAAAGGAGAGAAGACATACGAATAATTAATATTAGGATTTAAATTACAGGTACAATCATCTATTAGGAAATCTTCATGCCAAAGAGGTTGAAAATCTAGGTTAAAATGGAGGCATTCTAAGGAAAATACAAATTACAAACCTAAGAAGAAATTTAAAATCTGAACAGTTCCTTAAATATTAACAAAATCCAATCAAGGAAACAAAAAATTTTATCACAAAGTAGAACAATCAGGCTTCCATAGGTTTAGAGACAAGTTTTCCTAAAATTTCAAGGAACAGGTAAGAGTAAGAAAGATGGCTGCTCTCTCTCTCTCTCTCTGGGGGCAGCCATTTTTCTCTTTCAGATAATAAAATCTCTTGCATGGGCCCATGTCTCCTAAGTCGTTCTGGGGTAAGGAGGGTCATGGGGAGATACCCTTTCATTGGTGCCGTGACTCGGATGAGGTTCTCCCATTGACTTTGCTCTTCCTCCAGGAACCTGAGCTGCATTGGGAACCCTCACTGCCCGATCCTCCTCCCCGGGCTCACTGTCCATTTCCCCAGTTGCTCGTCTTCTCACCCAACACCGGCCTTCATTTTGGTAAGTCTCCCCTTCATGGTTGACTTAAGTGTCCGTTTGGAACCCAGGAAGTGACTGTTGAGTGTCTGGCACCCACAAGAGCTCCTCTGGGACAGGGGCGCCCTCAACCACGACATTCAGAGTCATGGTTGATCCCCATATTTGACCCTTCTCTGCCTCCCCATGGTGAGAACCCTCATTCACTGAGGTCCCATCTCCCTTTATCTACTTGTAAACTCCTGGTACCAGGTACCAAGCCTCCTCAGCGTTTTTCACCGCAACCGCCTTGTTAGAGGTGGTGACAAACCCTTAGCCGTGTTCGGTCTTCTCCTCAACCTTTCCTTATCACTCTGGGATGCCTTTGCAATCTGTGAATGGTCTCATTATCACCATGGGAGCTGGCCCTTCCACCCCCATGGACCCGCCATTGGGATGTTTATCCGATAATCTCAAACCCCTCCACCTCACTCCAGACCTCAAACCTTTTAAGCTTATTCACTACTATAATGAGATCTGGTCACAATATCCCTTGGACAATCAGTCTAAATGGCTTCCCAATGGCTCTTTAGATCCTAAAATTCTCTGTGACTTATACAACTTCTGTGAGCACACGGGCAAATGGAAAGAGTTCCCTTATATCCAGGCTTTCTCCTACCTCCAAACCAAGCCCGCTTTCTGTCTCCCTTGCAATCCTAAACATCTTCTCGCTCTAAAAAACTTCACCCCACCACCCACGAATTCCCACCACATCCTCTGACTTTGACCCTGCTGATGAATCTCCTCCCTACCGATCTCAAACCCCTACAACTCCCCCTCAACCACCAGTTCCTCTCCTGCCCCAACCTCCTTCTCTGCAAGTTCAAAATCCCAACCCTCCCAGTTCCCCTAGTGCCGTTGCAGGAACTGCAGCACCTCCTCCTCCTCCACAACCAGTTCCCCTTCCCTCACCCAGTCCCACGCCAAGCCCTCCAGTCACTCACTCTCAAACCCAGATCCTAGCCCTACTACGGGAAGTAAAAGAAAAAACAAAAAGAAAAAATAAAAGAGTAAGAAAGATACTTTTGCATCTTTCCACATTTTTGAAGAACACAGAAAGACTACTCTCCAACTTCGTTATGGAGGTAGAATTTTGACATCAAAGCCAGACAGCAACATGTGAAAAAAAAAGTCTATAAGCCAATCTCATTCATGTAATTAAATGCAAATTCCTAAATATATACCAAATTCAGCAATGGATTTAGAAACATAAGATATCATGACCAACTGGAGAGCACCCAAGAACATAATGTTTTAAAAACAATTAATGTAATTAAGCACACAATCACATTAAAGAAGAAAATCCATGTATAACCATCTCATCTGCAAAAAATATACTGAGGAATATTTAATACCCAGTCTTCACTAACAAAACAAACTTTTAGAAAACTGTGAATAGAAGAAAATGTCCATATCCTGACTATCTTGAACACTTTTGAAAAACAGGATTCTTAATAGTGAAATACTGAAGCATTTCTTTTAAAAAGCAGAAGAAAAAAACAAGAACACCCACTACTGCCTTTTCTTTTTGACCATTTTTTTCAACTCGGTGTGCAGTAAGACACAAAGACACTTAAAGTATAAGGACTGGAGAAGAGAAAAAGTATTTATCATTATTGCAGATCATATGGCTGTCTACATAAAAAGTCAAGAGAATCTATAGATGAACTGTAGTATTAATAAGAGAGAACATTATGTTTCTGGACACGTGATAAATATACAAAAATCAATGCACTTTTATATACCAGCAAGAGAAAATGCCAATTTTACAAAGATCCCTTTTAAAGTATATGTAGCAACAAGAACTATGAAAGTACATAGGAATAAATTGAACAAAATATTATGTATTCTTTATGTAGATATTTATAAAACAATTTTAAAAACTATAAAAGACAAGTCAATAAAGATAAATGATGTATTCATGAACAGGAAGAGCAAATAGTACAAAGATTCTATTCAAATTGATCTATACGTTCATTGCAATGCTAATCAAAGACCTCAGAAACAAAATACACCCACCTAAGAAGAGCATGTATGAAAGAGCTGGAATTGCCATTTAGTTGGGATAAGATGGATTTTTCAATTAATTTTGTTGGGAAAATTATATTTCCATATTAAAAAATATATATACGAATTTCTAGTTTTTATCATACCATGATAAATTAAAAGCTTAAATGTAAAATATAAAACTAAAATATTTAGAAGAAAATTAGTGAAAATATCTTTATGACTTCAGAGTAGTAAGAATTTCTCAAACAAAATACAAAAGTCATTAGCTCTAAGGACAAGCTAGACAAACAATGGATCTGACTACATTAAAATTAGTAATCAGGTGAATGGGAATTAAATACACAAAAGATGCCATTTCACCTCTTCAGCAACTTCAGATTCAACCTGGTCCCCTTGTGCATTCTCACTGCTCAGTACCACAGGATATGCACACACTGGCACCCACTCCCTATGATGGCCGCAAATATGGAGTGTGTGGCGAGAGGGGGAGTCACTCAGTATTACCAGGAAATGCCAGACTGTTTTCCTAAAGTAGTTTACCAGCTCCCTTCACATCAGCTTGCATCCATGAGTGTTGACCTTGCTCGGATCCTCGCTAATGCTTGGTATTTTCTGACTATAAAACACACGGAAGGTGAGTCATCCCCAGCATCAGCCCTAAAGAAGACATGAAGGGAGTCGAATTTGCTTTTCTCTCCCACTTTCCCTTAAGTGTCATCCTCTCACTCCTCTCCAGCCCAATCCATCTCTTTTCAGCAACCCGTGCATATTTACTCTCTTCTCTTACGTCTTGAAAAACTTACTATCAGGAATGAATGCGTTCTCAAGCCTTTGTAGACTGCAGGGTAATTGCGAGCCTCGATTGTCACACACTCTGCTGGGTCACAGAAACGAACACAGTGAAGGAGATGTTCGACCTGTGTCAAAAAGCAGCTCACTCATAGCAGAGGGAAAGGGACCCAGTTCTCTGCTTGGGACACAACTTATTCTGAATCCAGATGCAAAGAAAGACTAGGAGAGACCAAAGAGGCTTTTTATCTCCTTTAAGCAATCAGCATTTAGTAGAATCAGTGTTTTCATTTTACAGTCTGGTTTTACACCCCACAGAGTAAGAAAATTAAACTAGATTTCAGCAACAGGTCACCCGTCAGTATAAAGCCCTGGTGTTTCCATGAGTAATTTCTCTTTGTTGGTGTCTTCCTAGGTATTTTAGTGCAAAATCGAGGGAGTGCATCTGGAGCTATCACCATCGTCTGCATGCTCACCCTGGAAAGTTAACTCTCCACTCAAAGAGATGATTCCTGGGCCATATAGATTAATCCTTGTCCTAAAACTGGTCTCTGGGAAGAACAGAATCTCAGGGTCGCCTGCCAGCCCCCTCCCCTCTCATTGCTCTAAGTGACCGTAGGACATTAGTTATGTGGCCTTGTCACAAGACCACAGATGCCCCTGATTCGTGGTCTTCACACTCTAAAGAACTTTAAATGTTTGGCAGACACTGATAAACAGGGTACCCTGTTCTGTTTGCCTCATCAGATGAATACCAAAACCCTTGTCAAGGTGACTGAGCTATTAAGTGTCTATTCACATAGCAATCAGAAATTGGAGCATCAATCAGTAATCATAAAGTCAGGGGCATTTTCTCACAAAGTCAGTAATTCAGAGGGCTTTCATAAGCTAATCAGCAGGCATCAAATAGACAATCAATCTAATTAGCTGCTCACATTCGTATGGCAATCAAAGCAACACAGTGCACTTCATTAGTAATGATATTGAAAATGGTGATCTGTGCAGTATTCAGCTGGGAAATGAATATCCTTTTTTGTAAACAGGTAAGGAGGATGTGTCTGTACTGTGTGTACATGTGCCAAGTCAAAGATGCAGGCACCACAAATCCAACTGACGCCTACTTTTGCTTTTCTGCTGGTCTGAAGGGAAGGATAGGGTCACTCATCGTTAAGTCTAACAGTAGCACATCAGTAAACTGTGGGAGATGTGCTCCACCTTAGACGAAAAGTAAGATAGAGGAGGTGGAGGGGAGGCCAGTCACTCTGGAAATTTACCGTTCTTCATGAAAATGCCATTATTTACTTCTAACTTCAACCCCTCATCACTTTCAAAATCCAGAACTTCTATAAGTACCTTTGCTGGATAAAATAGGCACCAGAGCATTCCAAGGTAGGAGGTATGTTGACAATCATTTTTCCTCAAGGGAAGAGCATTCCTCTCCTTCAAAGCAAGTAGCAGCCAGAAAGCTGTTGGCCACGTTAGTGGTAAAAGGCCTTCTGAGACAGAGAACTAGTTCTTCTTTATAACCCAGAATGACAACTATGTCTCATGTATTTTGCCAGGCATTTCTAAGTGAGGGATTGATATGGTCACACTTCTGTAGGATCTCATCTTATCTTTGGTAACACTAATGAAAAAAAAATAGCAAACACTAAAAAGCATGTTGTGAAGAGCTAAATGCTGTTACAAATCTTCATATTTTAGGATTTGAGGATTGAACAGAAGGAAGAACGCTAATTTATCAACTCTCAGAAGAGCGTTCTGGAAAGAGCTAAAGGCAAGGAGCCGGCTGCTTTTAAAGTGGTGTATTTCCAACTGCCAGTGTTTTAAGAGAACTGACAGTCATTTTTAGTGAAGGTTACATTATATGTTTCAGAAAGCTGATACAAAATGGTCACATAATGGAACTTACAGGAAAAAAACTTACAAATAAGCTCCCGCACATTTTGCTCAGTTTAGCATACTTGTAAGAGCCAAATTTCACTCTCTATAAATCTCCCTGGTCAATACATGTTTCTGAGTGAGAAATATTAAAAAACATTCAGATACTATGGCATTACATGTGCCTAAGTAAGAATTCTGCATTCCTTAAAGGGCAAGTCTCCAGTCCCACACCTCCTGGGCATCTACATCATAGTTGAGGGTGGAGGAGGGGGTCTGCATTTAAACACCTCTGTATTTCACGTCTTTGCTCCACAGTTATCATCTCTAAAAAGCCTCCAGACACCTGTTTCACCTCTTCTGGTATTATATATACTTCCAACCTTGTCCATACTTCTAACTCCCCCCAGACCTACAACACTTCCTTACACGTATTTATTTATATCTTTGACTACTCTATTGGCTTGAAAACCTCCCTAGAGCAAACACTGTTTCCGATTCAACTTCATAACCCCATCCACTATTATATGTCTGATGAATAAGTTAATGAATATTTTCCAATGAGTTTTTTGAAAACTTTTTGGATTCTGTGGAAGGAAAGTGCTTTAGACACTGAGGAAGCCATCACAGGAATTTATTAAGAACACTTAGTGCCTGGAAGGCTATGTGTGAGATACAAAACTTCACATCTGTATCTCCGAGGAGTTTCTGTGCCTGTGTATGACAGATCACTCAGGATTCACACTGCAGGAAGTTTAATATGAGGGCTGGAGAGAACAAAGATTCAAAGAGTGAAAAATCTGGTTTATGATCAAAAAAAAAAATTCCTAAGAGGTGTTCAAGGGGCTTATTATATAGAAAGAAAAGTTTAAAAGGCAGGGAAATAAATGAGGACATGGTATCTTAAGGGAGAGAGCAGAAACAGGTCTTCCTTTATACAAAGAAGAACACCAGAGTCTTAGAAAATATATAGTAATTCCATTGAAGATATTTAAGCTTCTATGTTTCAAGATAAAATTTTCAGATGAAAAGTGCCATCAATGAACCAGGAAATAAAATCCCTGTGAGTAAAGTAATTTGTGAGTTTCATTTGTTTTCCCCCTTTTTGATACCTCACTGAACAGAGCACCTGCTTATATAAAGTCTGGCCTCCACTGCACCTGCCAGTGGCACGAAGCAGCAGGAGTCTCGAGCCTGGAGCCCAGGGCATCGCAGCCACAAACCCCAGTGGGCACCCCCACCGACAGGCACGGAGGGAGGTGCTGCAGGGTCTGCATGTGGTCTGGGGTGGGATGCTGAAAGACTTGTCATTACAATATACCTTCAAGATGAGTGACAATTCACTGCTGCTCTGTGCAGAAAAGCCTGGATGTTCTGCAGAGAGAATCGTGCTGACAAGTACTCAGTCATCCTCGAGAATCAAAGTGCTACTGCAAGAGGCCTTTTGTCTGGGGGGGTACATTCGTCTACAAGGACTGCCATGACAGAATATCACAGGCCAGGGCACTTAAACAACAGAAATTTGTTTTCTCACAGTTCTGGGGTCTAGGAATCCAGTCCAGTGTGTTGGAAGGGCTGGTGTCCGCTGAGGCCTCTCTCCTTGCCTTGCAGATGGCTGCCTTCCCTCCGTGTTCTCACATGGCCTTTCCTGGGTCCTAACTCCTGGGTCCTAAACTCCTCTCCTTAAAAGAACACCAATCATATCACTCTGGGGGTACACAATTCAGTGTATATGAAGGGGCAGATGCCCCTCAATCTCTACCTGCACCCTATTTTTTCTCAGAAGCATACTATATAGGTTACTGATTTCATGATCACAATAATCTTATGAAGGGGATATGGTTATTGGTCTCATTTTATTTGGGGATTCCAAAATAAAATTTTAAATGTCGCCTACTCTTTAAAACCATCTGAAGTATAACTGATATAAAATAAACTGTCTGCAGTTAGACTGTATAATAAGTTTTGATATAGGTACACACTGTGAGTTTATCATCCATGAAGTGTCTTCCTGCCCCTTCCCATAAGCCATCTCCAGGCAGTCGTGGCTCTGCTTTCTGTCACTATAGAGTCGCTTGAATTTTATATGGATGGAATGTACAGTATGTACTCTCTTTTCTCTGAATCCTTTCCCTCAACATAATTACTTTTTGAGTCATTCATACTGCTGGGCATATTACTAATTGATCCCCTTTTACTGCTGAGCAGTATTATACCCAGTAACACCACCTTCCCACTACATCATGATGGATTAACAATGCTCTCTTCTTGATCTTGAGAAACCATCCTTTATCTTGTTAAGGACTCACTCTATACTATCTCCAAGTTTTAGCTCATTGTCCCTTAGAAAATAATTGTTCCTATTACAAATAACAGCACCAATCAAAAATTGTTAGATCCACTCCTATTAGTTAACATAGAAACCAGGAGCCAAGAGAGGCTCCACTGTTACTAGGAAAAAAGGGTGTTTTCAATTTTTAAATACTTTATATGAAATATGGAGCTAAAGGATTTGGTGTAGGGATTTTACATCTACACATTCTTATTAATGACATGAAATCCTCTTCCCCTACTGTTTAAAATCACTGTACTTTTCTCTTTCTGCCTGCAGTGTAATTTTACCTCCTACTTGAATATAAAGCATAATTCAATTGAGAGGTGTGTTTATATCACATGAAACACAATAAAGCATGATGAAGAATTTCTTAAATCATTTGCAAATGAATGGCTGCACTATTCCCAGGGAGCTCTCTGCTCTGCCACAAACTAAAAGCAACTGTGGCTATTTATTAATATATGGATCCCAAATGCCTTCTTGAGACATTTAAAAGCTGGTTGAGATGAGTGTGACCTAATGGAAAATCATGGAGAAAGATATTGAGTGGAAGATGTATGCTGAGACTGGGGAAGAATTTTCAGATGGAGAGTAATAGATGTACAAATTGCATCCAATGCTCTGCTACAAACTAGATAATGGCAAGATAAAGTGGTAAGAGATGACCAGGGGCTTCAGAAAGAACCACTTCACATGGCCAGGTTTAGAGCCAAGAATAATACCAGGTCTCCTGGCCAGAGTCTAGGCTGCAGTGGAGGAGCTACCAGACGGCAGCTTCATGTAAACATCTCAAGACTTCTTTGCCTCATTGCTTTGGTATATATTGCGCTATATATTGACTCAATTCATGGCAAACTGATATCCCCAAAACATACTGCTGCCAATGTTTTTCCTGACTTAACACTCCAGGTGGTGCTTTTCTTGAAGGTTCCTGACTCTGCTCCCAGGAGCCTTTCCCACACCCCCACCGCACACACATCATGCAGTTGTATTTTGATTATTTCAGTCTTTTACTACATGCTGAAAGAGAAGCAATGCAGGAGTGGGATGGAGATGGAGTTGGGGTATGGAGGGGAAGTGGGAAGTGAGAGAGAATAGATTTCTAGTTATCTCCAAAAAAAAAAAAAAGCTATCTTGCAGTGGGAAATTTCTGGTTAGTAGAAAGCTTGTGTTTCTAATCAGGAGGACAGAGAACATTGAGAGAGGGGTTTTCCAACTACATGAGAATGGGCAGACTTCTCATGAGCTTAGAAAATGGACCATCGATCACACTTTTCAATCTGGGTCAATCAACCTAATAGTAGAAATTCCTTCTAGATTTACCAATAGGTTTACTGCCAGTCTTAATCTACCCTGTTGTGAGTTACTTTAGTAGTAATTCTGATAGAAACCAGAAGTCTCTTACCTTAAATACTGTTTTTTTATAAAATCTTTTAAAAAAATATATCAACTGAACCTTACAGGATATGACCTTCTAAGAGCATGGTGGACTCAACCAACAAAGAACTCTTTATACACAATAAAATGCTGGTTCAATTATGCATATTTTATAACATAACTTACAGTTGAGCTAAAGGAAAGAAAAGGTAAGTCCTAAATATAAAAAAGAGGAAACTTAAAGAAAGAATGGTAAGGAAAGAAGTGAAAATTGCAGTGGCACAAGACGTAATGCATTGTATATCAGACTATTCAGTGTAGGAGCTACAGGGATGGGTTTTAGAAACCATGTAAGGAGAGGATATATGATATTTGGCTCATGTGAAACAGGATGCTGAAATTGAGAAACCTCAGTGGTGGTCACAATAGAGGAGCACATCCACTAGCCTGGACACCCATACGAGAAAATGTGTCTCACAAGCAGTATGTGAAATATAAAGGATGGGAAAAACACATAAACCAAAAAATGATAATTTTCTAAGATCCGTAACCAAAAGGCTCTTTTTGTTAGGTAACAAAACCTATGTCAGGTAAAGTTGTGAAGCCTAAACATCCTCTACCAATATGAAATTCCTACTTCCAGAATGACAAATGAATAAAAAATTTTGTTCTAAATCTATAAAACCCCTGAACTACCTGGAAATTTTAAAAAAATAGTAAACATAAAATCACTGCACCCAGTAATATGTCTATAATCAAAGGTTTATGGGACCAGATACCCTTGGAATAAAACAATGCTTATGAATATAAGCTTACAATTAATAAACAAAAAATACCAGAAGAAGAAATGACTTCCCATAAGGGAAATATTGACAAATAGGAATATTGAATACTGAAGAACTTGCGATAGCAGAAAAATTAGACTTCATAAATAGTATGTTCAAAATGAATACAGAAACAAAAAAGAAAATAGAGGGGAAATTATATTTTATAGGACATAATGGACAAGAACTAGCTGATTAAAAATAAAATTTAAATGTAATATGAATTATAGATATAAAAACACTCACAATGTTTTTAGAATAAACATTCAGTGGGTAAGCAGTACTGATGATTGAATTGGGCATACTGATTAAAACATGGAAAATATGAAATACAGCTAAAGAAATATGGATGATAGAAGGAGACATCCAAGCTATATTTAATGAATGTTCTACTAGGTTAGAGAGAACATTGAAAAGTCAGTATTTAAAATAATGTCTAAAGATTTTTCAGAATTAGTGAAAGGTATGAATCTTTGTACCCCAACATAGTCAGCATACCCTGAAAAAACCCACAGCTAGACACATTGCCAGGAAATTGCAAAACCCCAAAGATAAGCAGAGAATCTTAGGAGCAACCAAAGAGAAAAGGCAGACCATCTACAAAGAATTAACAATGAGACCTATAACTAGTAAAAACAAAATCAAAAGGAAATGAGTTCATCTTATTAAAATACTACAGAAAAACAATTAAGAATTTTAGTCCCAGATTCATTATTATTCAGGAGAGAGCAACAGAGACAGACATAACAATTCGTAGAACCTTCCTGAAAGAAACAATAATGTACTTCAGTAAGAATGAAACTGAATGCAGAAGGAAGACTTTGCTATCTATCCCTCCACACTTCTTTCCAAGCCACATACTGACATACCTACCGGTAGTAACAGAAAAATCAAATAATATTTGCAGAGTACTTAGTATTCAATTAGTGTGAGATATTAGGAGTAATGTTTTTAAATTGTGTGTTTTAATCTTTAATTGCTGGAAATATGGAAATATGGGGGGTGGGGGAGGAGGCTGCATATTAATCTTAGTGCTGGCCACATTGTTAAACTCACATATTATTTCTAATAATTTATCTGCAGATTCTGGTAAACTTTCATTAGCTATGAGTTGGTATGAATATATAGCATAATTGAAAATTAAAGGGGTATGGTTACTAAGAGGTAGAGTTTTCTAGGAGGATTTTAAGATTTCTGGATTAATTCAATACATAGGAACCATGTTAAAGGTGGAAATGAAAGTAAATCTGAGAGGAGTTGACATCACTTTTGCAAAGTATCTTTAAATAAGGATATAATAATTATATCTAAAGCTTTAGGTTTTGCATCTTAAATAGGGGCATAATAATTGTATCTACCATGTGCATTTGTAATAGTCTACTAGACGAAGTCTGTCTCCTTTATAGACCTTTCATTGTCATCATAACACCTAAGATTTAAATTTATTTAGCATCACATGGTACCAACTAGAGCATCAGCTCTTTATCAAACACAGCATTTGATGAGAACCATCAGAAGGACTCTGTATTTCAACTATCAGCATGAAGGCCATGATTTGGGTTCAGATTTAACTAGCAATTCCTTTTAAATAGATTAAAGCTTTGACTTTTCACTGTTTCTTTATAGGATGTGCCTGTGACTGCAGTTAGCAAGTAACCTTTAGCCCTGTATCATAGATGCCAAAGCAAAACGTCTCCAGTGTAAGACCATTAGGATGGATCCTAAGGAGGATTTCTTGAGATTCCCAGTGTTTCCACAAGAGTAAGACTGCACCCCCTACACCTGGCCTGGCAGGAGGCTTTCACTTCAAACATGCAGCCTCTAAATGTCCTGAGTGACTACACATGGGCAGGGACAGCTAAATCCATTATTCATGAATATTCAGCCCATTTCTCTCTTTCTCTTCTTGATTACCTTTCAACTTCATATCCAGTAGGATGGGAGGCTGAGTTAAGATGGAAAGTTTCAAAAGCATCCCAGGTTTCCTTATGAATTGAGACCTAAGAGATTCCAACAGTCGCATAAGCCCCTCCTCCCTGACCCCACCCATTGCGACCCCAGGCCCCACATTTCCTTGGGTAAGATCCTTAGGCCTAAACATGGTGATCCCCATTCACACTGCTAGCTGCCTCCATGACAGGACCTTTTCAGAAAACGAAACCCTCAGGCCAGGTCTGAGCCTGTGTCTCCCAGACAGTTGGAACCCAAGGTGAATATATTTCTTCTGTCATGTCCTGCAGGATGAGTGTCCTCACACAGGAGCAGGTCTCTGTGCCATTTCTATTATGCAGCAGGAGGCTCTGGGAGGTTTCCGGTTTTGTGTTTTTCATTTTAATGATTTTAACCGTGGCATCTGGAAGAAGAAGCTTGAGGAAAGCAGGTGACATAAATGAAATTCTTTACTTTTTTTTAATGTTAGAAACCCTTGCAAACTGTCAACAAGGGGCTTATTCCCCAGAGGGAGCTGCCCATCAGCCAGCAGGAAAAGAATCAGACAATGGCGTCCCATGGTTCAGAGGACAGCAGCCTCTGTCAGGAAGGTGTTCCCTCCTGGCCTCCTGGGGGTGCGCCCAGCCCTCCTGCCAGGATTTTAGACATCTATCTATCACTGTCTTTCATTGTCTGAAAATCCTACAGTCCCTGCAGCCAGCATCCCACAGAAACAATTACAGGGTCTATAAATGTCTGTGATCCTTTCCAGATATTCAAACTTATTTCCTAAATGCCACTCTGGGTAGGATGTGGTTAAATTATCTCAGTTTCCCTTTCTCTATGTTGCCAAGATAGTATAATAACACTTCTTGTTTATCTAATGACTTTCTTCTCTGGAAATCCTTTCACTTTCTATTCTTTACTTCTCAAAACAAGTACGGAGAATGAGCCACATTCTAATATTAAAGAAAAGGAAACTGAAGCACAGTTTGGTGGCCCATCCAAAGGTCCTCCTCGAGTTAAATTGTAGGAGCATTAGGCCCAATAGCCCCTTTTGTTCAGTCAATGGTATTTTCACTATAAATGAATATTCAGCCCATTTCTCTTTTTCTCTTCTTGATTACCTTTCCATTTCATACCAGTAGGATATGGATCTGCTGATTGATTTGGCTGGCAGGCCTAGGACCCTGGTTGAGTGATACGGACCAGAAATCTATGTAACTGGATCCTGACCAAGCCTGGCAAAGCAGATGCTGATTTTCTGAAGACAGAGTGTCATTAAGGAAATGAAATTTCAGATCTGGAGCCACTAGGTAATCATATGTAACTGTAGCCAATATAATTGTTCATTGTGGGATACTGGCTCTAAGAGCTGCAGGATTTTCAGTGAAAGACAGTGATATAATATGTCTAACAATGCTTCAAGTTGATCTGGAAAGATGGGAAATGTGGGAGGTCAGAGGTGACACGGGTGGACAAGGGAACAGCAAAATGTGCAAAAGAAAGTCATGTGCAACTACCGTGGTTCAGAGGAGAGCAGCCTCTGTCAGGAAGGTGTCCCCTCCTGGCCTCCTGGGGGTGCGCCCAGCCCTCCTGCCAGGATTTTAGACATCTTTCTATCACTGTCTTTCATTGTCTGAAAATCCTACAGTCCCTGCAGCCAGCATCCCACAGAAACAATTACAGGGTCTATAAATGTCTATGATCCTTTTCACTATAAATGAATATAGCATTTATAGTGACAAAGAATTAACAATGAGACCTATAACTAGTAAAAACAAAAATCAAAAGGAAATGAGTTCATCTTATTAAAATACTACAGTAAAACAATTAAGAATTTTATTCCCAGATTCATTATCATTCAGGAGAGAGCAAAAGAGACAGACGTAATCTGTTCTATGTGGCTCCTTCTACCAGAGTTTTGTCCTCACACCTCCTGTAGGACTCAAGGAACGAGCACGAGGTGTCCACCATCCTCACCTGGAGCCCCCACCGTCAGGCAGCCCACGTGCTGGGCACTGCTCTGCACTGGCTGCTCTGCCAGGTGAAGCCGAGCCTAAGGAGGCCATGAGGGTTCCAGGATTCAGACCACGAATGCATGTGGCTTCAGGGATTGCTCACCGTGTTCTGCCCAGCACTTCTGACAGTTTAAAGTGATTCTTATCTCCTCCAAATAAGCAACATGAATACTTCTATAAAATTGAGTTTGCAGTGGAAAATCATCTTTTCAATTTACATCTTTGTGTTAAAGTTGTTACATAGAACACATGAGTTAGGGTCTCAAAATACCCATCTAAGCTTTTTTATCTCTTCAAAAATGTCTCAGTATAGGTGTTTTGGAAAGGGAATTTTTGGAGGCAAGGATACCTCACCTGCCAACAGCATGTTTAAACCTCCCTGTTGCTAGACAGTGTTAAAGGCTCAAAGATGGCTGTGGCAGAGAAGCAAATCTGAACCACTGCAGAGGCTGAATTGACCAGAGTATTACCTGTATCTCTGAGGTTCTCCACTCTCTTGGGGAGTTACTAAATCCAAACTCCTCTCTGCCCTCTGGTGGTCATTCCTTGTCTTGCTTGCTTCTCTTGCTCTTCCTCTTAAGCCCTGGCGGACCCTACACGCGGAATCAGACCGGATAAAGAAACAGACTCATGTTCTATAGGCCCTTCAGCTAAAACTCCTACAAAGATTCAGATTAGCCTCTTTCCAGACCCCAATATGACAATGCACAATGCTTTGAAACTTCTTGCCATTCTAAATTATCTGTTAAACTACAGATTTTAGAAGGTACTTTGAACAGTGTTTTATAAGGCACTTTGTAGGCCCTGTCATTAAAATTGTTTGAGTTATCATTAAAAGGGATGTCTCTGTAACAAAAATCATTCTCATCATCTCTTTTCTCCAGAATAGCTTACCATCTGTAGGCTTAGCATTTTGCTTTAGAACCAGGGCTCATAGTACAGCTAACGCCTTGTACATACATACACAGCCCTGAATCCCTATGAGAAGACAGAAACTGTATAGATGGAAACTTTTCTCCTAGACTCTATCTTCTCTCATTATTACTAACAACACAAGGCACTGTGAATTGGCAGCTTCCAAATCTTCTATATAAACCAATTTCTCAGATTCTTTGGAACATGTTTTATTTTGTGCCTCATAATCGCTCTAAGCAGTCATTCCCCTTCAAAGAGAAAAAGGGAATCTCTTGGCACCAGGATGCGCTTAAGTAGAGGGCAGGTTTCTAGAGGGATGGGGCATGGTTCCAAGCTCTGAGCTGCAGAGAAGTGGCTAAGGGACACGCAAAGAGGAAGAAGACCAGGGACATGGAGGCCAAATGCTGATCTCAAGACTGCTCTGGGCCAGTTCTGAATCCTAAGCCTTGATTAGTAGCTTAAAATTTATTTTCTTCTACATCCACCTTCTCAAAAAGTTTCACTTCTCAGGTTTACCTTTGGCACTCAGAATGGTGCCGCTTCCAGAGCATATTCTGATTTAATGGCTGCTCTGTGTGACCTCGGACAACGCTCTCTGCCTTCTTCTCAGCTCAGTGTTTTGCTAAGTGTTCCTGGGGGACCAGTTGCAGCAGATCCTTGCTAAAATGCAGATTCCTAGGCTATGTCACAGGCCTACTGAATCAGAATGTTTGAAGGCAGTGCTCAGGGAATCTGCATTTATTTCACAGATTCCACTGCTAAAAGACAATGAATTGACAAACCATTCACCTACCTCCTAAGGACACTGCCAATCACAACATCCAGATGATCTCAGAGCACTGGTTTCAGTTGGGCCACTGAAGGAAGCACTGTCATGCCATCTGACTAAAAGCCCTTCTTCCCAGGTGAGCTTTGTCACATCAACCTTGAAATGCCAACAAAGGCAAAGTGCCATTAGGCCTCATTTAGTCCCTGCAATTACTGGGTACTTTAATGTTTTTTTTATTTTCAAGCCACTGGGTACAAATTATATTTTCTAATGTGTCAGCATTTTTCTAATTCAAGTTTCTACTAGAAATCTGTTTTGCTGTGAATACGGGGTAAACTTCATGCCCAGCAGCTAAAATTTTCGGATGCAACAACTCATTTGCAGAATTCTCATATATTCATCAAGGAATGAAAGCATGATTTTGTAGAATTGAATTTTAGAGCTCTTATGCAACTGAAAATTATGTGGACCAATTTCCTCATTTTAAATTAGAAGCATTAACATGACTTTTCTCTTCCCATCCCCATCTCAGAGCTCAACTTATCATAGCTTGGCTACTTCTAAACATCCTCCAGCTCAAATCCCACATTATCAGCCTTGCCATTTCTGCTCTTTCCCTCTTCCATGCTGCCTCAGCACTTTGTCTCAACCTCTCTACAGCACGTAGCAGATCTAATATTACTTCCATTTATATATATACTGTGTGTGTGTATACATATATATTTACCACTAATGAATCCTTGAAAACAAAAACTGTATCTTGTTCATCTCTGTAGCTTGTAGACACTGCAGGGAACTAGGTAAATGATAATTTTTAGTTGGAAAAATGGGGGCACAGGGCACGCTGGGAAGTAGTGGGAGAACTGACACTCCTTTTATCATCATTAATTACAGACAGTTATTTAGTTCTTGCCATGCACAGGCACTAAGTTTTTTACAAGCATTATATCACTTAATTTTCACAATAGAAGTAGACATTATTTTTTCATTTTAGAGTTGAAAAAACTGAGGCATTGACAGACTGAATAACTTGCCCTCCATTATATGACTGGAAAGTGAGGAAGCCATGACTTGAATAGAGAAGTCTGAATCCGAGACTCTTCTTTTATTACCACACTACATGGCTGCTCACATTGGCACAAGAGGGTTCTCCTCCCACAGCCATGATTTTTCCACTGTGCGTACTCGTCTTGGTCAAAGACAAGAAGCTTGAGGTCATGAAAGCTCAAGGTTCAAGGAACCCCCTCTGTTACAGGTTAGAGTGACTGAATTTCACAATAGGGCTACAGAATCACAGATGCTAAGAACAGGACTCTGAGTGGCAGAGAAGTGGCCAAGGGACACGAAAAGAAGAGGAAGACCAGGGACACCAGTCTTATACCACATAAGGCCTGAGATATAAAATCGGCCCATCAATACCAAAGGATAAAAAGTATATAAATACTCATTTTGGTACTACTCCAACAATTAACTTGGAAGGAAAAGGCTATGAGAGATACATGGGGGGGGTGCCAAAGTCTTTCTTGGAATATGAAACACTAGCAAATGTGTATGGAAAGGAAAGGAAACCAACGCAAAGGTAGGCATGTGTTTACCATGCGTATGAACTGCCGCAGTTCCAAGACCTCATCCTGGGACTCTGTTAGCTACTCTCTAATAAGGATCTCAGCAGAATTGACTCAGTAGGTCACAGTTACCAGTATCCCTCTGTGGTTGGTACTCTATCCCCTCCTGAGTTGTTATGCTGTTTTCCTGCCTCTTGTCCTTCAGTCCATTGAATCCATCCCACGGCCAAGTTGGTGGTGGTGACTGGAAAATTAATCCAATGGATCCGAAACCTGAGCTGAACTGATTTCTCTGGGACCCTCTAATAGGCTAAATCATATCTGCATCTACCTGCCTGGTTTCAACATTTCACCCTCACCAGAGGGACACAGCCAGTCTAGGCTTCCTTGACTCTCTTACCTTAGCACAACTCCACCAACCTGACGCATTAAGCCCTACCACTGTTCTTGTCCCGTCCTTATAGCAATAATTATGTAATCATGCATACCCTACAGGCAGCTTTACATTAACTCTTCACTTTTTATATTCCTTATTGGAAAAACATCATAACATTGGTGATTTTGAAGACATCATCTGATAACTGTATCTGTCTCACCCAATATTGTGTGAACTCCCAGAGATCAGGAGCAGTATCTTTATTTTCTGTCTGTTCTTCCTCATAGGGTGTCTAACACAGTATCTTGTTTATAGAACTTATTTAATAAATGTATGCTAATTTAACTGAACAACAATACAAAGTAAAGAAGACTTTTGACTTGAATCCTCAGTGTTTAGCACCAGCACTACCTCTGGTAGTTTTTCGGTTTTTTTTTTTAAGGGTTTGTTGTAGATTTAAAAAAAAAATGCCCACAGTTCTTCATTTTCCTTGTGCCAGTGGTCTTTGTAACGTGACGCTGCATTTCCATTCATCGAGAAGCGGAGTTCATTGCCTCTCTGGCTGATTCTAGGCTAATCTTGTGACTTGCTTTGGCCAATAGAATAGAAGAGTGGAAGCGATGTGTGCCAGCTCTGAATTAGCCCTCCTAAGGTCTTGCGTGTTCGGCTTGCTCTTTTGGAACCCTGGAACCACCAGGAAGACAAGCCCGGCTTAGGCGGCTGGAGGATCGGAAACTTCTCTCCTAGTCACCCTGCTGCCCCAGCTAACAGCCAACCGACCCCGAAAACATCACTGCCTGGCTGACCTGCAGCTGACTACAAATATGTAAGAGGGTCAAGAAGAAGTCAAAATTGCCCAGCTGTATCCAGTCTAAATTACAAACAAAATTAATGGTTATTGTTTAAAGCCGCTAAATTTTGGGGTGATTTGTTCTCACTTTAACTAGCTAAGTGATATAAATTCTAAGTGTTGACATCCGGTGATTTTAATCCCCATTTACAGTAAACAAGAAACTCCAGCTGGGGCCTCAAGACACTAGCTGAAGGCTGGACCCCACTCAGGCTTCCACAAGCCCTCTGGTGTTGGGTTTCAGAAAGATTACCAATGCTCCTCACTGCTTGGCTCCTGCTTTTGCTCTCCAGGTTTGCTCAAACTTGAGAGTTTTAATCTCATGTTAATAAATATGTGGCTGTTCAGGCAATTTGTTTGGGTATAATTATGCCAGTCTCCTAGGAAATTACTGCCACCTAAGTTATTACAGATTCACCTTGGAGACACTGCATCTGGCTGCTGCTTGTTCAGTCAAGTGCTCCCTTGCCAGAGACCGATGCATAACACTCTAAAGCTCTCTCTGCTCAAATTCCTCTGCCTTCTTGGCATGACTTTTACCAGAAACACCCAGCATAAAGCAGCTCTGGAGAATCAAAAGGAGCCCGCATATCCAGGGGCACATTGTAGCAAGGAGGAAAGAGAATCTCAAGCTTCAAAAAGGCAAGACTATCTTGATTTCTTCTTTTTCTTTTTACTGTCTTGAGAAATAGCAGATTTTGCTTCTATGGTATATCACAGAAGAACTGGCAGAATGTTCAATGTCCAGGAATTATACATCTCTGATCTCCAAGGACTTTGTGGCAATCCTTTCAGTGGAAAGCCTATTTCCATTGGGTCTTTTGAAGAATAGTGATCTACAGCTATAATAAAGTGTCATACCAGTTTATGAAAAAAGATCTTAGTACACGAAGCAGTGTCATACCAAGGCCACAGTATTAGGAGATGCCCACCCCAGGTGCAAGCAATAAAAGGGAATATGGTCTACAGAGTATTTAAAAACAGTAATAAAATGGATAAAAAGTTAGTGTGCTGTTTATTATTACCATAAGCCAGCATTTCCAAACAATTTTAGGGATAAGATGCTGCTTTCTGTTGGGATCCCATCACCCTGACCTTACCCCACTGTACCTCTATTCTCTTCGGAGGGACCCTCTAAAGAGGCTATGGATCTATTCTAGTGATTCTGACAAAGCTTATGCCATTGCAGAAACCTTAAAGGAGGTACCTTCAGTCAGTCTTCTCAGTTAAGTCTCAGGAGGGATAAAATGTATTCCTAGAGGTTGGAAACAGTTGAGAGTCAGATTGTTCTTTGCTACCCCAGCATGTAGCCAGCAGGGATTTTGGATGTTCTTGACCCTCCTGTGTGTAGAGGAATAAAGATGGGGAACACAGCCACCCCAAGCCCCATGTTTCAAATCCAGAGCTACATGTGTGAAGATATGTAGAAGCTCAGTAGAGAGGAGGAAAATACAAAAACAAAAACAACATAAGAAATTGCATAAGTGGCAATTAAAATACAATATTAGAAATAAAGAATCCATTTGATTATATTAACAGTTGATTGACACAACATAAAAAGAACCAGAGCTGCAATATTGGAACATGTAAGTAATCCAAACTGAAATGCAAAGAAAAGAAGCAAAACAAATTGAATAGAGCATCAGAGATCTTTGGACAACATTTGATAACCTAACCTGTGTTACGGGAAACCTGGAAGGAGAGAGAACATAGGTCAGTAGAAATATCTGAAGAGCTATTGGCTGAGCCTTTTATGAACTGTTGAAGGATTTCAATCCATAGATTAAAGAGACTCACTGAAACTCAAGCAGGATAAAAGCAAACCAGAACAAGACACATCACAGTCATCCTTCTTAAAACCAAAGATAAGGAAAAAGCATTAAAAGCATACAGAGGGAAAAACTATATACAAAAGAAAACTGTTATAAAAACCAAATATCCAAGCTTGTCACCAAAAACAATGGAAGCCAGAAGTCAAAGAAATAGCACCTGTAAAAAGTTGAAAGAAAAAGCCCTGTCACTTTAGAATTCTGTCCTAAAAATGAAAGCAAAATAATTCAACATAATTAAATATCAAAATTTCTGCACTGCGATTGAACAAGATGGCAGTGTGAGAAGTGAGGCAAAAACCTCCTCCCAAAACCAACTAGAAAGTGCAACCAGAAAGAATACTGCAACAGATGGCCTACATCTGGGAAAAAGAGAAGACCTCATGGAAAAGGGTAAAGTAGCAAAGCCATGATCCAGCAGCTCCCAAGCCTTTCCCGTACCCCAGCTCACTGGTGGGAGGAAGAGAAATGGAGCAGGGAGGGAGTAGAAGCTCAGGACTGCTACATACCCAGCCCTGGAGATCTCCTCCAGGAGAATGAACCCACATTACATGGTGCACAGGGGGTCTGGAAAGCAAAGACAGGCAGAATACTCAGAGAGACTGAGATTCCAGCCACTTGTGAATAACAGGTACCAATAAACAACTGCTCTGGGACAAAAGAAAGGACAGCACTTTGAAAGAATTCCCAACAGTGAGAGGGCTACTAAAGGGGCAAGGATTACACAGAACTCACTGCTCAGGAGAAAGGACAGGTGGACAAAATCATCCCAGCACACTCAGCCCAGCAGGTTGGGAACTTTCAAGAGTTTCACATGCTCCATCCCCTTGGCTGGAAATGCAGTGCCAAGGTTCCCCTCTTTGATATGCACCCTGCCTCCTCTTCCTACAGGCAGGCACCTGTTTGCAAACCTGCTGCCCCCATTGTCATGCCAGGCCAGGTGGAGGGCAGGCCTGCCTATGGCAGCTACAAGGGCATAGAAGGCTAAAGGCTCCTCTACAGGAGCACAGAGGCTTCACCCAATGGCCCTGGCAGTGGAGGCAGGCAATGAAGCCAGGAAGGAGGAAAGAGCTCTTTCTTCCCCGCGGGCACTGGGGCCATGCACCTCTGACTCCCACCATTGCTGAAGAGGCTGGGCAGCTCCAGAGAGTAGAGCTTCTAGGCACTGGAGGGTGCCACAAACACAGTTATTATTTCATAGGAATCATTAGGAATATGAAATGGCAAAAGAACTTGGGACAAACAAAAAATCCCTCAAACACCAGAAAGAGGGCTAAGTTAAACTGAAATCACTGATCTTCCTGATAAAGATTTCAAAATAAAAATCATAAACATGCTCACAGAGCTACAGAAAAATATTCAACACCTCAGGGAGGACTTGAACAAGACAGAGGTAGGAACTTTGAAAAATTCAGTATCTGAAATGAAGCATACAATGGAGGTATTTAAAGGTAGATTAGATGAGGCAGAGAAGATGGTAAATGAAATAGAAATTAGAAAAGAGGACTACAAAGAAGCTGAAGCACAGAGAGAAAAAAGGATCTCTAGGAATGAAAGAATATTAAGAGAACTGTATGGCTAATCCAAACAGAACAATATTCACATTATAAAGGGTACCAGAAGAAGAAGAGAGAGAAAAAGGGATAGAAAGTATCTTTGAAGAAATAATTGCTGAAATAGTCTCTCATGCCATGGAAGTTCACACATCTCCCAACATAAGGACCCAAGTAAGAAAACACGAAGAGATATAATAATTAAAATGGCATAGTCAAGGACAAGGAGAGAGTATTGAAAGCAGCCAGAGAAGGAAAAAAGGGTCACTTATAAAGGAAAGCCAATCAGGCTACCATCAGATTTCTCAACAGAGACCTTACAGGCCAGAAGGGAGTGGCATGATATATTTAATGCAATGAAAAAGAAGGGCCTCCAACCAAGAATAATCTACCTAGCAAGATTATCATTTAAATTGAAGCATGGATTAAACAATTTCCAGATAAGCAAAAGTTGAGGGAATTTACCTCCCAAAACCATCTCCACAGTGCATTTTGGAGGGACTGCTATAAATAGAAGTGCTCCTCAGGCTAAATGGCTGTCACCAGAGAAAATAAAACCACAGTAAAGGAAGTACACTGATCAATTACTAAGCAAAAGCAAAATTAAATCAACTACCCAATAATCAGTCAAGGGATAAACAAAGAGTAAAGAATATGACACTTAATATATAAAGAGTAGAGGAGGAAGAAAAAGAATGGAGAACAACAACAACAAAAAAGAACCTGTAGATTGTGTTTGAAATGGCGTAATAAGTGAGTTAAGTTAGACTGTTACATAGTAAAGAAGCAGCCCTTGAACCTTTGGTAAGCATGAATCTAAAGCCTGAAATGGCAATAAGGACATACCTATCAATAATCACCCTAAAGGTAAATGGACTGAATGCACCCATCAAAAAAAACAAGACCCATCTATATGCTGCCTACAAGAGATTCATCCATGTATAGGAAGAATTAATATTGTCAAAATGGCCATCCTGCCTAAAGCAATCTACAGATGCAATAAAATCCCTATCAAAATACCAACAGTATTCTTCAACTAAAGAAAATAGTTCTAAAATTCATATGGAACCACAAAGGACCTCAAATAGCCAAAGCAACCTTGAGAAGGAAGAATAAAGCTGGAGGGATTACACTACCCAACTTTAAGCTCTACTACAAAGCCACAGTAATCAAAACAATTTGGTACTGGCACAAAAACAGACCTATAGATAAATGATAAATGGAACAGAATAGAAAGCCCTGGTATAAACCAAAACATATATGGCCAATTATACAATAAAGGAGCCATGGACGTACAATGGGGAAATGACAGCCTCTTCAACAAATGGTTTTGGCAAAACTGAACAGCTACATGTGAGTGAATGAAACTGGATTATTGTCTAACTCCATACACAAAAGTAAACTCAAAATGGATCAAAGACCTGAATGTAAGTCATGAAACTATAAAACTCAGAAAAGAAAATATAGGCAAAAATCTCTTGAATATAAACATGAGCAACTTTTTCCTGAATGCATTTCCTCAGGT
Organism: Manis javanica; assembly: GCF_040802235.1. Taxonomy (NCBI): domain Eukaryota; kingdom Metazoa; phylum Chordata; class Mammalia; order Pholidota; family Manidae; genus Manis; species Manis javanica. The sequence goes on from NC_133156.1 coordinate 226,627,793, forward strand.
AAGGGAAACAAAATGTAAAATGAACAAATGAAACTACATCAAACTAAAAAGCTTCTGTACAGCAAAGGACACCATTAGTAAAACAAAAAGGCATCTTACAGTATGGGAGAATGTATTCCTAAATGACATATCCAATAAGAGGTTAACATCCAAAATACATGAGGAACTCACATGCCTCAACACCCAAAAAACAAGTAACCCAATTAAAAAATGGGCAGAGGATCTGAACAGACACTTCTCCAAAGAAGAAATTCAAAAGGCCAACAGGCACATGAAAAGATGCTCCACATCACTCTATCATCAAGGATATGCAAATTAAAACCACAATGAGATATTACCTCATACCGGTTAGAATGGCCCACATCCGAAAGACAAGGAACAACAAATGCTGGTGAGGATGTGGAGATAGGAGATCCCTCCTACACTGTTAGTGGGAATGTAAACTAGTTCAACCATTGTGGAAAGCAGTATGGAGGTTTCACAAAAATCTAAAAACAGAAATACCATTTGACCCAGGAATTCCACTTCTAGAAATTTACCCAAAGAAAACAATATCACAGATTCAAAAAGGCATATGCACCCCTGTTTATTGCAGCACTATTTACAATAGCCAAGATATGGAAGCAACCCAAGTATCCATCAGTAGATGAATGGATAAAGAAGATGTGGTACATATACACAATGGAGTATCATTCAGCTATAAGAAGAAAACAAGTCCTACCATTTGCAAGATGGATGGAGCAAGAAGGTATGCTCAGTGAAATAAGCCAGGCAGAGAAAGACAAATGCCAAATGATTTCACTCTTTTGTGGAGTATAACAATGAAGCAAAACTAAAGGAAAAAAACAGCAACAGACTCACAGACTCCAAGAGGGGACTAGCAGTTACCAAATGGAAGGGGGTGGGCAAGGTGGGTAGGGAGGGAGGGAGAAGGGGATTAAGGGGCATTATGATTAGCACACATAATGCAGGGGGGTCATGGGGAAGGAAGTGCAGCACAGAGAAGACAAGTAGTGACACTATAGCATCTTACCTTGCTGATGGGCAGTGACTGCAACAGGGTGTGTGTGGGGGACTTGATAATATGGGCAAATGTAGTAACCAATGTTGCTCATGTGAAACCTTTGTAAGACTGTATATCAATGATACCTTAATAATAATAATAATAATAAAAAAGATCTGCACTACAATAACCATTAGGAAAATTTCTTCAGGTTGAAGGGAAATGATAATGGATAGAAACCCAGAAGAGCAAAAGGCAGGATAAAATTTGAATAAGATTTGTATAGTAGGTAACAATATCATATTAATGTTAATTTTTTGAGTTTGATATTGTATTGTAGTTATATAAGCTTTTAATATTTGAGAAATGAGGGTGCATTCTTGAATTGTTTCTATAATTTTTTGCAAGTCTGATAAGATCTCACAATTTAAAGTTAAAAACTATAATAAAAGAAGGAACAAAGTTGGAGGATTTGTAGCACCTAATTTCAAAACTTACTATAAAGCTACTGTAATCAAGAAATCTGGTATTAATGTCTATGGATTATTTCATCTCTATAAATGACACAGATCAGAAAACAAGTTGGGAGTCTAGAAAGAGGTCCCCACATATATATTAAATTGATTTATGACCAAGATATTGAGGCAATTCAATAAAGAAGAATCATTTCAATAAATGGGACCAGAATAACTGGGCAGTCTTATAACAAAGAAATTAATCATAACCTTTACCTCAGACCATACATAAAAGGCAATTTGAAGTAAGTCATAAACCTATATTTAAAAGCAAAAACTATGAAACTCTAGAAGGAGACCTAGGAGAACTTTGGAATGTCAGTGTAGGTATAATTTATTACATAGATAAGAAGAAGAAAAATCCTACCATTTGTAGCAACATGGATGGAGCTAGAGGGTATTATGCTCAGTGAAATAAGCCAGCAGAGAAAGACAAGTATCAAATGATTTCTCTCATCTGTGTAGCCTAAGAACATAGCAAAAACTGAAGGAACAAAACAGCAGCAGATTCACAGAACCCAAAGATGGACTAACAGTTGCCAAAGGGAAAGGGACTGGTGGGGGATGGGTGCGAAGGGAGGGAGAAGGGGAATAACAGGCATTATGATTAGCCCACATGCTCCAGACTGGATAAAATAAAATATTGTATCTTGAAATATGTTATGTACTAGACAAAAAATTTATATACAAAATATATGAAGCATTTCTTACAAATCAGCAATAAAAAATTAAACAATGTAATAAACATTTGTGTAAAACACTTTAACAGACACTTCATAAAGAAAAGATGCACAAATAGCCAATAAACACATGAAAAATATTCACTGTCATTAGTCATCAGGGAAATGCAATTTTCAAAAAATAGGTATCATTTTGTAACCACTAAACTAGCTAAAAAATTTTTAAAAGGCCATATGTTGGTGAAGATTTGGAGCAACTGAAGTTCTCAAAGTGACAGGAATATTAAATCATTCAACATCTTTGAAGAACTGTCTGGCAGCTTCTGAAAAAGTTAAGCATATATGTACCGTATGACCCAGCAATCATATCTTTAGGTTTTTACCCAGGAAAAATGAAAATACATGTCCAGAAAAGACTTGTAACAGCTTTTTAAATAACAGTCAAAAACTAGAAACAAGCCAAAGGTTTCTCAACAGGAATGCTGATAAATACTGGTATGTTAATACAATAGAATACTATTCAGCCGTAGAGAGGACCAAAGTACTAACACGTCAGTATGGATGAAGTTCAACAGCATCACGTTAAGAAGTCAAACACGAAAGGTGCATACTATGCATGTAGATGAAATCAAAGAGCAGGCAACATTCAAATGATGGAAATCAGGACACAGGGAGCCTCTGGATTGGAAAGAAACACAAGAGCACTTTCTGAGGTAAAGAGAAATTCCGTATCTTATTTTGGGTCTGGTTACATGGGTATGGGTGAATGTCAGGATTCATCAAACTGAGCAATTTAGATCAGTGCATTTCATTGTCTGTGAATCGTACCTCCAAAAGAGAAAGAGAAAGGAGAATAAAGAGGGGTAGGGAGAGAGAGACCAAGAGAGGGAGGAACAGGAGGGAGGGAGGGAGGAATGGCAGGGCAGTAAAGACAGACCCATATGCTAATATTTGAGTCAAAATGTGCCAAATTAATAAAAAACACTTCAAAATTCATGGTAGCAGTACTGGATCTTTCAAAGAATAAACACTGTTCCATATTTTTCAACTTAACTCACCACTACTTTTCCAAGAAAATTAACAATCCAACTGTAAAATCTGCTCCCTTCATGTGTGGATAGAGTAGAATCCATAGAAACTGTTTTTGTTTTTTTTTTGAAGGCTGAGGTCTCAAAAATCAGATTGCTGGATGAATTTCATGCCAAATGAATGATTACTTCAAAGTTTAAGACCGTACACAGCAGGCCCTATGGCCTTTCTCTCAGATACCCAGTAGATCACAGAGCTTCTTTCCACACCCCAGCAGGATGCAGAAAGTTTCCTCAAGAACATGAATTCAAAAGTCCTATTAAGAAGCGTCTGGAAACATCTTACTCTAAAAATTAAAATTTCAGCCTCAGCAGGCTCCTTTCTCTTCTTAAGAAAAAAAAAAAAAACTCAACAGGGAGGACCTTACGCTCTCAGAGAGGTTCCATTTTGAAAGTAAATATCAGATTTAATTATTGGGAGGTCATTATATTTAAACTTCACCATTCATCCTTTAGCAGATAATATAGGCAAATTAGGGGAAGATTTCATTGAAAAGAACAGGTAGATTAGTAGATGGAAGTAATATTAAGGTGTTCTTCATTCTAAGAACAGAAGCAGCCATTTCTCTAAGCTGCAGTTTTTTTTTTAATTTAATTTTTCAAAAGTGACCATGATCAGTTTCTGACAGATCTGGAGCCTAAGTACTGCCATTATTTTTCTCTTAGTTTGTTTATCTCCCCAGAAGAGGGGGCAGGAAACTTTTTTGGTAATGTTCAAGTGAATGTGCCGTTGCATTGATTTATTGATTTGTAGTCCTTTTGGACAGAGTATCAATTAAGACTTCTTGCCCACCTCACTTTTCTCCCTGGGGTAACAGCTAAATTCCAGGAGATTTTTCCCAATATCCAGAAATCATTAGACAACTGTCATCTGAGACTATCCCATGAACCTGATTGGTGTCCCCTAACATATAACTTGTCCCACCGGTCTTTGGCTGTGGACATGTCTCGTTCTCAGGAACTGGCATATGCCCCCAAACACATTTTCTGAGCCAGACCCTCCTGCCTCTGCAATCATGCCCACATGACCAATCTTTGGCTGTATTCCTCACCCAGTTGCTAAACGATGTTAGATCGCCAGATCTCTTCTCCCCCAGCCAAGTGCTCAGCAGTAAATATAACGGGTTTGGCTGTGCTGTTTTCCTTGTTCATTTTTCTTTGAGGAAGAAAGAAAGTCTTCTAGCTGTATAAGCCCTGTGCCCTGATGATAGGTAAAGGGACAATAGTGCAAAAGTAAGGTAGAAATTCAGCTGGGCTCAGATATGTAGAGTCACTGTGATGGCAGGATTAAACAAATGAAGATTATCGACTGAAGTCGTGCCAAATGTGTGACCTTTCAAATATTATTTATTCATTCAACACATTTATTGGATGTGTGCTGTGTGTGAGGTACCTTTCTAGAAGGTGGGGCCAACACAGAACAATGAGAAGACAGACACAATCCTCTGCCCCCCTCGGAACTCACTAACTAGAAAGGAAGTCGAAGAATGAACAAGTGATGATTCCAGGTTTTGCATAGACTTGGGGAAGGAGTCAGGGGTGCTACAAGAATGCAATGAAATGGGCCCAGCTCTCAGGAGTTAGGGGAGTATTTTACAGTGTGTTCTTCTGGTTTTAATCAATTAATTAATTGATCCCTAAATCTTTTTACAGTCAGTAAAATATGCCCAGAATTACACTAGGCATGGAGACTCTTAGTCTTGAAACTCAGCAGTCCTACTTTAGAACAAAGAAATGGTGACCCTGATGACAATCTAAGTGTCAATAAGACTTGATTTCATAAATTCGCTAATGGTCATACCTACTGTTCAAAAACAAATATAAATGTGACTCTCTCTCTGCTCAATGGCCCTCTGTCCTGCTTTTCCACTGAGATTTCTCAGCAGCATCTACCTGTGACACTCACTCAGTAAAGAAAGAGTTGACAGCAGTGAGAAGTTGGACTAATCTAATCTTGTCTCAGCCCAGGTCAGACTTCACCAGAGCCCAGACAAGAGCGAACAGCAGATCAAAACACAGCAATCCTGAAGGTAAAGCAACCCCCGCCCTTTGAGATGGTAGTCTGCTCCTTGAGAGTACAGTCAAGGTGATTTTCCCACAGTAAGACCGAGACAATCCTTTCCGGTGCTCACACTATTCACAGCTGCCATTGGCATCCCATGGTGTCTGCTCCAGAGGTCAGGCTGCAACTTTTGATTCACACCATTTGATTAAAAAAATCAGAGATGTGTTGCCCTTGGAAATAGGCTGCAGTAAAAATAGATCAAAATATCCAGTGTCTCCAGGAAAGCTCAGGTTATTGTCTCTTTATCCAATTTCTTTGAATGTGTAAAGACAGGAAGAGCTCTAGGTCTCTGAAGAAATTGTACAGCTAAGAGTAGATTTAACAATATAAACTTTTCTCCTGCACAATAATAGTGACTCACAAAAATCTGAACTCAGGAAGCATTTAGGGTTGTGACATCCTGGGGAAAAGCAAGAAGTTGGAACTCATCTTTATCTTTCCATAATTAGACTTTGCTCTAGCTGTCACAGGGAACATTGCAGTGCTGAGACACCAACAGCATTCAAATTTGGAGTGATGCTAAAAATGAAGGCAGATTCCACGTTCAAGCAAGCTGATGATCCCTTTGGAGAAATATCCCCAAAGAAGGCATGTCATTTAGAGTGTTGTTCAAACTCTGTGGTTTCTCTGGAGTTACTTCCACCTCTCAGGCACACCAGTCTACTTGAAAGAGACACAGGCTGCACATTAAGTATCTCCAAAGACCTTTTTGGAAAGAGAAATTAATGTGAGTGGTCATTAAAAGCTGTGTCAGGGCCTCGTAAACACAGGCACCATGCAGAGTTTACAGAGCAATCCATCAATCAGCAACGATCCGTGAGGGCCTGTTCCAAAGGCAGTGGGAGCTACAGAAGGTCCTTGACCAGATGACTGACATATGGAAAAGGCTGCCTGTCTTAAGGAGATGGTGGGTTGGTGATGAGGGCAGCTGGTGGGGGGGGGGGGGGAGCCAGTTAAAAGACAATGCAAGGAGTAAGAGCCTTTTAAAGGCCTAACCTAAGCAGGTGACAGTGGATGTGGAATGGATGACTATGAGAGGCCTTGAAAACAGAAAGAACAGGACTAGTGTTAAACGGAATACAGGGGCCTGAAAAGATGGAGTGAATCTAGACAACCATGTCCTAGAAATGAGGGAGCCAGTGCAAGCATCAGATACAGAAAGGTCAGAACCTAGAGCAGCCTTCGGCGGGGGGAAGATGATGCGGACATTTAGATAATATCAGAGCGAACTGAAGAGCAAGGAGTCTTTAGGAGTCTCTGAGAATGAGTTACAGCCGGAGGGCACACAGACCACGTTGTGAATTGTCCTCCCCTCCACCTCCCGTTCCCCCTTCCCCTCCCCCATCCCGGTGTTGAATTGTTCTCCCCTTAGTAACCACAGGTCTCAAAGCAGCTTCTGCACACCTGTTCTAATTTTTGGCTGCAGGCTGTCAGGCAGGGAAGAGAAAGTCTGCTGTGCACAGAGCCAGTCCTATCTACATATCCCAGGCACTCCCAAGGGAAGAAAAGCACAAAGTGTTTTAGAAAAGTAAACATATTAAGGGAACAGTCATCTATCAAGGCCATGAGAAGTATTGTGGATCCATAAAGGCACAATTAGCAGCTGCAGAGATTACTGCCCCAGCAATGTAGCATAAAGAGGCACTTACAAAGACACGGGGACATGGAAGAAAATAAATCAGGGAGGCAAAAAGCAAACTTTACCCTTTGACAATGAAGTTCTTTTTCTATAGAGTTGGGAGAACAGATCAAAAAGATGCTTCAGTTAATTCTCACTGTTGCTAGGATCCATTTTATCCTCTGTGCTGTGTAACATTATCTTTCCAGTATGCTGTCAAGGCATTGCTCTTGTTTAATTTCACAAATGTTTATTGACTGCTTTGTGTTATACAGTGTTTGGCTAGAAGCTAAAAGGGGCCAGGTGAAGATGGACAGAGGGAAGTGAGAGAATAGTAAACTTGTTCTCCAAGCTCCTCTTTGGAGGAGGCCACTTGGTTCAAGGTTCTAGGCTGAGGCCTTGTTGTCTGGGTTGGGAAGGAGTCAATTCTTACAGTCCACCACAGCAATTAAATAGGTGGTAGAGAAACAAGCAATGGTGGGAGGGCAGGAGAACAAGCTATATGGAAAAGTCCCACTGGAAACTACTGCAGAATCAGATGAACGGACATGTCTGAAGACCCTCAGGGATTACTGACAGTGTTCGCAGATCATGCCATAGATCACAGGTAACAAGCACTCCTTGGCGGAGAGGGGAATGGGCTGAGAGGCTATAACCCCGACTCCTCCCATCAGCTCACACATGACCTTAGCGGGCTTCCTAAGCCTCCGTCTTCCCGAATGTCCGAGAAAGGGAGTGAGCTGAATACTTCCTGCCACTCCACGCTGGCCAGCCTTTAATTCACTCTGCCTTGCCACACAAGAGTGCTCGCTCTTCCAGACGTTTTTAGTGACATTCGTTCTCTATTCCTCAAGGACACTTTTCATTTCACCTTTGTCATAAAACTTTTTGTTCCTGAGAAGTGAAAATGTCATGTGATTCTCCATCTACTCCAAGTCCTCCCTGAGCTCACTCATAAGCAAAATCATAAATTAAACCCACCCTAAAACTCCTCTCCATTGTCCTTCAGAAAGAGAGTCACTGCTAGAGTGCATGGTCTATATACACTCATTGTGTCATAATGCAAACCCTCCTGCCAGTCCCTGGGGACAGGGAAAGTGGAAGAAACAAGGCAAAGGCTGGTTCCTTAGGTGGAAGCCAGGGCATGTGACTTCAGATATGACCTACCTTTGCCATATGTCATTTCTGAATTTGTTCGCACCTATTAGGAGAGAGCAGATTTTCACGATGTTATTTCATCATGAGCCTGACCATAGAAACCATAGAAATGAAACAAGTAAAGTTCGGTAATTCAAGGCCTAACTCTCTAAAACCCACTGGGTAGGGCTCAGCCTTCTCTCTGGGCTACTTTGCAGGTACTTCAGCTGTTAGCCTTCTCAGTCTAATGAAGTTACTTCTCTGTGAGGGTATTTCAAGGATAGAGACCACAACTACGTCGCCTCTGCATTGCCAGTGCCTAGCCCGGTATATGGCACTGAGTGAGCGCCCAATAAATACTTGTGTAGGCAGGCAAGGAGCACACAAATGAATAAATGCAGCCAGTGGGTAATGTCCTAGTTTAATAGGTCAACAAAGGCTACTTCAGTGATTCAGCAACACGTGCCATTGGATTGCTCTCTGCCAAAGAACTCATCTGTGTCTTTCACAATCAATTCTAAGTGGTGTATGTGTAATAGCAAGAGCCATGATTCGAGCCTCGCAGCATGCCAGACTGTGGGCTGTTAGCTCATTTAGTTCACACAACAACCCTGTAGACACTGTCACTATCTTCATTTTATGGAGGAGATAACAGATGCCCAGGGAAAGGACCATAACTTGCTCAAGGTTATTTCATAAGCCTGATCTTGAAAATCCAGAGCCATATCTAATTTCAAGTCTTATGTTCTAAACTGCTATGATTTATGTCTCTCTAGACGCAACTTAACAGACTAGGTCAGTGTCCCGGCATGTGTTTCCTCACAGAGGATTTTATGTTGGTGAATCAGAACAGCCAGTCAAAAGGTCACCAGGCCAGCATATAACCCAAAGTCTCCCATTGACTTGCTAGGTGACCAGGATAAAATACTTACTTTTTGGATTTTAGGATCCTGGTTTGCAAAATAACATGTATTAAACTCTGAAGTCTCTTTCTAGAATATATTATGACTCTAACAGACGTGTGTTTTACCACAATTTTCCCTTTGTCTGCTTTTCCTTATCAGCCGCATGTCCTGTCACCATTCCTTGCAAATGGAGACGTGCTTTTCAGTTTCAAAAAATAAGACAATAAAAATTTTGGGCTAAGTGGAGTATGAAAATGAGCAAGAAGATTGTTAAACTGAGTTTGACGTTGGAGGTGACATTGCTAATTCCATGGCCTCTTCTGTCTTTTTGAAATGTACAGAATGACAGAATATCTGTCAAGGAGTGGCAGAATTCCCTGCCTTATCACAAATCTGTGCAAATTCAAAAGCTATGCAGAAGGTCAGTGAAAAAGAGGAAAAAGGAAGAGTAATGCATGCTACGTAATAACTGGAGCCTGAAGAGAAAGTTTAGTAGGTTTCTATAATGTAAAATGAAGGAATCAGAAATATGAAATAAATATTAATTTAGAAAACAAGCTGCAGCCTCTCCTTTGGCTTATAGGAATTTGTGAATAATAGTAAATCAGTCAATGACAGCACTGAAATTTATTTATGCAACTCAGTTGACTGGCTACTACCATCAGTCTTCTCTGTGCACAGTTCTGTGCCGGACACGGCTAGCAGGAACATGGGGGAAGTATCAGCTGCATCCAGTCCTCTGGGAGTTCGTGATTTCATAGGCAAAATAAGGTCCAAACATGAAATAAACAAAAGAAATCATAAAATAGATGATGCAGTATTCCTAGCATTACACTTAACAAAAACTAAATATTCAAACAACAAGTATTGAATGGGATTGAATTGAATGGAAGCCTATGTAATAACGATCCCAAGTGGTGAAGATCACAGAGTGAGTGGGTACAGAGGATTCCACAGAGAAGATGAAGTCACCCTGGGCTATCAAGGATGGGAAAGATAGCAGATCAGTTGATCTTCAACATATTTAGACAAATATCTCCTAGGATTTCTGGCATCTTTAACATGATGGCCAACAGAACTTAGAAATTTGCAGCACTCATTTGACATTCAACTTGTATCTGGCTTGGAACAGTTCAAGGGCAAAGCCCTGTGAGCTTGATTGGTCTATGAGAGCCGGGTGGCAAGAACCAGAAGTAGAGTCCCAAGTTACCTTCTGATTAGAAAACCTTTAGTACAGATTCTTTGTGGTTGCTCACTAAATAGCTGCTCTTGGATGAAGGAATGAGTGAATGATTCCTCTTAAAATACAGTACTTCAGAGAGTTACATATCAGCTGAGACACAAGACTGGAGCCAGTGCAGCAACCTGGGTTGACCCCTCCCACCTATTACCTTTCCCTGGAGACCACTGAAGCCCACTGGAGCTAACCACAGCTCAGGGCCAGCCGGAAGTACACGTACAGCAGTGACTCCCACCACAAAGACCCTTCTAAGAACTACACTGATCAACCCTTCCATAGCAAGTCTGATTTCTCAGCTGGCTGAGATCATTAAGCCCCTAATATTAACTAGGAAGTAGGCTCCAAAATATTCCTTTATTCTATCTGCATCAGTTATTGTATTTGTGAAATGGGAATAACAGAGCTGTTGGAAGGAACAATTATTAAAAGTGATTATGAAGAACTTTGCAATATAAAGTGCTTGTTAAAATTGAAAACGACTTGACGTACCCATCCCAATTCCCCCCAGACTATGAAACCCCATTTGTAGAAATATCATAAGCTTGCCTAGACAGCAAGTATTTTGAAGCTTGTGCTTCACCATTTAAACCTGTCATCTGGCAAAGTAGCTCATTATTTCAGAAATATGAGCATTTTAAAGATGTTGCTGCAGTTCTCAATCACAAGTTTTCTCTGCTTTTACTCAAAATAAGCCACTTTGAAATCAGCCTTCAAATCCATGTTTTGCACATAGGTCTTAAATAGCAGCTATATATGTGTACATTTTAAATGTGATGTCTAGGTGATGTCTTTTTTAATTATCCCTGTCTGAATAGTCTCTCCCCTTTAGAATTCCCATTCGGTTGAACAATAAATGGAAGAATTCATTTTCTCTTGTTCATCTCATTGAAATGAGCTTAGTGAAAAGTTAACTTAGTTAATTTGTTTGCTTTGCATAATTATTATAATCATCCTCTAAGTACTATGAGTGAGTAAGCACTAATAGCCTACAAAACATCACAGGCATTTTTTACAAATTCTCCCTTTTGGTATAAGGGGTGTATTTTTGCTTCTTTCCGTATTACAAGGGACAAAGGGATTGGCAGAAGGTAAAGAATCAATGAAAAGCCTGAGTGTAAATAAGCTCAGATTTCCCTGTGAGAGGATGGCAGTAAGTAGAGGGGTAGAGATGGCAACGTAAAGAAAACAGACTTGATATCGTCCAGAAGGCAGCGTAATTCAATGGTTAAGCGTCAGCGCTCTAGTCTGACATTTGGCTCTAAAACTTGTCATGTATGCTTGAGAACATTACTCAATTTCCCTGGCTTCCAGTTTTCTCATCTGTAATGGAGACAATAGTTCATACTTCAAATTTACGTTGTGAGGATCAAAAGCAGTAACAATGGTATAGAGAACTTATAGAAGTGCTTGACTTACAAGATGAGCTCACGAATGGTCAGCCAGCATGAGTGGTGCATATTTGGAAGGACTCTTGGGAGTGGGCACCAGGCCCCCTTCTGCAAAGGGGCTACATGAGAGCATCAAGCAATGTCCACTCACGGGTGCCAGACTCTTCCCTCCCACCCTGACCATCCACCGAAGGTAGTGGAAGATGGAGAAGCACTGCCTGGGAGTCACCCAACTTGGCCTTCATTACCAGCTTGGCTACATGCATTATGTTCTTATTTTATTCTAGATGCCATGCTAGTTGCCTTATGCTGAGACTTAATCCATAAATGTAAAAAAGATAAAATCATAACTCTTGCCACGGGTTTGTTGGAGGAAGCAATGGCAAGACCACAAATGAGAGCATTAAGCACACTGAGAAAAACCAGCGGGTACAGACCTGATGGTATTAGTGCTAAATACATATGGCTGTGTCTAACTAGGCAATCTATCTAGTTTCAGGTAATCCACACCCACACTTAACAAAAAGGTACTTGTTATTATGGCAAATATTCCTAAGCATATTCACTGAAAGCCATTTCCCCCCAGGACAGAGTATGACACCGGCTATGTGGAACCTTGCTCCAGTAAGCCTCTGCCTGCTGCTTTCCCTGCAGAAGTGTGATGTGAGGAAGAAAGACCTCTAGAGAACCTGCCCTTGCTTGTGCCAGCGAGAAGGGAGCTGTCAAAATGACTCCTGCACTGCACTCGAGGGTGAACATGCAATCGCAAAGGGCAAAGGCAGAGGAATTTCAGAATATTCAGGCATGATGGTGCCCTTCTTCGCCATGCACTGATCTGCTTGTTCAGGGTCTTCTCTGGAATGGCGGCACCCGGTTGTCCCAGAGATGCATGTTTCAATATTATGGAAGAGGAAAGGGCTAATCTACCATTTTATTCAGCCAGTACTTAGGAAGGAAGCAGCTTTCATGTGCAAGGTGCTATGGAAAGACATTAGGGATAGACCTGTGAGCAAAGCCAAAATACGCCTTCCTTTCATTCAGCTACTCATTTAACAAAGAGTCTTGACCATCGACTACGTGCTGGACAAAATTCTAGGCACTAGAGCAACAGCAGTGAATAGGACACAGTCCCTGCTCACTTGCTTCTTGGAGATTGCATTTCAGTGGGAGAAACGGATTGTAGACGGATTATGTAATTGAATGTTTTGCTACAATTATGATACTTCTATGAAAGAATAGTACAGAAACCATGGGAGCATTTTACAGGGACCTGAGCTGAACTGAAAAGTTAGGAAAAGCTGCTTGGAGAAGATAAAATTTTGTCTGAGGTCCAAACACTGAGTAGGGTATAGTTGGACAATAAAGGGGTAGAGAAAGGAAACTTTCAGGAAATGAAAAATATGTGTAAAGTCGCTGATATAGGAAGGTCATGAACTTCCAAAAAACAGTAAGACCGGTGTGCATGGAGTGTGGAGAGATGAAACTAAAGCTGGAAGGAGAGGATGGGATCTAATCATTCAGGCACATTAGAGATTTTCTAATTTATGGCATGGAAATAGGATATATCTGAGGGTTTTATAAAGGAACTTACATAATAAATTCTACGTTTGAAAAGACCACTTCATATATACTAAGAGGAATGAGTTGGTAGGGGCAATACTGGTTGTGGGAGAGCTCAGAGGGAATTACTATAATCCTCCTGGCTGGAGACAGTGTTGGATGGGACAAGGGGAGAAGTGAGGGCATTTGAGAGATGTTCAAGTGCTAGAATTTTCTGAATGATTGACATTAGAAACACAATGATATCAAGGGTGACAACATACCTGGTTTGTATACCTGGATACATGGTGATATACCATTTACTGAAATAAGGAACAGTGAAGAGCTCCATAAAGGAAATGAATTTGTTTGTTTGTTTTTTTGTAGTTTTAAGCATTTGTGGACTTTCATGGGGAGATAACCAACAGGTGGGCTGGAGCTCGAGGTGAAGAGAAAGCAGGAGATAGAGATTTGGGGGTTGAATTATGACCCCCAACAGATATGTTGAAGTCCTGACCCCTAGTACCTTAGAATGTGACAATGTTTAGAAACAGTGCCGCGGCAGATGTGACGACGTATGATGAGGTTGTACTGGAGTAGGGCGACCTCCTCATCAATATGCTGTGGCCTTACAAGAAGAGGAGACAATAGAGACACAGACCCATGACAGGGAAGAGCACCGGGTGGTGGAGCGGAGGTTGGAGTGCTGTGGCCGCAGACCAGGGAATGTCTGAGGCCTCTAGAGGCTGGAAGAGACGAAGAAGGACTCTGCTAGAGACTGGAGAGAGAGCACAGCCCGGCAGCCATCCTGATTTCAGACTTCCGGCCTCCGGAACCGTGAGAGAATACACTTCTGGGGGTTAAGCCACCTTGTTTGTGGCACTTTGTGACAAGAGCCCTAAGAAACTAAGGCAAGGGGTCATCAGTAATTGATGGTCACTGAAGTCAAAGCTGTGGCAAGACCAGTGGCAGAGGCAGCGTGGAGTACAGAGGGAGAGTCCAAGCCCGAGGAACTGCTCCTCGGGGAGAGGGGAGTGAGATGGCAAAGGGCACAGAGGTGCCAGACTCCCGAAAGCTGTTTCTGGTGTTTAACAGATGAGGTGATGAGGGCTTGAACTCAGAGGGCCGGCCAAGTGGTCCTGAAACCTCTGAGCACCACAGGCAACAGGCAGCTGAAGATGAAAGCCCGCACCTGCCCGTCCACAACCTGCCAGGGTCTGTCCCCGACCTTCAAGCCAGAGAGGCCAAGCCTTCCTACTTCAGACCTTGTTTTAGCAGAAAATTAAAATACAGAGTGTCTGTATCAAAGTTTAATTTATGCAAAGTTAATTTGAGAATTAAAAATCTCATCTCATTAGCTGGATAAAAATATGAATTATTTTCATCAGTCATAATATTGAGACTTTCAGCAGGTAAGCAGAGATGATCAAGCCTTTCTCAGAGAAGAGTTGCCTGCAATGTTTCTTTAAAAATACCAATGGCTGGGGTATAATTCCAGAGAATTCTGATCTATTTTGTCTCCAGTAGGGCCCAGGTGTCAGTATTTTTAAAACCTCAATATTTAAAACATATCGGTATTTGGATTCTCATTCTAGTTGTGGCTGAAGCTGAGATCCACAGGAGAGCAGCTACAGGTCCAGGGTGACGTGCCTCATCTTCTGGTTCATATCAGCAGATTAGCCCCCTCACCTGTATACTAACAGTGCGCTCGTATCTCCTTACAGTGAAGCTAAGCCATCTGTGTATGTGGCCACACGTCTGTATGTCTGTGTGGTCATGTCTATTTATGGGTGTATATTGTATGGGCTCATTGATTTATTAATTCATTCAGCAAATCTTTAAGGTGAGCACATATAAGGTTTCCAGTATCAGGCAAAGCATCAAAAGTAAGATTTAGGTCCTCATTCCATGAATCTCAGTCTGAGGTGGAAAAGGGAGGAACGTAGGCTGCAAGCAGTGACTTATTGCTTTCATAACATTAGAATGAGACCAATCCTGACACGGTGGGAACCATGTCAGCGTCCTGGGTGGCAGCTCAGAGGCCATACTGCCCAGACTTTCTGCTCCCTTAACTGCCCACTACCAGCAAGACCGATTCCACCCAGCACTCGGTGTATTCACGTGGCCCTGCCCATTTTGGCAATGCAGAACACATAATTAATTTTGTGTACAGAACATACATAAAAAGGCTTGAAAATCAAATAGCACTTGATGTTCTGCCACTGCCAGGGGAGGGGGCTTCAGGAAACCATTTCACCCGTCTGGGTCTCCTTTGCCTCTATGTACAAGTGGAATGACTATGTATGTACGGAAGTACTATGTACTTACTAGGTGTAAATCCTCGTGGGGAGGGAGTCCAAGGAAAAGACTGCTGAGGAACACCCAATCTCTGGCCCTTTCAAGTAGAGAAATTCCTCTTTTACGTATCTTATTATGTATTAGAGTTAGCAGGTATTTTATTTGAAACATGATATTCCTAAGACACAATAAAATTAAGGCACCTGACACAAATATTGACCTGTTTTATATTCTGAGCACCCAACTAGTACAAGTGCTTTATATAGTGTTATCTCATGCACAATCACAGGAGGCTTAGCTCCCAGCAGTGTTGGCCAGGTCATCTGGGGTATCTCAGCTTACCCCTATGCTTAATGGGTTGCCATAAAATCCTGAACACTTTCTAATCACTATATCCCCTCTAGACAATTACCCTGAGAACCACTGAATTGCCACAAGCCCCGGAGCCTCCCTTACTTGCTACATGTGAGGCCTGTCCCACTAAGCTCTGGGCAGCCAGTAACCATAAGGCAGGGGTGCTGAGAGGCCAGCTCCTGCACAGTAGGACCTGTGGAAGACGGACCCAGGGAAGAGGAGAAAAGAGAAAGGCGTGCCCCTGGCATTTATCTACAAATGTCTCAACCAGTGGCCACACTGACCAGCCCTGAACCATCCAGATGATAGAGAGACTGCAGAAGGGCCTAGCTCAGTCCTTCCCCATGAAGAGTTTCGCTGTCTCATGTAGTTTGTTCCTCCCTTGAGAGCCATGGTTGTTTTCATAAATCTCTTACTCCTTATTCATCTCTCTTCAGTGTCTGCCCCAGGAGCTGGGAGGAAGGAGATCACTTTAGTACATTTCTTTGGTTTTAATTTGTTCATAGGAATCATGCAGGACACACTGCCATACATGAGATTTTTCTCCCTGAGCTCCTCTCCCAGCGTTACTGATCAGCTTCTTTGGCACAAAATGCAGGCGTTATTAAAAGGGCTACATGAGAAATAATTGCATCCAGCGGTGATTCCAAGTACTTTCAATTTAGCCATGACCTGACACAGAAATTGGCCTGTTTCATCATTATAATAGCCAAGAAGCTTGGCGTCTTACTGAAACTGGATTTCAAATCAGGACATATGGTTTTACATTTTTTAAGGTTTTACTCTCATAAATTGAAAAAAAATCTTGGAATATGCTGAAAAAAAAGTATGTTATCTTTGAAATTATTCACAGGAGCAATGCATTGCTGCTGTTTATGTTGGCAGGGAGCACACAGTGGTCATGTACAGGAAAGGCTATACTCTGCAGAAACTCCATGATGGATCCTCTTTCATAATGCTCAAGCTTGAGCCCTAAAATGTTTTAAATCCCAGTCAAGGAATAAAAAGCGCTGGATTAGCTTTTACTCTTCTGCGTAATTGCATTTGCTACCATCTGGACTGCTGAAGTCAGAGCAAGAACATTATGAGATGAGGGCAGATTTGACCCAAAGAGAGTATATGCGAGCCATTTAGAATGTGGTAAACACATCATTTTAGAATGGCTATTTCTGGAAAAAACCTACCAGTTTCTGGATAAAGGAACTTCAAATTTAGTTCCAAATTTGGAACGTGAAACTTGGGGTAAGATAAGAGCAACACAAATAGACATACACTTAAGGCAATTATTATGTATCTAAAATTGAAGGCTAGAAATATGCTTGATCCAAACCCTGTAAGTCATAATTAGTGTCAGAAACAATACAGGAATGTCCATTATTTCCATATTTACTTTTACAACAAAGAGAAGCCAATTCAATTAGGGGAAAAAAAGACATCAATAAAGGTGTAATATTGAAATAAATGTTTCTATTATTTTGTGGATGATAGTTATTTTACAAAGCTCAAGACAGGCCAGATAAAACCCATGAAAATCAAAAAGGCATTCATAATTGATGTTAAAATAAATTTCTCTTATATTACAAAATATAACCATCAGAAGTTATAATGGAAGAAAAGATGTAATTCATACATAACACCGCTCCCCAAAATAAAATAGCTTAAAATTAACTTGAGAAATTCACAGGATCAATATGAAGCAAAATTAAAACTAATGGTAAACACGAAATAAGATTTAATTGCACACCATGTTCTAACATAAGAAAACCCAATATTGAAAAAATATATAAATTTACCCAAAACTAACCTACAGCTTTTACATGGTCCAAATTAAAACACTAAGGAGATTTTTTTTTTTAGTAGCATGACAAATAATGCTAAAAATTTTTTGGAAGAATGTATGTGAAATATTATCCCAGAAAATTCTGAGAAAGCCTAATAATGAAAGGAGTGAAGCCCAGCCACATATAAAGACATTCTATGAAGCTTGTCATGATTAAAACAGTCTGGCACTATTTTACATATTGGAGTTAATTTATGAGAAATGATACTGAGGCAACTGGCTAATGATTTGATGGAAATAAAAGTCAGGATAGAAGTATTTGGAAGCCATGGGAGAAAATGCTGATAAATATTATACCTAAAAATGTGTAACTTCTCTATGTCAAAAATACAATGAATCAAAAAATAAACAGAACAAATTCATGTACATCAGAAAGCAGAAAATTTCTTTAACATATAAAGAGTTTCATAGTAAGAAATGATGTAGGTAAGACAAGAGAAAAATAGGCAATTATACACATATTCATAGAAAAAAAACCAGAAATGGCCAAAAAGAAACATTAAAAAATGTTTTGAAATTCACTAATAATTAAAGCCAGGCACATCAGAATGACACCATTTCTCACTCAATTTGATAACAAGTGTATTATTTAAAACTATAATCAGTGCTGGCAAAGATATATAGACCACCTCATATACAGTTCCTAAGTGTGTACATAATCTCATCTTTTTAAAACAGTTTATAGAGCATTTTAGCAATATTTACAGTTTCAAAGGCCATGAACTTTGCATTGTCTCAGAAATTTCACTCTTTGAAATTTATGACAAATATCTCAAAAAAATTCATAGCAATAATTTCAAGATAAAAATATCTCTAAGCAATCTAAATGTCTATTAATTATTTACTGGTTAAATTGTGTTACATGTGTAATAGAATATGCAGGAATAAAGGATGGAAAATGTCGACATGTGCCAAAATGGGAAAAGGTCCCCATATATTAAGTGAAAGGGTGAGGTGAAGAACAAGTGGTTCCATGACTCATGTGCACGTGAGTTCTATGGGGAGAGTGGGTGTGTGTTTCTGTGTATTAACGTGTAAAATTTTGGAAAACTACACAACAAACTTACCCATAACTACCTTTGGGTAAGGTAGCTCCAGTTAGAGGAGTCAGTTGGGCCCATACCTTATATTTTGTACCTTTCTATGCCTGCAGTGGTTATTTCCTTTTAAATAAAGCAAACGAGGTGGTCCTGACATTAGGGCTCATTTTGTTTTCTCCCTATTT
This sequence comes from Manis javanica, assembly GCF_040802235.1. Classification (NCBI taxonomy): domain Eukaryota; kingdom Metazoa; phylum Chordata; class Mammalia; order Pholidota; family Manidae; genus Manis; species Manis javanica. Next base: position 226,646,688 of record NC_133156.1, read on the forward strand.
TTTAATAGAAACAACTTTGTTGCATTATTTTTCTGCTATTAAAAAGTAATATTCAAGTATTTGTCCAAAAATTCATAGAAAACTCAATAAACATAATGTTAAAATCCTCCTATCTTTCCCTTACTACTAAGAGAGTGCCTCTCTGAAAAGATGTGAGCAAATCCCTCCCTAATTGGCTAAATAAATACACACACACACACACACACACACATATATATACATGCATATAAAATAATTGGCTAAGTATATTATATGTATATCTACATATATCATTTGTCAATGGGATCATATCATATTTGCAGTTTAGCAGACTTCTTATATTCTTACATATTGATTTATCATAAGCATATTTTCCAATATGGATTCATTTATCCCTTTCAATGCCTACACAGGATTGCACTGTAATGACTATTCCATAATTTAAATTTATTTAATATGGAACCCATTGTACTAGTCAGGGTTTCTCCAGAGAAACCGAACCAATAGTTTAACATATCTCAAATATTTGTGACAATCTGTCTATATATTCTGAATTTAGGGAATTTATGAGGTTATTTCTCTATTTGGTGACTGTTTCATGAGATTTACCTGAAATACAATATTCTCTCACAATTTTAAGCCCCATATCTTTCCTGTGTCACTGTTTTCGTTCATATCTCCTCCTCATTCTATTCTCCCTGTTCACATTCTCTAGGATCCCTATCGTACATAAATTTAGTCTATTCATTTTCATCTTTGTCTTTTTCTTCTGGTTTCCTGGAGAATGTCTCACATTCGCTCTTCTAATTCACCGATTTGATTTGATACGGTGTCCGATTTGCTATTCACTGGTCCCCCTGACGCTTTTAATTTGACAAGCCTGGTTCTCATTTCCATCCAATCCCCCCATGGTCCCCATGACTTTTCCCTTCAACCTTGTCAGTCGCCGCAAGCTCTTTGGTCTTGTTGAGAATACACATTTTCCATTTCCTACAGTAATATAGCTCAGTTGGAGGCCTAGTTTTTCCTAGTTTTTCAGGGTTACCTGGTTTTTTGCTTTTTATTTTCGAACCTGTAGTGTTAGTTGACAGGCCTTGCTTGTTTTCCCCACATTCTCTTTTTTCAGAGAGAATCTAGTATATCCAATACCAGTTTTTAGCCAAATATGAAGTGGGTTGCCTACACTCAGAAATTTGTGTCATTGCTTTATAAAAATTTAGGAGGAACATCATTATAAAATAAATTGCAATCTTCTGGTGCAGCTGGAGCAGCCACATCAGAGCCCCAACCCTCTGTGAAGTGCTGTGTCCCTATAAGGTGGGAGGCTCCCCAGGCAAGCACAGACCCCAGCATTTCTGGGCCTCTCCAGCGTTTGGACAGCAATACTGGAGACAAAACCCAGAGCCTTCCCATTGCCACTGGTGCCGAATGGCCTGGAAGTTAACAGATGTGAGTGGAGGTTGTTTCCTAGATTTTTACCCATCTCAGATAGTGTGAGGCAGTTTCTGCTGCCGTTCTCTACCTTCTTCTGTGATACACTTCTGCTCCCAGAAAGGAGCCACATGCTTAGCCTCTAAACTTCAGAATGGTGCCATGTATATTTCAGTTAGCAGAAATTCCTTGCAACTCCTGCTATGTAGCTGGCACCTCTCCCTTGTCTTTATAGCCAGTAAAAGATTTTTCATAATTTGTATTTTCTGTTGGTTATTTCAATAGGGGAGGGGGAGATATGCCTTCATGTCTTGAACATGATTGATAACCTCCCCATTAATTCTCAATTTTCTCTTCTCTTTCATTTCATTGCCATCAGAAATAAAATAGTTATAATTATCTTCGTACCCTCCCCCTGCCCTACATTTCCTGGCATCACTTAAAAATCTTTTGGTGGAAGAATTGTCTTTTTCTACCTTCATTGAAAACACCTTGGGAATTTTCCTTAAATAACTGATTAAACTATATTTAAAATAAGTTATCATTTGATTTATTTCTCACTGTTTCAATGCACCTAAATTTCCTCTCAGTTCCAATTTATATTTAGTATTTTGGTATCTTTTAGCAATTACACCTACATTTGATGAAATGTGGAAGAAGCTTATATTTATTAGATTGCAAATTATTATGCAGTGTGCAATTCTGATTAGCAAAGTGTACCATAGTGTTGTTATGGATTAATAAGGAGGAAAATGTATGGTATTACCCAAGAGAAATGAGATAAAAAGTTTAGTTCACAAAAATAATGGAGACAAATGGCTTGATTGTCATATATGTTAAACTGCAAAAAGAATTACTGCTAATATCTTTCTACCACCTAGCTCTTGAGAACACTTACATAGTACTTCAGTATTTCCTCCCAGAATATTCAATTTATAGCTGACTAAACCATCTGTACCATTTTTCTATTAGATGCATTGAATGCATATTTATTCAAATATATTATATATATATATATATATATATTAGGCTATGAATACAAATATACACATAAAAGAATATAAAAATAATGTTCTTAAGCATGCCTCAGTATAATCTGGAATTGGGGAGTTGGAAATGGGGGTTAGGGATATTGCTATGAGTTCAGCAAGACAGTAACCAAGTTATAAGATAATTATTCCTCTTCAATGGCTCTCACCATGACTACTCAGTTCTGAAATTCAACTATTATTCAGTTCAAATTATTGTCAAGGTTTAAAGCTTGAATTTTATTGACCTCCTTCTGATGTCTATGACATCTAATCATCTGGGTATATGAAACCAGATTGTTAACAGCAAGAGCAGCTCAAAAGATTCTTTACTATACACACCTGGACAGTTCCTTTGTTAAGCCCAAGTGATGATTCAGTCTCTGTGCTGTTATACATGCACCACCTTGGGGCAGAAATGGAACACGGCATTCCCATCTCCCTTACTATCAAGCTGTAAATCTTTCACAGCCCAAACATCTCACTTGGTTTTAGAGCCAAATATAGGTGATCTTGTGACTTAAATTGCAAATCCCTGCTCAACTGTTACAAAAAATAACAATAACGAAGCAATAAATAGAGAAGAAAAAAGGAGTACAAGAATAAGAAATATATAGAAGGAGCCATTAGAGTTTAGTACCAATAACTGATAAATTCCCTCTGGCTTAAGACTATGTGGACAAGAATCCTATCCATTTAACCCTTTGTCTGATGTTGACCCATGTCTAGAATTAAAAGGAAGGAAAGTATTGCTTTCATAATGTCAGGTTCAAAGGAAGTATTGCTCATCACCCTCATCTCTGGTCAGTAGAAGCTGGATAGAATATTAGTTTTCTAGTGCTGTCATAACATACCACAAACTTGGTGGCTTAAACAACAGAATTTTATTTTCTCACAGTTCTGGAAGGTTTAAGATCAAGGTTTCTGCAGGTTTGGTTTCTCTTGAGGACTCTCTCCTTGGCTAAAGATGATTTGCTTCTCTCTTTGTCCTCGCATGGCTTCCCCCGTCTCTCTGGTCTGTGTTTTCATCTCCTCTCTTAAGGACACCAGTCATATAGGATCAGGACCTGCCCATATGAGTCATTTTATTTTATTACCTCTTTAAGGCTCTATTTCAAAATACAGTCATATTCTGAGGACTTGTGGTTAGGTATGTCATTGACAGAGTGATTTAACTCTGTTCCTCCATTTCCTTATCTAATGGGGATGTTCTGTGTAATAAGGTTGTCTTTAATTTCTGTAAAGAGCTATTACATTTGTTAAATAAACCTGGGAAGGATACGTTCTTCAACGAACTTCTATACTTAAAATTTGTTACAATATAAATAATAAGAATATACTCTAACCATTTACAAAAATTTTTCATACATATTCCATTAAATGCTTACAGAACTTCATTACCCCAGTTTTTAGATGAGAAACAGAGACTAAAGAAATGAGAGACATGTCTTTGGAGCCTGTGGATAAAATCAAAGTTCCTGTGGCCAGGATTCTCACCTGGCCCTGGTCGGCTAGCTCACTACACACGTGTGGGCAATACGTTGCTATTGACTCTATATAAAGAGCTCCACCCAGTGCTCTGGGCGACACGGTGGCAGGACTGCAGGAGAGCAGAGCAGAGCAGAGACTAGAGTGGTGGCAGAGACTGGTTTGCTGCATGCAGACTTGCTCTGAGTGAATGGGATTTTAGTGACTGACCTGCCACCGTGGAAATAAAGTTGGGTAGAACCCTTTCATCCCAAGAACATTCTACTGTCATTTCTTTGGTCATATTGAATCCATAGTAAACTTGCTGGGGGCTGAAACCCATTGGCAAGACAAGCAAACCAAGCAAATCTTTGGGAGAGAGGTTGAGAGGGCCTCCAACTCCTCTTCCAGGGTTTGTCAGCTCAGGACTGCTTCAGCATAGCTCTGCTGCTTCCTGTAGAGCCAGTGGTCTCTTACTATGATATCTAACCCACTGGATAGTAGCCTTAAGGCATAAATGCTTTGGAACCATGCAGTGGGCAGAATATTGGTCTCCAAACATTTCCACATCCTAATCTCCAGGACATAAATATGTTGGATATGTTACATTACGTGGCAAAAGGACTTTGCAGATATGAGTTCAGCATCTGGGATGGGAAGTATTCTGACATCAACACCAGCTGATAAGGGGTATACCACAGTTCAAGTCCAGCACTAACCATGAACAGGTAGTGCAGACCCCACACGTAAAGAGTGCAGTCCACAATAAGACTGCCCTCATGTCAGGCACACTGGCTCCAAATTCAGGGGATACCCGCAACTTCCTCAGGTTTGATAACTTGCTAGAATGACTCACAGAACTCAGGAAGCACTCTACTACAAATATAGTTTTACTATTAAGCCTATTTTGGACTTCTGATCTCCAGACCTGTAAAAGTTCATGTTCATTTAAGCCTCTCACTTCATGGCAATTTGGTACTGCAGCAACAAGACACTAATGCAGGCAGCATGAAGCGATGATTAGGAGCATGTGCTCCAGAGCCAGCTGCCTAGGCTTGAACTCTGATTGCCCTACTCCCCAATTGTTTGGCATTGGCCAAATTATTCATCCTTTCTTTTCCTCAGTATTTTCATCATATTTCATAGAGCTGTTGCAAGGTCTGAGGTTTTACACATAAAATGCTTAGAATAGTAACGAAAAGTTAGTGGACACTATTATTTGGTGTACCATGCTTAAAATGTATGAAACTACTTAAGCACAAACACTAATAAAGTTATCCAACTCTCCTTGGGAATTCTGGTCCTACAAACATCGTCCCTGCCTTTGGGAAGCCCACTCTGCTGGAATCTGGACTCGTGATCATTGTTATAATCTCTCTGTCTCTACCTTTTTCTGCCTGAAGAGGATACAGGCATATCACTGAGGGTGCCCTGTATCTGCCTCTGGGTCCTGACTTCTCAGAGGTGACCTGCACATGTGCTTCCCCCATCTCTGCAGTGCCCCAAGCTCTGAGCTAATCTAGACTGGGGCCCCAGTGACGGTAGAGGTGGCTGAATACCCTGGCTCGCTGCACCCATTCTTTAGGAGGCACTGAGCCTTTGAGCAGCTGCCATCATGGACAGACTTTTCAGGGGTCATATTCTGTTGGTCTCGGCCATCTCTTGGTGTTACACACCCCCTAAAATAGAGGGGGATCTATTCTCGTGACTTCAGATGAAACTGAGCATCTAACATTCTGTAGAAAAGAGTACCTTAAAGCTCACCTATCCAACCACCTCATTTTACAGCAAAAGAATATGAACACTCCAGAGGACAGTGGACTTAAGTCACCAAAATTTGGGGGGCAGTCTGTTTCAAACACAGGCATTGGTTTAATCTTCATTTTACCACCTGCCTCAGATTTGAGCTTGGCAAGTAAGCATCACTAGGCCTCCTGAAGAGAAGTGCTAATGAATTGTCTTTAGACTCGCTCTCATGCTGTTTTCTGGCTTATGGAGGCAGCAGGGCAGAGACTGATTCTTGACAGCCAAGCCTCATGCCTCAATCTGGTCCTCAGGTCACAGATGGTTCAGAGTGGTGAGCAGCCATCTTCACTAGGGACCACAGCTGGGAGCACAGAAAAGCAAGGAGCATGACATTTGGCTGTAGAGTACACAAAAAAAAAATAAACAAAAATCTGGGTGCCTAAATTTGATTTTGATTGTGGGATTCATTTGAGGGCCATTTGCTGCACAAGTTATTGGTATGGTGTAGCAACAGCAAAGGCAACACAGGGTTCTCAGCCTTCTACCCTGGGAAGGAGCAAGCCTGTCTCTCATCAGACATTTGACTGATAAATAAGTTCAAGTTCTGCAGGACTGACCTGCTGAGACTGTAGAGAAGATGATCAATAAGATCATCTCATAAGAGTGCCTCTGCCAGTCACATTGATGGAAACAAGCAAACAGTTATCTGCTGTGTCATACTCCTCCTATGAACCCCTACTGGCCTCCTATTTATTTAGGATAAAATCAAAGCAGCTTGTTAGAGCTACAAACTGTAGCCTTCTCAATTGACTTTTCTACTTCATTTCCTCTATACACCTTCCCCTCATCCATCCTAAATGAAGGACCATTCCTGAAATTCACCAGAACTTTGAACTTCCTGCGCGTTCACCCGTGATAACAAGGCATCCCAGGATGTCCTCCAAAGACTAGATTTCCCCTTTCCTCATCTACCTTATACAGACCCATTTATGTTTCACGAAGGAGCTTAAATGTCACTTCCCTTAAAGTCCTCCCTGACTCCTTGAGGCAGCGAGTGTCCCCCTCTGCCACAGCTCTCTGTCCATTACTGTTTGATCACTCATCTCATTGCATTGGAGTAATTGTTACATGACTTTTCCAAATCCCAAAGAATAAGGAATACATCTTCTTCTTTCCTTTGCAACCCCAGTTCCCAGTACAGGGTGGGCTCCAGATCCATGTTTACTGAATGGATAAACAAGCAGTGGAGACTCATGCTTATTGACTATGGACCACCGTGACGCACCACTACCACATTCTCTCCATCACGGCACAGATGCTGTGTCTGTTAGTCTGCACGCAGAAAGCAGGCCCAAGCCAGCAATACCTCATACGTTTCTGTCATTGCTTTCCCAGGAGCACTAAAGAGGGTAGGAGGTGGTACAACATCATTGCCCCATTCTGGAAACCCGCAAGGCCTCCCCCCAGATCCGAGTATGCATGTTAGATTGCTGTGACCTCCTCCAGATTCCTTACTTCCAAGGCTTGTCTTTATCAGTCAAAATGCATCTTTACATCACCAGGGCAGGCTAACCCCAGCTCCTACCCCGCTTCCTTGTACTGGGGCCCTCGGTTGGGGTCTGACTCAGCTCTGGGGGCACCTGCATTAGCATTTCAGTTCCCTGCTAGTTCTCCAGGCTTCACCACGACCCATTATCTCCAGTTGCCAGGCTCTGCCTGTCTTCTTTTAGCCTCTCATTTGTTTCTTTGTAGTTTATCTCCTGCTTCCCTCACCTACTTAGAAGTCGTAAGTTCATGATTTTATTCATTGTGAGAATGAATAACCCAAACTATGGCACACTCAAATATTCTAAAATGTCCACATAAGATGCCCAGCACACACAGCAGCTGAAAGGCATTTCTAGAGCACGTTTCCATCTTTCTGAAGGCTAAAATAAAAGTAAGGCCTAGCCAGGGGCTAGAGGGAGGTCGGACAGTTCTCATTTCACCTGACAAATGACTCCAGGTACCCCACAGCCTTGCCAGTTCTGCTGTACTGTTGTGCACATTTGAGAAATTCAAAGGGCCTCAAAATTGCTGCTCTGAAATATCCATCATCATTTTAAGTAGAAGATGAAGAGATTTCATGTTGTTAAAACACTTTAATGGGAGGAATCTTGAATGACACTGTTTAAATCAGCAGAGAACTGCCTTGATTTCCATTTCCACCAGCCGCAGGTTTGGGGAAGGATGAGGAGGCAGGCAGCCAAGGTTCTCTCAGAGCCGACTGACAATTGCGCTGTATCTGAGGACAGCCGGGCACTGCAGGCAGACGTCTGGGTGCCTGACCCCATTGATTTCTGTAACAGGTCATTCCCACCCAAGCTCATTGTTCTTTCTCCTGTGAACACATATGCCCAAGGGAAAAGGGAGCCCTGCATCGTGTTTCAATAAGCACCACCTGAATCCATATAAGCATATGATTCTATCTAAAACTCAATAATTCACTGAACTGGCATCCTTTCAGCATCTCTGCAGTCAGTGCCTCCCAAAGAACAGCATTACAATTGAACTAGAAAATTAGAGCTTTTAGCTGGCTCCCTGGAGGTGCATATGTAAAACAGAATAATAAATGATTGTCATTTCAGTTCAGAACATAGAATTAATTATGGCAAAAGAGGGAGTCCAGAGTTGTGTGAGAAGGGCCACCATGGGTCACTGGTCACCACCACTTGGCAGCAGTGAGGTCAGCCATGGAAGAGCCTGTCCCCTTTGTTACCTGGACTATCTGTGTGGAGTATCTGTGGCTGCGTGCAACCTTTAGAGAACCCACCAACAGGAAAATTATTTTCTAGCATATTTTTTTTTCCTCCTGAAAAATTCAAAGCCCAGCCTCAGGCAGTGGAAATGCAATCAGGCCACAAATAGGATCAACACACTTGTTTTTCTTGGTCTCTAGGCAGGGAGGCGGGCAAGAAAGGCATCCCAGAGCCTTGGGCTGGGGAGGGGGCTGGGGAGGGGGACAGGGGGCAGAGGCAGATTGGACACGGCTGAGGCTGTGAGAGCTTCCACAAGTCTCTCTTTGACCAGCTCAATTAGGTCACTGAAAGAACATCAGTCTAGACTCTTTTAGACTGAGAAAACCTAGTAGCTACCAGCAATGGGAATGGTGAAGCATTCTGAGAGCTAGCTGGAATGTGTGTGTTGGTGGGTCAGCCGAAGGGCTCGGAAGCGCTGGTGCAAAAGCAGCGCCCCTCCAAGTGTGGTCCTCAGCATGGGCATCAGCTAGAAGAAATGCAGTCTCAGGTTCCAGCTTAGACCTACTGAATCAGAACCTTTATTTTAGCAAGATCAATAGGCAATTGCTATACACAGTGAATTGTGGTTTAGCACTGGTTTAGAGCATTGTTTCCTGGTCTTTGAGAGGCACTTCACAGCTCTACTGGTATTTGCCTAGATGAGTCCTTATCAAGGCAAAACTGAAATGTGTGTTTTGCCCAGTTAGTGAGTGGTGCAGTGCCAAGTCAGGTCTCTGTCCTCTTGGGCTTTCTGTTTGGCATAAATCTATATAAACACAGGGTTATGGCCTATAGGTTAGCATCACGGGGGGAAGGTGACCCTGACCATCTAGTCCATCAAGAATATTTTCCTAGAAAATGGACTTGATCTGTAACTGAGTATAGAATAAGAGGCCCGTCAGGAGTCTGCAGAGGGAGAATCCTAGATGGGAACATATGGATTTTCTTTCGGTATGGGGCTATATCTGCACGGAGGAACCTGCAGTGGATGTTAAGTAGAAAGTTCCTCCAGGGGAGCACTGGGGAGGAGAGGAGATATGTATATCTAATTGAGAAGAGAGACATATACCTATTAATTTCCCCTACTTCAGACCCCTGTCCTGGCCCCAACTCCAGTCCCACCCTTGGGCTCCACTGCCACCCCAGGCCCGGGCCCTGCCTTCAGACCCTCTCCTCATGATGCCCCTATGCCTTCTCACAGACCAAAGCTCCTGTCACCGCTCTCTCTGTAACGAGCCTCTGCCTGCTGATGTGCCGCCCTGCCTAGGCTCGCAGACTACTTCTCACAGCCCGCCACAGCCCCTACACCCTCTCCTGAGGAACGGCGATCCTCAATCAGGGAGAAGTTAGGGGAAGGCCTGTTTAAAACCAACGACATCTCCCAGGGACTTCCCAAGTCTGCCCGCCCTCAACCCCCTCACTGCCACCCCACCCTCCTCCACCTTAAGCTTGTAAATACCACCGATGCTGAACTGAAGGCCATGCAAAGTGGGAGGAGGAGGAGGACTTGGTTCTTGGTGGCCAGACTTTAAGGGAAGAGGGTCCCTAAGAAGAGGAGAGTGCCCCTCCCCGGTGAGCAGACTTTCTTTGGGATCCACCCACAAAGAAGAGTGGCTTCCAGACTCACCAGATGTCTGTAATATATTCTCAGAACTGGTAGGTAGACAGGCTAGAGGGTCACAGACTTGTATATAATCAAGTGTGCTAATAATTTTCTAATGTCTGGAAGCTTTGGACAGCACTTGGGGTCAGTTAGATGGGGGTCTGGTCTGGCCTTCACCCTCAGTGAGCTTTGTGACCTCAGGCGAATTACTGAAACTCACTTTGCACTTAACTTCTCTTCTGCAAAATGGAGAATAAATAATAATAGCAGTCTTATAAGTTTTTCTGATGTGAAAAATAATAATATATGTTCTCCAGCATGTCAGAAAACCAGATTGTTCATTCAATTTATTATATCAAAAGTATGATGTCACCAAACATGCTTCCTATACATTGGAAGTGGTTCCTAACCTTAAATGGTTTTCAAATACCTGAAGGCTAACATTTGAACTTGAGACTTTATTGGTTGAATGGTAGGAATAAAGGCTGACAACAATTTCAGACTTCGGAGACACAGTAAGATAATATTTTGTCAATGTAAGTATTAACAAAAATAGGAATGTCAGAAGATAAGCTGGTTGAGGAAGGAGAGGAGATAGGAACAGAGGCTTTTGTGACACTGTAAAATGCCTCTAGCACAAGAACCAAAGGGAATCCAATATTAACATCATGAAACAGCAATAGCATCATTAATCTCCCTCTCTTTGCATGTCTATTATTAAAGCTAGGCATCTTGCTTGCAGCCATAACACAATAAAGTATTTACTGATTTCAACTTCTTAGTACTAAGTATAGTTCTTGGGTAATGCAAACAGATGTTCATTTACCAGTAATCCTGAATCCATTAAAATAGAACCTACCTGCTTATATGAGCAACTTTGGGAATCAAATCCTACTCTTAACACTTAATTTAATCATCTCCCAACTACAGTACTTATCAGTATTTAGACTTCAGCCATGATTAACACATAGGTTAATTTACAATTAAATTATGTTTTGCAATAAATGATTAAGAGCTAGATCTAAAAATCAAGCACTGTATATGTGCATTCAAAAAGTGAATAAAACTTGACAGTTGAAAAGTGTATTTTGAAAAGTGCATATATCTTGAAAACAACCCAAAGTTCAAACATCATTCTTTACTGAGTTCAGTTCAATATCAAGAAATGTCACACCAAGGGAGTCTAATTTTGGAAAGTTTGCACCGGAGGGGAAACAGGGTCAGTCTGAAAAGAAGCTCAAGCACGTTTTACACTATAGTGTGCACTGTTGCCAATGTGGCAGCAATATGTTGCAATTTAAAAAGAGAAATATCAAAGAAAGAGACCATGAGAACAAATGCCTGGAAGAGTTTCTTCTAACCAATACTGTGTCACCAGCAGCTAGTCCCTCTAGGGACACAGGGACATGGACAGATGCTCTCAACCTGAGTACAGAAAGGGAAGGACTAACGGTGAAATCTGCTGACTTAAGTTCCTGTGTTCATTCATACCTGCCCCTCTCTAGGTGAGGAGCTCCTGAGGGAGGGACCTCTCTTTAAAAACCCCGTTCTTTATGCATGAAAATCAACATCTCCCAAGGGGCTCTGAAATATACTGTGTAATGTGCCTCTAGTGGGAATACTCACAAGTGGATCGGCAGAAATATTGATGCGTACCTCCGGGAGGGTTTTGGCAACGCATTTAGAATACACCCAGCACAGATACCCACTGAACACCTAATGTATAACATGAAGCTCTGAATTGCAGGGAGACAAAGAATCAGCGAGCACCCACTGCCCAGGCAGAATGTGCAAACCAGTAACTGATGGGTCCTTTCACTTTAAAATTTCCATTACCCGGTTTCTAGCAAACCAAGATCTGGCATCATCAACAATAAGACAGACAGGGTATCATGAGAAAGATAGCAGCTGGAAGCCACTCAGTTCCTAATACGAGAGCTTTAATTTGGGAATTAGAGATTTACAGAGACCAGCACAACTGCCTGCTACCATCTCCACAGAGGACTGGAGTCCTCTTCCCTCCCAACTTCCGACTGCCAGTGAGTATCACCCCTCAGCAGACTCTTCCCCAAGGCCCTCGGGGCAAGGGGAGCCCATGCAATGTGGCTCACAGCTTCTCATCTGGAAGAAGGAAGTGGTGAGGTTGAACTGACAACAGATGAGCTAGCACTGACAGATTTGCTGTTAAAAACTAGGTGATGGGGCAGGAAGGCTGTGACTGTGTCAGCCAAGGGGACTCCTGAGCTGTTAACCAATTAACCAGAAAAGTGGCTAATCAGAATGACTCCTTTCCACATTATTTCTCATTCTCTTTTTTTCCCAATAACTGCTTAGGCCCAAATTATTTGGAAAATTTCCTCCCTCCCAGGAGAGACCATGTTCAAAGAAAAGAAATGTGCCACTTAGGAAGTTAGAGGCTACAGAGAAGTTAGTAAGTCGGAGGCTCTGACAAGGCAAAAAGCTGGAATGTGGGGCTGCCGTGGTGAGGGAGAGGGACGCACAGGGAGATCTGAGAGACTGCCACCTTTGCTAAGTTAGGGCACACCAGCAGTGGAGGCCCTATGGCATGGATACAAACCACTCACAAATTTACCTGGACAGAATGGCTAATATTGTCAAATCAATTCAGAGATGTGACAGGTTGTACAGTATTCCACATGAAAGGCAAAATCAAAGCAATGGACAGATTGTTTGGCTTCTAAATTTTCCAGATGGCAAGTTCTATGAGTAAACTGTAATAATTCAGTCAACCTGTATTTATTGAGCACCTACTACATCCCCGGCCCTGGACTAGTAGAAAAAGAATAGATGAGTGAGATAAAATCCCTGCCTTCAAGGAGCCCGTAACTGGTCCAAAGTTACAGACAAGCCACTGCTGTAAAATACACTACGTGCTATGATATGATCAAAGGACTATCAGAAACAGGAAGGAGTAAGTGTCCGGCTCCCTCTGAAAAGGAAAAGCTCGGCAGAAGAGGAAATGTTTGAAGTGAGTCGTTAAAAATGAATAGGCATTCAATCGAAAGAAGAGTGTGTATGCTGTGAGTGTATGTGAGGGCACGGGCATTGTAGAAAATGGCAACAGTACGTGCAAGAGCACGCAGAACCTAACTAATGGTTAAATTTTTTGAGTCAACTTGCTAGCCTGCAGTTCCCAGCTGTTTGGTCAAACATTACTGTAGATGTGGTTGTCAAGGCCGTTTGCAGATTAACATTACTATCAATTAACATCGCTATCAATTAACTTTACCTAAAGGAGGATACCCTTGATACTGTGGCTGAGCCTCATCCAATCACCTGAAGGCCTTAGAGCAAAAACTGAGGTTCCCTAGAGAAGAAATTCAGCCCAAAGACTGTAACATAGAAATCCTGCCTGAAGGCCCAGCCCACCAGCCTGCCCTATGGATTTCAGACCTGCCAACACCCACAATCACAGGAGCCAATCCCTTAAAATCAGTCTGTGAAGATACAGCCTATTGGTTCTATTGCACCGTGTCCCTGGGCAAGAAGGGGAAAGCCCCTGGGGTGGCTGCGCAGAGCCACGGGACATGCAGCCACAGGGGAGATGGCACCATCTGAAAACTGTGCTGTGTTCAGTGATTGAAATTTCATCCTCTAAGCGGACAGGAGCCTCTGAAGATTTTAAGGCAAGGAGTGCCAAGCCTATTAGAAAAACTCTCTGGGACCCTCCAAATGGAGGATAAATGGATTAGGGCAGAACTGGTGACAATGTCCTCCTAGACACTATGTCTTAATCAGCCTGGGCCATAGAATTTAGCCTTTGCTATCAACTGTTTGTGTCTATTTCACTAGGTCTCTAGAGCTTCTTCGCCTTATTTTACAGTGTAAGCTAGATGAAAGATAGGAGCAAGCCAGGCTGTGCTGGTCACCAGAATTTCAGGTCATGTACCCCTGTAAAAGGTCCCAGTGGAACCCATGGACACTGATACTCTGCCTGTTGCCTGCCTCCCCAGGACCATCAGTACTGCAACTGTCACCATCCAGAGTGACACCCTTGGAAATTCATCACCGTCATGTCTGGCAGCTGAATCAACAGGTGCCTTTTATTTATTTATGAGCTGAGCCCTGAGGAGTAGTGAAGCTTCGTCTCCAGATCTATAGGGCTGCTGATTTTGAGAGAGCAGCATATTTATTCAAAACCATCCTCAGCTGCGTGAGACCTTTACACATTTATAAGTAAATAGACTGGGATTCATGTTTCCTGGGCAGCCTCCCATTCACTGCCTTCCCTAAAGGCCGTAGGCTGCTCTGTAAGTGAGAAGGTTCCAACCAGTCACAAGGGCAGCATTCACCACCAGGTGATTTGTTTACTGCCTTTCATCTAAAGGACTGCATTGTAGAATCACAGCTGCACTGTAGAATTCTGGCACTAATCTGGCATAGAATGTGGCCACCTTCCTACTCATACTCTGCAGACAACCCCTAGCAGGTGGCACCATGAGTTGGGCAGGGAGGGAATTCAATACCTGCCCTGAGAACAGGTTCACAAAGGGCCACCCAGACTTGACTTTACTATCCACCCAGCATGCTCAGCACTGCATGCTCCCAGCCCAGAGAACACATGAAATCTAAATGCTTCCCCTGGATTCCCTAAAATTAAGCAAAGGACACCTTTCTTTACTCTGAGACTAAAAGAGGTGGGGCCAAGATAACTGGATTAAGGTGCTTGAAATACTAGGAACCCAGCTTAAAATAAGATTCTGATGGCAGGAAATATCCCAAACACTTTTGGCTTATGTTTTTCTTCACTTGGTCTCTCTCGGAAGAGATTTTATAATTCTCTCAGGATTCGGTAATTTAGCAAAAATTTGAACAGTGTTTCAGACATGTCCAAGCTGCAAAGAGTGACTGAAATGGGGTATTTGAGGAAGCCTGCCTGACGGAGAGGGGGGAAAATGTCCCAGAGTGACAGAGGTGACCCCAAAGATGCAGATGCCCTCTGTTTTCACCATTGGATACTTAGCAACTCCAACAACTAGGAATAGAGTTGGGAGATCTAGAGCACAGGATGGGCTTCAAACTGGAGGATTTTCTGCAGAGATCTAGCCAGGGGTTACATATTTGAACCTTTGCTCTTGTCCAGCAAACAGCAAACGCTGACTCCGGTTCTTTGAGGAAGGAAATGGTGGAGACAGAGTGCTCAGAACCCCTGAGTACATCATCAGTAAAAGAGCCGTCAGACCCAGGATGTTTCAGCATTTCAAAGAGAAGGAAAATATGGGGCCGCATGGAGATCTGCAAACCCTGCCTCTCGCTCTTCAAAGCCCAAGATGTGGAGTCAGTGTTTCAGTCCAAGACTTCCTTGTGGGTGAATTATTGCCTGTTTTGTTTTGATGACCTTTTCTATACTGTTTGTTAGTATAACCTGAAAGCAGCTCATGAGTGATGCTGGGTAATGGTGGACAAGCGTTTTGCTGGTTTTCAGTACTTGGGCTTGGTGACGTCATTCTCGCCTCTGCTCTCACCTTCACAGCCCCACCATCGATCTTTCCCCAGACACAGCCCTTGCTCTGACCGTGAAGCCTGAGAACATACAAGCATGATTGATACAGGCACTCACTCTGCCTAGGAGGAGAGGGCCCTGTCTTCCCTCAGTCACTTGCCCCTCCACTCAATAAGCTATTTCTTTGTGAGCGCCTGTGATCAAAGATCATCACATAAATCTAAGTGTGCAGGTGCCATAATTTGCAAATTGACAAAACCACTTTAAGGCCACACAAAAATGTGCCAAAGCGCAATACATTTTGAAGATGGGTCACTCATACGCAAATTTTAAGGCACATTTTTGTAAGCATAATTAACCCAAGGACCCTCTCTAAAGGTCATTTGAGACATGGGCATGTGAGGATTTTTTCTTTAACATATAAATTGAAACTAATTATTGTAAAGTTTCCATATTGTGACAGTCTCAAAAAAGAGTCAATATAACTTATAGTTGCTTATTACCCCCGTAAAGATGAGGCCAAAGGAATTAACTCAGGAAATAGTTTCACAAAGAATAAGCTGCCACTCCACCTCCGAAGGATCACTGTACCGAAGAATAAGCGACAGTGAGACTTAGAGGGCCAGGCACTCTGGGTCTCGGCACCATCATCCTTGCAAAGCTCTGGATCCACCAGACCCCAACTGCTGGCATAGTTTATTCACCTGAGATCAAGGGAGTGTTGCCAGGAGATTCTCTGAAGGGCAAAGCATGAGAAAAGGAAATTTCTAAAAGGGTAAACTCTAAGGAATAGGTGACACTGGCTAAAGGAGACCCTTGTATGAGACCCATTTCTTGACAGCTGTTACTGAAAATTAGAAAACTGACTTGACTGTACGTGGTGGCACTCGTTATAGGAGCACCTATGCCCCACAGCAGTGCAGGAGAGAGGCCTGATGGCCAGAGACAGCTGGAGAGGTTCTGGCTGCACAGGCGTTGGGTCTTTTCACCCAGTTGGTAATTACTGCCACTGCTATGAGTTGTTCTGGGAGGACAGCTAACATACAAGCAACAGAGAGAAGGTAGAGGCTATTTTATTGAATATTTGCTAAACATCTGTTGAGTGCACTACATAAGGAAGATACTGAGATGACTAAGACAGCCCCCTGCCCTTGAGGAACTCCCACTCTATGAAGGAAGTCAGACACATATTTGAGTAATGATAGACAGTCAAGTATGACAGCATCACCTGGATAGAACTTGAAGGGAGTAGTGGAAAATAAATATGCTAAGAGTCTGAAGATAGATGACAGTGGGATGGACTGATGAAGTAGGCTTTGATTTTGTGAAGCAGGAAACCACTGTGTATTTTCAAGACAGAATTAGAGCTCTGTGTTTATATACAATCGCTCTGGCAGGATCTGCAAAGGTTTGATATACAGAATGGGCATTTATTTTACAGAGGCAGGACTGGTAAGAGACAGTGGTTAATACATAGACCAGGAAAAGATGGTGAACCGTGCAGTGAGAGTGAGAAAGAAGAAAAGACATAGGCTCCAGGATCTTTAAGAGGAGAGGTGGGCCTGTAAGAATTTGGTGAGTGGCTGTAGGTCATCTGTGAAGGAAAAGTTTGATAACCTTTATGTTTCATCCCGGGTGGATAGTGGCAGGGGCTACTGAGAGGGAGGGGCAAGGGGGGAGGAAAGAAGAGAAGAGCCAGTAAAGAAGGTGCTCCCTCACATTAACGTAACTGGGGGTATTCAAGAAGAGGTGCTGTAGAGAAAATTAAAGTCCCTACGGCCAGAATTCTAACCTGACCCTGGTTGGGTTGCCCACTACACACGTGTGGGCAATATGTTACTATTGATTCTATATAAAGAGCTCTGCCCAGAGCTCTGGGCTGCACAACTGCAGGAGAGCAGAGGCTGGAGTGGTGGCAGCTCCGAGGACAGAGACAGAGACTGAGATGGCTGCGGGGGCAGAGAGGCCCAGAGGCAGAGGCCGGCTTCTGCACTCAGACTTGCTCTGAGTGGACGGGATTCTAGTGCTTGACCTGCCACTGTGAGAACACAGCTGGATATAAACCTTTCACCCCTGGATGTAAACCTTTTACCCCATCATTATTTTTCAGTCTTACCAAATCAAAAGTGAACTTGCCCGGGCCTGAAACCCATTGGTTAAGACAGGTGTCCAGCAAACAGGAGGGTCAGAGGGGATGAAACTCAGGAAAGTGGTCTGTTTTGATCATCAGCGTTTAGGAGTCTTCAACCTCCAGACACTGCTTGAAATTTTAGGAGATCAAATAACACTGAGGACACAGCTTTGTCAATGACAGGTCCCAATGGCCAAGCTGGGACAGCACCTCCAGGGGCTCAAGCCCCTGCTCTTCGCTTCCCCTGAACTGTGAAGACTAAAAGAACATAGACCCCCTAAGGTAAACAGAACGATATTCTCCCCAAAAACATCCATGTCCCAATCCTCAGGACCTGTATTAGGTTATATGGCAAAGGAGAATTAAGGTTGCAAATAGATTAAGATTGCTAATTAGCTGAACTTAAAACAGGGAGATTACCCTGGATTATCTGGATGAGCTCAGCATAATCACAGGGGTCCTTACGATGGCAGGAGGGGGACACAAGACAGGGTCAGGACCAGGGGGACGGCAGTACACAGACCCAGCCCAACCCTGATGGCTTTAAAGGTGAAGGAAAGGGACAGTGACAGGAACTGCAAGTGGCCTCTAGAAGCTGGAAAAGGCCAGAAAATGAATTCTTCCCCCAAAACCTCCAAAAGTAATTTAGCCCAACCAACACAGTGAAATCCATTTAGGATCACTGACCTCCCAATGTGAAGCCCTTTCTCCCTCTCACCTTTTCTTCCTAGGCTTTTCCTCCTTTCCATGTCTTTCTTTCTCCACCTTCAGCTCCCCTCTCCCGGCCAAGTCCGAGGAAGCAGCTGCCAAGATACCAACACCACCTTTTGGAGACTCTCCCTAGAGCAGCAGAGCCTGGCCCTGGAGGAACGCTCCCACAGCTCCTGGGGGCCAGTACTGATGGAGAATCCTGTTGGGAGAGCGTGCAGTCTGGCCACAGAGCTACCTGGACTGCAGATGCCCTGAGGATCAACACCTGTGAGGGGCTGAAGACAGCAGGGTTGCCCAGAAGGCTGCAGTGGTCACAAAGGCCTCGGGAAGCCCCCTGGGGAGGCTCAGAATCTGGGATGGCCCTGCCCAAATTAGGACAAGAACACTGGGCACTTTGCACTGTCAACAAGCCATGGGATGTGGGCTCTCCCTGAAAAGGGAACTAAACAAGGCAGTTGTCTTCAGCTGAGAATAAATGGTGGGGGGGGTTGGGTGAGAGACTCGACTGTGAGCCATCAACGTTGATTCCCATGGCTAGGAAACTGAAGGCTTCAACACTACCAGGTTTGTCTGGGTGATAATACCAAGTGCCAACAGTGCCCCCCGCACCAGGGCTGCTCCCATTTCCCTCCTCCCTCCTCACCTCCACCTTCAAGGCCCAGATTAGACACTATCACCCCACTGTACCCCTTCTGGAGCCACAGGGCTCCCTCCCATTCTAGACCCCCAAGTGGGCACTATACTCCCTTCATTTGGAATTTTATATGACTTGCTGCCTCTGCAGGTTTCTGGCCAGGATCCTTCCCCGCACTGCACCACCCAGAATGCCCTACGGGATTTCCTTAGCTTCCTCAACCCTGACTCCCAATCTCCTGCTCAGCACCTCCCTGGCCACCACACACATGTGCGAGCATACACACACACACACACACACACACACACACACACACATACACACACACATATACACATATGCAAAGCAATACATTGGTGTTAATCCCATGAATCCAACACCAAATGCGTTGGTGTCTTTTTTTTCTACATTTATACATATATAGGTAACAATATTATACTCAGCGGTAATAGTGTAACTTCATTCGGGTACCCAGACCCAATTCCAATGTGTGTAAATATATGCGAGGGGGTCTTCCCACACATACTAACACAGGGCAATTCTTGAAGACCAGCAGGTGTTGGAGAATTCCACCCAATTCTGATGCTGTCTGCCTGGAGACAGCACCAGATACCCAGGTTAAGGGGCCCATCCTGTAAGACTGCTCTCCACCCCTGAATCCAGACGCCAGATGCAAGACCCAGGCAGTTCCCTGTGCTTCTGACCTACACCAGGCTACAGATTGCAGGTTTCCAGGACCTCCCCCTAAGGTTTGATTAATTGTCTACAGCAGCTCACAGAACTCAGGAAAACACTTACGTTTACCAGTTTAATAAAGGATACCATAGAAGACACTAGTTAACAGCCAGATGAAAGATGAAGAGAGACATAAGGCCAGGTCCCAAACAAAGGAGCTTCTATCCTCGGTGGAGCTGGGGATCTGGCTCCATGGCACATGGAGGTGCTCTAGTTGCCCAAGCTTAGAAGCTCTCTCCGACTGAGAAGCGGGATCCAACCAAGCAGAGCAGAGCAGGGAGAAAGAAGCTCTTCTCATGGGTTTTTGTGAGGCACTGCGTAGTCATGATTGACTAAATTCTTGGCTGTTGGCTGATTCAGCATCCAGCCCCCACCCTCGTTTAGAGGTCCAACAGTCTCTCGTTAATATGAAAAAACACCCATTTCACCTTTAAGACTCTGCAGTGTTTTCAGCAACTGTGGATGAAGACCGAATATACCTGGGAAATATATATTTGGTCATATGAATGACTATATATGTATTTCTTATAACTCATTATACCACAATTGTTCAGATCATACCATGTAAGGCTAGCCACACCAATACAGCTTTTTTGGATATTTGATTGATGCATAGGAAAGAGAAATGGTGGTAGATTTAATCCCAAAACTAGGAAATGAGCTGGAGTGGCAGATACCCATATATCTGGGGTGTGTGGTAGAATTCTCCTACTTCTGACACCTGGACTCTAGGAAGCTGCTGCTGCTTCCGCATTAGCACAGAAATCTCTACTGGGTTTTGCAGCTGAACGATCACAGCACTGCTGCATGAGCCACAAACAAATCACCTGGAATCTATGCTTTCTTATTTTCAGACTCTACAGCTCAACCAACACCAGAACCAGAGCAACGATGACGTGGGACCCCCAGGTTTGCCCCTCTCCACCTTCCAGCCATGGCCCTTATAGCTAAATGACCTCTCATTATATGTGACATAAACTTCCCGGTTCTTGGGTCCCTGTTTAATAGTCAAAGAATGGTCTTAATTGCCCATGAATGACCTGTAAGATTTTAGAAGGAAAAATTAATGAAATGGGAGAAGAGTAAAGCTCTGCATTGCCCTATCTGAATAAAGAGACCCCCCCAGGCTTATGGCCGTTGACCCCTGATTTTTTGCTTTATGTTTCTTACCTTCTCATTTTGCTGGTTATAGCTGTGGGGGTGACAGAGCAGAGAATACTACTTATTGAGCTGTTATTGGTTTAAAACTGTCTTATTGCTCTGTGGAAAGAAATTGCAGGAAGCACTTTTAGATATTGATATCTGTTTGTTGGAGAAAGTACAGTCATTCATAGAGGGTTTCGACAGGTCAACTTTACAGAAAATCAATCACCTGGAATCTATGCTTTCTTATTTTCAAATGTCTGTCTTCACCCAGGGTTCATAAATCGGGCCCTGGAATCTTTGACCAACTTCTCCCCACCCCCCAGCCCTGCCCCAAATTTGGGGCAAATACTCCTATTCATTATAGATCTGTGTAGTCACTCATCCTCCAATTTATTTCATTTGTAAATGGGAACTTAGCCGATTTTATTATTCTGCATTATTAAACATCGTCTGTTTCCAGATGGTCTGTGGAACAGGTCTGAACTGAGAGTGTGTGTCGTTGGGTCTCTGCTAATCTATCACTGGGGGCACATGTTCTGCAGGCTTCACTTTCAATAACTGGTCGGTGTTTTTCCAAATGGATGTACATTTTTATGTTCGACTGATGACATCCCCAGAGACACATACCACGAACGTCTGGCTCACTATTATTACATGTACAAGTCATAAAGCTATGTAATAAGACTCATAAAAACATGCAAATAGTCCTTTTCCGGGGAGGAAAGGAACATGATCAGTCCTAAAATCAGAAGGTTTGCAAAGCTGATTGTTCTGTTGGGAAATGACAGGAAGAAGAGCAAAATTCCTCTGAGACGTCCATTCCTAAATAAATAAATAAGCCCAAAATTACTGCAGAATGTTGAGTGGCTGGGGAGCCACCTCCAGCGGTCAGGGCAAGAGGGGCCCTGCACTGTTCTGCTCCAAGCTAAAATGTGCTCTCCCTGCTGCCCAGCACGGACCCCTGCAGGAACTTCCTCATTCATGCTCTGCACCGCTGGGGACTCAATCAGGAGGCCACCTCACCTTTACAATTCTTGCTTCCACTCCTCCAGCCCACAGCAGCCCCTCTCCCCTGGAGCCCTCAGACTCATCAGGCTCAGCTCTTGATTTTATATTCAGCCTGTGCTTTTTCTTCTCTAGGGGGTTCGCCTCCCAAAGGTTTCAAGCTCTTCAAGAGCAAACACTTTCCCTCATTCATCCCCCATCCATGTATTCTACATACACCAGCTTATCCAATAGTTGCTACAAGCAATCGACGCTCAATAAAAGCTGCACGGGTTAGGTGTTCAAAGCATGTGCACAAATGGATTCTCTGCATCCCTTCACACTCACCTTCAATCCATTCTTCACACTGCAGACACAGTGAATCTTTTAATGCAAATAACACCACTGACAAGTCCTCCCAAGTCCTGCCAAGTCCAGCGTGTGCCCTCCTTCCCTCTCACCTTGTATCTCTCCATCCCACTTTTCCTGCTCCAAACACACAGAGCTGCTTTCACTTCCTCACATGTCAGAATTCCTCCTGTGTCAAACATTTCACTCGGGCTGTTCCTTCTCTCTAACGTGCTGTTCCCCTTTAAATAATTAACATCTATTAAATGATCCACTTTTCCTTAACTCACAATATTAACTATTCCTTCTCTCTGGAGATCTTCCCTGATCCTCTGGATCTCTTTAAACCCCTCTGTTCTGCATTCACATAGCACCTGATACTTCTCCTCTGTAGTATTATCTAGTTATAATTAATCTATATAATTCGTGGTCTAATTTCTACGACCTCTGGAAGCTGTCCCTTAATGACAGGGACTCATTTACCACTACAGCCTAGAGCTTAGCACAGATTCTGGAATACAATAGGCACTCTTAAACAAATAAGTAAAAAAACACAGTATGTGATACATTTTAATTTGCCCCTTCATCCATGGCCTTTTTTGGTCCAAGCATCTTGAGTCTTTGGTAAAATACTGTCCACAGTACTTCAAAAAATGTCACACCTACACCACCAAGCTTCACAACTGGCCCAGAGATGTCCAGATCACCTTCAGTGCCAGATCCTTATCATTTCCTCTTAGCCACATAATTGAGTAACAGTGACAAAGCCAAAAGACTCCAGGAGAATGGAGCAGTGCAAGGGAGAGTGAAACACATGACACTGAGAGGTCTGTCCTTCCTACAATGTCCCCTCCCAATGGCTTCCATATCCCCCTGGACTCCCTTCTCCCCTCCTGGCCTCTCCTTCTATGCTTGCTTCATGGACTCATTACCTAGGTCTGTCGTATACATATTAATAGTCTGTTCCTGGGCCTATTCTTAGAGCTCTTTCTTCTCACTTCGAGCCTCAGACCTGTTTGTCCAGCTATCTCCTGCACACTGGATCTTCCATGGACACCTCGATTTAAGTAAAAATGAACTTTTCCTCTTCATTCTCCACTCGCCAACAAAATAAGATAGAAATAAAGCTCCCCTCTTGTCCCCGGGGTCCCCATCTCAGAGAATCACCAACTGAATTCTTTGCAATTCAAGCTAGCCCGCTCTGACTCTTCCTTGACCATGTCTCAGTCCCTATGACCAATTAGTTACCAAGTCTGACTGCTATCACCTCCTAAATGTCTCTTAAATCTGCCGACTCCCTGCCATCCCCACTGCCACCATTCAGTTCACCATCTCTCACCATCACCATCTTTGACAGCTTCCTGTCCCACCCCTTGCAGTTGCTTTAACTACAAACCAATTTCCACATTGCAGCCAGAGTGATACTTCTAGAATAATTCTGATCACGCTACTTCCCTGTCCAGCCCATCAGTGATTCTCCATTGCTCTCCATATTAAATCCAGTAACACAGCATATCATTCGCTTGTCATTTCCCCCCATCAGCCTCTGTGGCTGAGCCATCCTGAACTACTTGTTTCCCCGGCATGATTTCTGTTGTCTCTGAATTTTTATATACCTTCCTCCCTGTGCCTACTTTGTCTTCAAGTGTTAACATAGATGTTACCTTTTCTGTAAAGATGTCCTGTTTTCACCTGGATTGGAGTAGTTATTCCTCATCTGTGCTCTCAGATGCATTGCCCCACTGCTTACTCTGGGGGAACTCACCTCCTTAATCTCTGCTTGTGACCTTCCGCTCTTGTACCCTCCCTTTACTGCTAATTATTAAAAGCCCATGTTGCTTTGGGCTTACACCAAAGGTGTTAATCTGCAACCTTAAACTCATCAAAATACAGAAGTCAAGCAAAACTGACCATTGGTAAAAGGGCAAATTCAAATGGCGTCTACACATTAATGCTTATTTAGATTTAGAAGATATGAGTACAGACCTTATTTCACATGGGCAGAGAGGCAAATGATAAATTGCAGGTTAGACTTTGAAATGGAGACAGATGTTAAATGCAATGCCCAAGACACCTTATGTAGTCTTCAAGGCTATTACCGTGGCAGACACCATGTCTGCTTCACTCACCACTGTGACCCCAGAGACATCATTGTTGAAAGAATGGGTTATAACTAAAAATACATAGAACTGGCAAAAAACAAACTGTGGAATTTATTGTTTGAAATATCTTCTTCCTCAGTACCTCATTGATTACACATATATGTGTGTGTATGTATATATATGTATGTGTATGGTTTAATATTTTTATATATATATATCTGCATTTCTGGATGAAACTTGAACTAAGGCATCTCCTATAAGGTCAGCCATGTATCTGGGTTGAACACTGGGGGAGTGCAGAGCTGAATAAGGAATGGCTGCAATTTAACAGATGAGCACAGGGCTGGGAGTTAGATGGTCCCTCCCAGTAGGACCTTCACAAGTCTTGTATCCTTTCTGCAACTTAGTTTCCTTTCCTGTAAATCTAGGATAGTCATATTTACCTTGTGAGGTTGATGTGAAAAGTGAAATAAACAACATTTTTGAAATTGCATATCTCATAACAGATGCTTATAGTTTTATTATTTATTTCATAAAACAAGACTCCTTTCCTTGGCCAGCTCAGCAGTTAGCAGGAGATAAGCAGATACACGCAGAAACCCAGGTGTAATGCGGAGTGGGCTCCAAGCCTCCAGGAAGGAGGGGTGGGTGCTCTCAGAGAGGGGCCTGTCCTGGGACTAGGAAACAGCGTTCACGGCTGCGCACGGTCCTACCGCCTCCCAGGTTTTCCTTTCTTCCTGTCCATCCCAGTCTTGGCTTGCAGCCCCCATCTGAGTTACTACACTGGAAGTATAAACACCCCCTGTGAAACCACCGGAAGCCTTCATACTGCCTTTAGTTTTATTGTATTAGTCAATCTCCCTCTGAAATATCATTTTATCCATAGTAGTAAGGTCAAACTAAGATGTCACATTAAATATAATTTGGTCCCCTGACCCTTCAAATGATTTCTTTTGAAAAGTTTATTTCCTTAGGAATCTGCTTTTCTTCCTACTCCCTTTCCCAACTCCTCTCCTCGGCTTGTCCTCCCCTGACAGATGCCTGGCCTTCAGAGGGATGTGAAGCACTCCCTGTGCTCCAGGCAACTTCTGCCTGGTCTTCCACCCGAGTTAGGCAGTAGACAGAATAGCGTGTGCAAAAGCCCCAGCCCCGCCCTGACTGGACCAGTACCCTGCAGCCCCTTACCCTGTCTGATCCTGTGAACTGGAATGCTCTCCACGTATCATATACACCACCCCTTCCGAGCCTTCACCTACCCAAGTGCACACCCCATGTTTGCTTATGCATTTCTCTTCATCTTTCAAAGCCAACCTCGTCACCTCTTCTGACTGTCCCAAATCCTTCTGGAAGATGTTACTCATTTGGGGCATTCCTCACCAGCCTGGGGGTACAAATTAGTGATACTCACAGTAACTTCTAACATTTTGCTTCTTCATACCATCATCTACATGGTGTAGAAATCCACCAAGACTTTCTGGATGTTCCATATGTGTCTCACTGTACCTCATATATGCTCTTGGGTAAGTCTGCACCCAGTGGGAACCCCATCTCTATCTCTTTCTTGGGCAGTGTTCTCCATCAAGATAAACTACTCTGCCTCTGAATATTATGGCCTCCTCAGGGTCATTTCTTGCTCCCGTGGAACCCCCAGGCTCCATCCTCCTTGGGAGACACTCTGATCTTTACCACTAAGTGTTCACTCTTGCCCCACCCTCACAGCCCTCAGTAGCATATTTGAGCAATGTTTACAAAGTGTACTCCAAGGACCAAAGTTCTATAGAATGCCACATGTGTTCTACAGATGTTTTTAATGCTACATTCCATGACAAAGTAAGTTTAGGGGTTCTACATCATCATTTCTCAAAGTGTGGTCCTTAGACCAGCAATATCAGCATTAATTAGTAGCTTCTTAAAAATGTAAAAACTCAGCCCCACCCCAGACTGAAATTTTAACAAAATCCTCAAGTAAATCACACACACATTTAAGTCTGAGAAGCACTGCTGTAACTAAAACAAATTAAGCATCTTTCTTTATGCAAATTCCTCAGAGCCTTTAGTATGCTGGTATGCACTATAAACTCCAAGAGGCACATGAAGAATGCCAGGCTAGAGTCATCCACAGCACATGTTCTGGGAAACCCTGTCTCAGAACTTCACCATGCCCAGTCACACCGTGATCAGGGACTGCTTGGAAGACAAGAACTTCTCTTTCACCTCTTGGTTACATGCTGTTACTGCTGTGCTGCTAAATGTTTATTACCCAGCTCTCCAAGTAACAAAATAGCCCAGATTTGCTTGCCAATTTCTATTATGTAAATAATCTCACTGTGCCCAATTTCAAGCTACCATAGTGATGTCACAGGAGAGAGATGTATATAGTCAGCTTCTACAAGCTACTAAGAGTCATCCTGAGAACTTCTAGTTACAGGAGCACTCCACTGGGCTGCCTGCACCCCAACAGTCCATGCATGTTTGGTGGGGCATCTAGTCCACTGTCCTTGCGTCCACCCACCCTTCTGTGGTGAGCACCAGACTGTACAGAATGAGCCCTCCCTCTAGCACTAAGGGTTTCTTAGTAGCACCAGCCTCTTCGTGGCTTCCCCTCCTCACCCTTGCCTCAGAATGGGTTCCCCCTGGGGTTCCTCACTCTTCCAACAGATAGGTTTCTGTAGGAGCAACTTCACTAATTTTCCAGATGTTTTCTGAAAGTCTGACTCAGACTGAGAAACACACACACAGTGTTGGGGCTCCCACAGCACCTCGACAGGGCTTCCACAAAGCACGCATCTGGTATATTGTGTTATAATTGGCTATCCTTTTGCTCTGGTACACTGTGAGTTCCTTTAGGACAGAGACCTTGAATGAACCAGCTTTATGTCCTTGGTGCCCAGAACCTGGCACATGGTAGGTGCTTGAAGAGTATTGATCAATGCAAGACGGCATGTTCCTGTATCACCTCAACTTTTACCCCCCCCCCCCGACTCCTACATCTCACTCCCCCACCAGTGTTTCTGCCCTGGGATACTGAAAACAGAGGCAGTGCTTTCCCACTCCTGGCTACCTGAAGTGTGGCTTAAGATGTTTTCCCTGCAGGTTGCCCTGGGATCAAGCACAGCCATGGGACAGACATGGTGAAAACAGGAGAGTTCTTTTCCTTTGTCATCACAACCAGCTTGAAAATGGCTTCTGATTCTGGCCTGCTCAACTCTTTCTTTTCTGAAACATTTAGCATCTCTCTCTATTTGGGCTTTTTCAGTTACCTTCACTGCAACGTTTGCATATAAAACATGGTTCCAGGACAGAGAACCAAGCAGATGGAAGGAAATTAAACAGGGAAAGTATTGAAGAGAGGGACTGTTATAGCTCCTATGAGGCAAATGATCGGCAGGCGCCTTAAACTAAGTAAAGCCAGAGCCTTCCAGGATCTAAGACCAATCATGGTGTCTAGGGAATACGACCCTAGCTTGGAGGGCCAAATGGAAAGCCAGTTTCCTGCAGCAAGAGCACTAGACTTAAGTAGCTGCCTGAACACCGGGACTCCTGAGTTGCCTTCTGCATCTCCAGGAGGGCTCAGGCTTATAAATGTAGTACTGAGCTGGGCCTGAATCTCTCTTCCTACGGTAAGAATCTGCATATCAAAAACTTCTAGCAAAGCCAAAAAATAATTAGATGAGAAGGAGCTGGGGATCACTGGCCACAATATTGTGTCACTAAAAATGAAAAGAGATCGTTGACCCTGTGGGTTTTATCTTCCATCCTCTAAGCCACACATTCTCAACTTTGTAAGCTGTGAGAGTCCCCTCCTAACTCCAATTAGAGCTCTTATGCAACACATATTTGCTGAACACCTACTATGGGCCAGGCCCTCTAAGCTACACTGCGATAAGTCATCAGTCTCATCCCATAGGGAGCTCAAGTGGGACTTGGCATGGCCAGGTTCATACAGTAAGTGAACGGGTGAGGATAAAAATGCAGACTTCTCGACCCCCAGCCCAGGGTTCTTCCTTTATAGATGTTTCTCAGTTTGGATCTTTGCATATGCCAGCCTACATCATTTTGGATCTTTCAGAGCCTGTCTTATATCCCAAATAGATGTGAATTGGTTTACTAAAAATATTTGCTGCTTCCACCCTTTGATGCAACTGAAACTGGAATTATACCACCATCTTCTTTTTCATAAGAAAGAAAACCTTCATTCATTCATTAATGCAAAAAATACATATTATACCATGTTTCTAGGACAATCCTAGGTACTTGGACAGCAGAAGTAGGGAGGGAAAAATGAATCTCTGCCTTTTGGTGCTTATACTGTAGCAAGTAGAAATAAATAATGAATTTAAAAGTAGACTGCATGTAATATCAAAAGAGGATAAGCACTATGGCTTACTTTTGTTACCTGTCCCATCCCATCCATTTATCAGGCAATTTGCTTTCAAAGAACCTTTGCAAAATGCAAATATCGCCATGCTACTCCTCTGATTAAAACCCTCTTGTTCCCACCATGGTCAGGGAAAAGCCCAGGGCTCTGGATCATGCTTAATCATGCAGCTGGATCCTTATCACAGGTCCCTTTGCCCTCCGACCTCCAATACGTCATGCCCATGGACACATCACATGATTCACCTCTTTCAAAGGGTCTGGAAGAAGACTGTCATCCATTCCCCTGGGACTCCACTGTACTCTCCCTCATGAATCCTTTGTAATATTAAATGCCTGGACCACCACAACTGAACTCCTGTTTTCCTGTTAGCCCCTGACAGAGTGGATCACACTTGTTTATCTTTACATACCAAGGATCTGTACACAGAACATATCCAGTATATATTTCTTGATTGGGAAAACAAATGGACAGGGTGCCCAAGTGGCCGGTCTATAATCCAGTGTCACAATATGGAGGATCCCTAATTCCTGGCAAAGGAGGACTGGTGGGCACCTCACTTTATGGCACTGTGTATTATTTAGGTCAGGGATTGGCTAAATATGGCCTGCAGGCCAAATCCAGCCTAACACCTGTTTTTGTAAATTATGTTTTATCAGAACACAGACATTCTCATTTATTTACACATTATCTGTGGCAGCTTTAGCCCTACAACAACAGGGTAGAGTAATTACAACAGAGACCACGTGGTCTGTGAAGCATAAATATTTATTATCTGAATCTTCACATACAAGGTTTGTCAACCTCTAGGCCACACAGAATTGGTTTGGTCAAATTTCTAAAATGTACACAATGAGCATAACTTCTCAAGTTAGTCTAGAAACAGGTGTAGAACAGACCCATAATCATTGGTTTTTTGGCAAATGAATCTCAACACAGGTCAAAGGAGATTCATTAAAAGATACAGTGCATCATCCAGCTCTTTTCTAAGGAAGGTACTGTTCTTTCCCTATTTATATCTTTTCAGTATTAGAGCTTGATGCCTTAAATGAGTATTTCTTTAAGGACATTGTACCAATGGGCCTATAAAAATATACTGGACAGCCTTCATTGCAAGGTTTTTATTGAGCACCTAGTACATAATAATCATCATTATGATTATAATACTTCTTGTACTATTTTAAAAAGTACTCCTGGAGGTCAGCTTAGGTGGGATGCAGATTCTGAGATTAGCACATAGGAAGCAGGATGGACGGTGCTCTCATGACCAATATCTGTGGGGAAAGGAAAGCATATTCGGGGAGAGGGAAATGTTGGGCTTCAGTGCAGCCACAGAAGCCTCAGCCGCTCAACAGGGAAACCTGATGTTCTTTCAGAATTGGCCCGGGAGGAGTGAGGAATCTCGCCCTTGTGCCTCTGCAATGCCCAGTCCTCGGCGGCGTGCTGCCTCCTGGAAAAGGGGCTCTTTGCAGTGGAGAGAAAATCCTGGAAAGGGCTGCCAGCTGAGGACTAGAAGCCACAGGAAGTAGGTCCTGAGGGGGGATGTGGACAGTGCGATCCTGGGTCAACCACAGTCCACTCCCGGGCCTCACAGCTTCCCTTTGTACGAGTTCTGAGATCAGCTCCTCCAGGATTCTTAGGGGCCTTTTCTCCTGCAGTAAAGTTATAAAAGGAATGACAGCGGGGCAAATTAGAGCCTCTGTGGCTTTAGTGGATCTCTAGGCCTCACCTGCTCCTCATCATCTCCATCCTTTACTACCCATTCTTGATGCCCTCTACCCTCAGCTAGCCCCTCTGCTATCTAGGGGGCATTGCCCTGAGCCTCCTCTCCCCGGGGTCTGAGCTTCAGGTCATCATGCCTCTCTGACCAAGGCCGCTATAGTCATACGTTTACTATTAAATTAGGCAAAGGAGTGCCTAGAGAGGTCCAAGTATGAAATATATTTTCCCTGTCCCCGTCATGCGCCGGCGACCCTACCTCCTCCTGATTCTCAAGCTCAAGTGCCCCTGATGTGACGGGAACCCCTCTCTTGGCTGCTTGTCCCAACGCAAGCAGCACAGAATGCCTCGCTAGAGGCTGAAGCTCCATGTTCAGTGGGACTCTTGAGTCCCCTGGGGCAAACTTGTCTCCTCTGGGACTCAGGATCTCTACACCTACAGAGCCCAGAGTTGTGGGAACAGGAAGCACTAATTTTCTCAAGCCATTTCTTGGGATTGATGATGAGATGGACCATTCCTTCTGGTTCTCAGAAATATGTGTTCTGTCCGCTTGCACACAGTATTCATTTGCCACTCTAAACTTCCCTTATTACCACAGTTTTACCTATTTCCCTTCTGTGCATTAAGCATCACAACCTGGCCTCTATTAATTCGGGGATCTTGTCATCCCATTGCTATCAGTGAACCTAATTTTCTAAATTCTCCAACTGTCAGCCATAGTCTTTAGAGAGAGCTTGCATGGAGTTCTGGTGCCCTTATTCCTAGTACATCTCTCATTGCTTTGAGAAATGGAGCATCCTCTGGGTACTCCCACTAGATATAACCAGCTGGTGAGTTTTCCAGTCTTACATGGTATGTCATATTCCAGCATGCTCATTTTTCTGAGACTTGTGATCCACCATCTGCCATAGCACTTCTGGCATTTTTACCTTACTTGACTTGAGCCATCACTTTCTTTATGCTTCTAAGAGCCATCCTAACACGTTAGCACCATATCTTGAGGATCTTGCCAGGTCATTAAGTCCTGTATTACAGAGGAGGGCATCTATGCCGACAGGTTCTCACTCACCCGACTTCATGCTCTGTCCCCTTTGGTGCAGCACATTCAGAATCCACTCCCATATGCATGTTACCCCCCTGGTTCCTATGGGTATATATTCTTCCTAGATTTGGTTATGATTTCCATAACCCCTCTGCATTTCCCTGGTCACTTTATCTAAGTTTGGATGAAGATATCAGATGAAGTCTTCCTCTAAGCAAGGGACCAGTAACCTTGGGAGAGGGGGTTCTTTTCAGCCAAGGGCAATGCCTGGAGAGTGCTGACAGCTGACGGTTATCAACAAGCAGAGCTCCAACACCGAGAAGAGTATGTTCTCCAGTAGTGAAGGGGACTGGTTCTGAGTGGCACAATCCATTGCACCTGATTTTTCAACCCCTTCCTATATGATGGATGAAAGAAAACCCTGTCTCCCAGGAGGTTAGTTCCTGGCAGCAGGAAATCTAAGAGGTACAAAATTTTTCTAAAGAAAAATTTTTCAATCAGACTATTACAGCAGGAAAAGACTTTGGGCTCCATTCTTAAGTAATGAGGAGGAAACTAATACTTGGAGATCAGGTGACTTGCCCAAAGCTCAAGATGGCTTGGAGTTGAGACTAGACCCTGGGTTAATTCCAATCCCTGCTCCAGAGATCTCTCCCAAGTGGCTCTTAGACCCAGTTTGCTTCCTGTACCCTCCATACAATCACAGAGGTGACACTGATGTCTTGGGATGAAGACTCCTGTAAACTGCTTACACCAAGGGTGGGGAAAGATTAAGTCATCCATGATCATGCTTCTTACCAAAGGCCCAAGTAGTACAGACAAGTCTGACAACCTGGGCTGTCCTGCAGGGAGAAGTCTCCTGATAAAAGCAGGAGGGAACTTGGCAGTGTCCCCCTCTAATCTCCTTATTCGACAGGGGCAGAGGACTTGACCCAAATTAGACAAAATAGAGCTAAGGATAATATAAAAGCTGGAAAAGGTAACGTCTTTATTTTCAGGAGTTAACTATAATTGCTGGAGAGAGCACACCTAAATTCTGTAATGGGAAATGGTGGGAACCAGGGAGCAGAGGTGCCACACTAACACACACTAGCAACAGAACGCAAATGCTGTTCTCTGCCAGCTAAAGGCCCCTCTGCAGGGCAGGCTGACTTGCTGGTGGTGTCCTGCCCGATGGAAGATGGAGAAGGAGGACAGACCAAGTTCAGCGTTTCCCACTGACCCTATCCCGAGGAGTGTGTGGGTGACTACCTGAAGCCCAGAGCTGACCCTTTTCCCTGGAGTATTAGGTTTCTAGCTCTCGTATAGAAGCCAGCCTGGACCAACTATCCATAGCGAAGGCCAGACTTCTTCACTTCATGTTTCCAAAGAATTAAAAGCCCATAGTCAGGTCTTGATTGATATACTTTAGGAAAAGATATGGCATGCTTGTAGGAAACCTCAGTACACAAATGGAGATTACTCAGGGGAGGATCTCGGGGGTGGAGGAAGACTTGAAACCAAGAACTTGAAAAAAAAAAAACTTTGAGAAGAGAAGACCTGGGATGGTTGGGTCAAGGGTGCTGGCTTTAATTCTCTGAAGAGTAGCTGTGGAGACCTGTATATGTCTCCAAAAAGCATGGGTTTGTGTTACGGAGAGGCAGCTCTCTTAGCAGGTGGCTTCCTGATGTCTAGAGCTGTTTAGTGATGCTGAATAGCATAGTCTATCCTTGGAAGTAAGTGGTGAGGGTCTCGACCCTTCGGTGAACTGTGTGACAGTAACACTGCCAGTGGGGTTTCTAAACCGGGAGGAAGTCTTCAAACAATGGATGCTAAGGTGTCCACCAAAAAGAGATTCCTCAGCACTGGCTGGCTTGGCAGAGAAACAGAGGGAGGGCAGGGAAGTGGCCCCTATAAACAATACAAGCTTATTCAGACTCCAGCTATTATAAACAGAACATTATCCCCCATCCCTCACCTGTGACAGGCACCCATCTGGGCAGCGTCGAGCCAGCACTCAACCACGTGGGCCCCTGCTAAAAACCCCAGGAAGCAGACTGCCCTCATTGCTCTTGACCATCAGCTTCCCTACGTATGACCCGAGTCACCAGCAGTCTCTCCCAGTTTGGACGTGTTTGCTTGTCAGTTTAACAGGAATTTCAATGGCCACTATGTTCTTTCCCCTCTCTCACACATACCATGACTTGAGCAAATAAATTAAAGAATTCAGAGATCATATTTCAAGAGAATAATCGATCCTGCCTTTGCTGACAGTACTCATTTTAAGCACGAGGTGTATGTAAAGAGGAAGAGCTAATCACCTGGGATATTCTGGGCTCATAACTCCCGCTGGTGCTCTTAGAGGGGAACACGGACTCAACCAGGAACCCAAGCCGCTCTTACTCCCACTTCTCACCAGTGACGGAATCACTTTAGAAAAAAAGAAGTTCGCCAGTCTCTCCTAAACTTTAAAATAATTCAACCCAAAAACACATCAATTAAAAAACTGGTAAAAGATAGGTCCCTGGCAGCTTAAAAACTAGGTTTATAAGGGAGAGAGAAAGATATAAAGGAGTGTGGCAGATAATAAGTCCCCAGTACTTACAGAGGTCTCACTCCCATAGCCAGTGCCTCGGTGGTGGGAGCTGAGCTAAGCTGCTCTGTGGTGTGGCTGCCTCAGCATGCACTTTGCATGGCCAAGAGGCCTGCCGGGGACATTTATCTGACACCAGCCCTCACGCCTGCACAGGCCCCAGAGAGCAGCCACAGAGTCACAGGGAATGTCAGGCCCTGAGAGGACTCCCCCAACAGCCCTGTGGTCAACAGTGCCCGCCCCCCCGCCTCCCAGGGTCTGTTTGCCCCAGGCACTCTTAGACAAGACCCCCATGGG
Organism: Manis javanica; assembly: GCF_040802235.1. Classification (NCBI taxonomy): domain Eukaryota; kingdom Metazoa; phylum Chordata; class Mammalia; order Pholidota; family Manidae; genus Manis; species Manis javanica. The sequence goes on from NC_133156.1 coordinate 226,680,982, forward strand.
GCTTACCAAATGCTGCCTGACCCGTCCAGCCCTAGCCCGGGGCCCCAGAGCACTCCCCAGCTCAGGTGTTCCCTCTCTCTGCACTCCGCCCTGACCTCCCTGTGCGTTCCCGCAAGGTGTGTCCGCTACTTCCTCCAGGAGCTGCGAGGAATAAACTTCTCACTCATTTTCCTTTTGGTCTGTTGTCAGACTGTAGCTCACCATCCTGCACACTATGCTCCACTTAACAAATGTTAAGTGAACAAAGTCACAACCCTTGGGTAAGGAGCTGAGAATGAATGGAGTTCGGACCCAGAGTCCCTGTAGCTCAGGGTTCCTGGGACCTGAAGACAAGCCAAACACATTTGCTACAGGCAGCCCCGCACCCTGTCTGGCAATTTTATAGAAATATGGATGCTTCTTAGAGTCATAAAACACTATGCAAAGGACCCTAGGAAGCTCAGAGCAATTCCTTTATTTGACAAAAAAGGAAACTGCTGGAGTGCTGAGACATCTTGCCAACATTCCTAAAGGAGTAATTGGCAGAACAGTGCTGGATCACAGTTTACCTGACCCCAGGGTGGGTGTGTTTAATCCATAACACCGTATGCCATCTCTCCAAGTGCCACACTGGGTTGGTTAAGCTGACGGTTTGATGGCCTTCTCAGGCACAGCCACCGTTACATGTACCTGTCACCATGGTGCCTCCCCTCTGTGACCGTCTCCCACATCCACTAGCCACTGCTTCCACTCTCCCTGCAGTTCTGCCCAGGCCAGCTTTCCCACAGAGGATTGGCTTTTCTCCCTCTACCAATTCCACCCAAATATATTTCCTGAAGGCAACTGACCTAAACCAGGCTATTGTAATAATTCTTACTAAGGTAGGTGCTTTTCTGAGCTTAAGCTTCCCCAGAACTTGTGAACACAAATGCCTCTCTGGGGGTCAAATGCAGAGCTGTTTTTGAGGCCCCTACCCTTTCTCACACTGTTCGCAAGTCATAGCACCATCCAGTGTGGTCCTTCTAGATTTCCCATTTTCAGTGCATTGTATCTCTGCCAAGACAAGTGCCATGCCAGCAAACAGGTAATGTGACTAAGAAAGGGGCCCTTAGAAGCCCCCTTCTGCTACCACCGGCACTGCCAGGGTGGAGCCAGCAGCCAAGGAGAAGTAATCAACTCTCCCTCCCATGAGGCGACTGCACAGTGGTAGGATCTAGAAATGAGAAATTGTCATTACTGCCCAGGAGAGAGTGTAATGACCCAAATTATGGCCTGTCAGATGAGGCAACGCGGGGCAGGGACGCTGTTACAGCAAGCATGGCTCACAGAGCAGGCAGGAAAGAGAAATGTGCCCCTGGGTAGCCTCGGGGTGTGGGGACTTTGGCTCCGACTCCAGCTGCAAACTTGTGCTTTCACTCTGAGGCTGTATGGGTCCCAGGCCCTCCTGGGCTGGGCGGGGGCATAGGTGGAGGCGGGCACACACACAAGCTGATCTCTAAACAAGGCCATATAACCAGTAACCAGCCTTTTGCCAAGATCCGAAAATACTTCTTTTTTAAGAGATTTTAATTTTGCAGAATTTTTATGGAGAAGAGAGTGGTAAAACTAAAATCCCTGCTGCCTGAAGAGGTGAGGGGTGGAAATAACAAAAAGTCACTCTCATACTGGGGTCAGACAGAACTGAGTCCCAGTCCCCGTTTCATCACTGGGCCGCCTTGGTAAGGTATTTTCACTTCTGAGCCTTATCTTCCTCATAATATAACTTCACACAATGGCTCTGAAGATCGGGCAGTCATTCACTCAAAAAAAACTGTATTAAACATCCATTCTATGCTGGCACATAGTCTAACAAGCAAATAGTAGTAGTAATAATAATAATATAATAGTAATAAAAGTAGCTGTTAATGGCAGTTGCAGAAATTGTAGAACATCAGTAGGAGTATTTATTAAATGTCAGACACAGTTGCAAGGACTATACATTATTAACTCATTTCAGACCCCTAAGAACCTCATGAGGGAGGTCCTAATGGTACACCATTTTTCATAGTTGAATAAATTCACAAGTAACTTATCCAACAGCCATAACTTCTACCTTCAAGGAACTTGTATCCTCTGGGAATAAGAGATGATAAGTAGACCATTATAAAATTATAATGGAATACACCAGATTAAAATTTTGAAAATAGCAGAAATAGACCTAATTAGAAAGCAGTCATAGATGACATCAAAGCTGGGACTGAGAGATGAGACAGGGCCAAGCAAGAGAGATGCAAGGAAACATCCAATATGCTGTCCAGGGTGTAGCAGTTGCTTAATAAATGCTAGTCTCCCCTCCCTTATCAACTCTATTATAGAAACTTATACTAAAATATTTATAATCATGGTAAAGACAACTGTATTTCTACAATTGAAAGGAAAGTGATAAAAACAAGAGTAAACCTGACCTCTATGACTGCCTGAATACTAAGTCCAAAAGTTGTTACAGCCCCAGAAAAACTAAGGAATATCCTGTCACCCAAAGGGAAGGAGCCCCCAAAAGTATGATCTAGCACTATGACAGGAGGGCATGTGGGAAGTGAAGGTATCCACCATCCATAAGACACTTCATAATAACACGTCAATGCGCTTGGCTAGTGACCCTCCTTTGAGAAATTAAGACATTTGTTCTACCACCAATTAGGGATCTTAATGCTTTATAACAGTTTGGATAGATGGATGGATGGCCTTTCTCTGTGACACCTCTAAGTGACTCATTCCAATCATCACGTTCCTTTAAGAAACAACCAATTCATCCTGACAGTAGCTGGGCTTAGTTTAATCAGTACATTTTCCAGCATTCAGACAAGAGACCTATTAGGCTAGTAATGGAAGCTGTACTTTCAGACCAGCTATTTGTGGCAAAATGACTATTTAATATATTCTGAAGCTCCTTAATAATCCTACTAGTACATCTTCTATGTTCTGTGGAGGCCTCAGGAGGCATCCAGGAGATGAGGAAAAATCTAAGATGGTGTTACAAGTTGCAATAAGGGCAGATTTATGGTTTATATATTGAGGTTATGCCTAAGAATTTATTTGAACTAAAATATTTATTGCTAAATCATGGATCTGATGTAAGTTAATATGGAGATTCTCCTTTTTAATGTATATCTATAGAAATTATAAATCTAGAATCAAGAGAACTTTGAAAAACTTTGTTTTTTAAGAATTCTACAGTAAGTTAATAAGAAATATTATAAGCACATGACATTTTTGTTAGTAAATGAAGAGTTTTAAAATATCTTAAAAATACACCAGTAATTTTAAATATTTCTTCTCCAGTCTTATACCCTGGGGTCAAATCACCTTGAATTCTATAAGAATTTATTTTCTCTTTTACACAATGAAGAGATTTATGAAGGAAAGACCTAAGAGTTCTAGTGAACAGTCAGTTCATATATGAGCTGGAAAATTAGATGGGTCATAGGCTGAATTAATAAACGTATAGATTCCAAGTTAAAGGAGGTGAAGTCACCATACCATTAGCTAAATTTTAAGACAAATAATAATAAAATAAACTATTCCCAACAAAAATAATCAAAATATTAAAGAATATAAAATTTTTGACATGTAAGTATTTATTGAAGGACCTAGAATTTTGGGGATTATATAGGAGAAGATACAAAGATAAATATTATGATTGTCTTGATATACTCAAATTTGTTCTTTGCCTTAAGTAAGTAGAACAAGGAATAAAGGGTATAAATGAGAAGGAATAGAATTCCAGATCTGAAGAGTAGTAAGGGAATTGTATGAACTTCCTTTCCTAAAGGAGTTTGGGCAAAAGACAACAAATAAAATCTTAGGCATGATGCAGAAAATCACGGCAATGGGTAAGAAGTTGAACCACCAAGTGGACCCCTACAGGTCAGTGTGAATTCATTGCTGGGCTTGCTCATAAGAATTATTCAAACAGCTTGTTTAAAACATCGGGAGTCAAAGTGAGGCCAAGCAGTGTGCCTCCATGCTGTAGGGAGAATGCATCATCTGGCATCAAACAGCAGAGACCAAGTGGAGAGAGGAAATATTGACACAAATTAAGGTGATCGGGGAAGAAAGTTGCAACAGCCCAATGTCAGAGTCTAACCAGGCCAAGGGGGATAGCTGAGCAGAGAAACAGTGGCACTGGCAGTCTAGTGTGCGTTACTAGAGCCCAAGCCGGGTGCAGGGGGTAGCAATGGCAGCCTGGCCTCCAGTACTAGAGCCCAAACAGGGTAAGGCAAGCCTCTGTGCAGCTTGGTAAGGGGTATCAGAGCCTGGATGGGTAGGGAACATATTCAACAAGGGCAGAGGGGCAGTAGCAGCAGCTCAGTGCAGAATGTGAGAGCCCAGGGAGGGGGGCATCATGCAGGGGCCAGGCACAGGGAAGAGGGCATGATGCAGGGGCAAGGCACAGAGAGGAGGGCATCACGCAGGGGCAAGGCACAGAGAGGAGGGCATCACGCAGGGGCCAGGCACAGAGAGGAGGGCATGATGCAGGGGCAAGGCACAGAGAGGAGGGCATCACGCAATGGCAAGGCACAGAGAGGAGGGCATCATGCAGGGGCCAGGCACAGAGAGGAGGGCATCACGCAGGAACGAGGCACAGCAAGAGGGCATCGCGCAGAATGTGGGAGCACAGAGAGGGCAGCCTGCAGTGGGAGGTGATAGCAGCAGTCTGGTGTGAGGTGTCAAAGGCCGAGTGAGGCAAGAGGCGCTTGTGCAGCGGGAGCCGGGACAGGAGAATGGCACCAGGGACAGGATGTCGGTTGCTTATAGGGGGAATTTCTCAAATAAGTAAGTATATGGAGAATCATGGGATGAACAGGCCTTTCACCGTTGGGAAAAGAAACTACAAATATAGCAAGGAAAAAGAAAACCTAAAATTAGGCCAGAAATGTTGAATTTTAACTTCAGTTTAAGATACGAATTTATGGTTTTCAATATTTACATACACTAAATGATATAGATACAGAAATTAGTATAGATATGTGTATATGCATGCAAGGGTTCCCCGGCTCTGCCCTCTGAAAACTGGCAGCCGTGATACCCTGTAACAGTGACACATCATGCTTCGCTAAAGGAAACCAGCCTCTTTGGAGAAATAGCTGAGTTAGGTCTGGGGCAGGGAAAGCACAAGATGAGACTGGAGCATCTTTTAGTGCCAGAAAATAAGATGTTCAATGAATAATGGGAACATATCAAAAGGACAGTGAAGCCATCTCAAAGGGACTCTGCTCTACCCAAACTTAGGAAAATTTAAGTATCAAAATAAATAAAGATAGTAACAGATTATAATCTAATGAATAAAATAGGAATTCATGATCCATCCTAGTACAAGTAAGTAACCCAAAGAGAAAGTTTTTAGTTACAGTGTAATGTCAATTGATTAATGTAGAAAGAATGATGGAATGTGAAAATCACCATATAGCAACAATCATAATAACATTAATTAATTCAACCAAGAAACATCAATGGTCACTAAGACTCAAGTGTATAAGTGTGATATGGTTTGTGAGAGCTTCAAAATACTCCTCAAACTAGTTATTGATTATAAAGGGATGAAGAGTGAATTTACAGGGGAAAAGCCTGGCAGCCATGACCTTAGTCAAAGATCACAGTTAGTATCGTCATTAGCAGGACAAATCACAATCATGTACCAGCTAATAAAACGCAATGAGAAGAACACAGCATCACTTATGTGATATTTCTGGGAGATAAATGCACACTCTAATATGGAGAAACTTCAGACGAATCCACACTGATGGGTATTCTACAAAGTAACTGGTTTCTGATCTACAAAAGCGTCAAGGTCATGAAAATTAAGGGAGACTGCAGAGCTGATCCAGATTGAAGGAGACTAAAAGAGATATAATGAAATGCAACTCATTAGCCTAGACTAATGTTGCTCCCATAAAGGGCCTTACAGCAAGAACTGGCAAAGCTCAAGAATGTCAGATGGTTAGACATTAGTAATAAATCAGTGCTAACTTCCTTATTTGGATGGTCGCATTCTTCTTAGGGAGAAGAATGTCCTCAACTATAGGAAATACATACAAAAGTTTTCCTTGAGTGATGGGGCTGTATGTTGGCAATTTACTCTCAAACAATCCAGTATGGATAACAAGGCAGGGTTGCTTTTTAATATTCTTGAAACTATTTTGTAAATTTGAAGTTATTTCAAAATAAAAAACTAGAAATTCCAGGACATTATAAACTTAGGAAAGAATTTTAATTTATGGAAGTGAGACACAAAGAACTGTTTATTAAACATTCATTCATTGCCAGGTTTGGATACAATCAGACTACATCAGTGCTTTTCAGACCTTAGTGTACATACAAATCACATGGGATCTTGTTGAAATTCAGATTCTGATTCAGTCGTTCCGGAATGGGGTCTTAGATTCTGTATTTCTAACAACCTCCCAGATGATGCAAATGCTGCTGGACTACAGACTGACTTTGAGCAAAGAACCAGATGATCTTTGGGAGGATATTGTACCTGAGAGTCAATGAGAACAGGAGTCTTCTTTCAGCCCTCAAAGAATTTGTGACAGTAGAATTCATAAGTTTGTACCTTCATAAGCAGCCTGTAAAACAAACAGGCAATGGACTTCATAGTTGTGCATGCTCCTGCATGATCTAACGAAAGAAGAATCTTGTCCCTAGAGAACATTCTGTCAAGCCCTGGGCATGTTTCAGAATGTAACAATGACTAAACTCTAGGCAATAACAATTCATCAGATGTCTAGAGATTTACAGAATACAGAAAGTTCTTTAGATAACATCCCACTATCTCTTTTATTTATTTCACTTTTTTATTAACATATGATTGATAGAGACTCTTATGAAGGTTTCACATGAAAAAACAATGTGGTTACTACATTTATCCATATTATCAAGTCCCCACCCATACCCCAGTGCAGTCACTGTCCATCAGTGCAGCAAGATGCCAGAGATCCACTATGTCCCTTCTCTGGGCTACACTGTTTTCCCTGTGATCCCCCACACCATGTGTACTAAACATACTACCCCTCAATCCCCTTCTCCCTCCCTTCACAACCAGCCCTCCCACACCCCTCCCCTTTGGTAACCACTAGTCCCTTCTTGGAGTCTGTGAGTCTGCTGCCATTTCGTTCCTTCAGTTTTGCTTCATTGTTATACTCCACAAATGAGAGAAATCATTTGCCATTTGTCTTTCTCTGCCTGGCTTATTTCACTAAGCATAATGTCCTCCAGCTCCATCATGTTGTTGCAAATAGTAGGATTTGTTTCTTTCTTATGGCCAAATAGTATTCCATTGTATATATGTACCACATCTTCTTTATCCATTCACCTACTGATGGATACTTAGGTTGCTTCCATATCTTGGCTATTGTAAAAAGTGCTGCGATAACCATAGGGGTGCATAGGTCATTTTGAATCTGAGAAGTTGTATTCTTTGGGTATATTCCAAGGAGTTGGATTCCGGGGTCAAATGGTATTTCTATTTTTAGTTTTTTGAGGAACCTCCATACTACTTTCCGCAATGGTTGAACTAGCTTACATTCCCACCAGCAGTGTAGGAGGGTTCCCCTTTCTCCGCATCCTCGCCAGCATTTGTTGTTCTTAGTCTTTTCAACCCTGGCCATTCTTACTGGTGTGAGGTGGTATCTCATTATGGTTTTAATTTGCATTTCCCTGATGATTAGTGATGTGGAGCATCTTTTCATGTGTCTGTTGGCCATCTGAATTTTTTCTTTGGAGAACTGTCTCTTCATATCCTCTGCCCATTTGTTAATTGGGTTATTTGCTTTTTGGGTGTTGAGGTGTGTAAGTTTCTTTATATATTTTGGATATTAACCCCTTGTCAGATATGTCATTTACAAATATATTCTCCCATAATTTTTGTTTTGTTGATGAAATCCTTTGCCGTACAAAAACTTTTTAGTTTGATGTAGTCCCATGAGTTCATTTTTGCTTTTGTTTCCCTTTCTGAAGGAGGTGGGTTCAGGAAGAAGTTGCTCATGCTTATATTCAGGAGATGTTTGCCTATGTTCTCTTCTAAGAGTTTTATGGTTTCATGACTTACACTCAAGTCTTTAATCCATTTTGAGTTTACTTTTGTGTATGGGGTTAAACAATAATCCAGTTTCAATCTCTTGCATGTAGCTGTCCAGTTTTGCCAACAGCAGCTGTTGAAGAAGCTGTCATTTCCCCATTGTATATCCATGGCTCCTTTATTGTATATTAACTAACCAAATATGGATATGGTTTATATCTGGGGTCACTAGTCTGTTTCATTGGTCTATGGGTCTGTTCTTGTGCCAGTACCAAATTGTCTTGCTTACTGTGGCTTTGTAGTAGAGCTGGAAGTCAGGGAGCATAATTCCCCCTGCTCCATTCTTCCTTCTCAGGATTGCTTTGGCTATTCGGGGTCTTTTGTGGTTCCATATGAATTTTAGAACTATTTTCTCTAGTTTGTTGATGAGTGCTGTTGGTATTTTGATAGGAATTGCATTGAATCTGTAGATTGCTTTAGGCAGGATGGCCATTTTGACAGTATTAATTATTCCTATACATGAGCACAGGATGTGTTTCCATTTATTGGTATCTCTTTAATTTGTCTCATGAGTGTCTTATAGTTTTCAGAGTATAGGTCTTTCACTTCCTTGGTTAGGTTTATTCCTAGGTATTTTATTCTTTTTGATGCAGTTGTGAATGGAACTGTTTTCCTGATTTCTCTTTCTGCTAGTTCATCGTTAGTGTATAGGAATGAAACGGATTTCTGTGTATTAATTTTGTATACTGCAACTTTGCTGAGTTCAGATATTAGATCTAATCATTTTGGAGTGGATTCTTTAGGGTTTTTTATGTACAATATCATGTGATCTGCAAACAGGGACAGTTTATCTTTTTCCTTGCCAATCTGGATGCCATTTATTTCTTTCTGTTGTCTGATTGCCATGGCTAGGACCTCCAGAACTAAGTGGAATAAAAGTGGAGAGAGTGTGCATCCTTGTCTTGTTCCTGATCTTAAAGGAAAAGCTTTCAGCTTCTCGCTGTGAAGTATGATGTTGGCTGTGGGTTTGTCATATATGGCCTTTATTATGTTGAGGTACTTGCCCTCTATACCCATTTTGTTGAGAGTTTTTATCATGAATGGATGTTTAATTTTGTTGCTTTTTCCACATCTATGGAGATGATCGTGTGTTTTTTTATCCTTTTTGTTGATGTGGTGGATGATGTTGATGGATTTTCGAATGCTGAACCATCTTTGCATCCCTGAAATAAATTCTACTTGATATGATGGATGATCTTTTGATGTATTTTTGAATTCGGCTTGCTAATATTTTGTTGAGTATTTTTGCATCTATGTTCATTAGGGAAATTTGGTCAGCAATATTCTTTTTTTGTGGTGTCTTTACCTGGTTTTGTTATTAGAGTGATGCTGGCCTCATAGAATGAGTTTGGGAGTGTTCCCTCCTCTTTTACTTTTTGGAAACTTTAAGGAGGATATGTATTAAGTCCTCACTAAATGTTTGATAAAGTTCAACAGTGAAACCATCTTGTCCAGGGATTTTGTTTTTAGGAAGTTCAGTTTTTTGATTACCAATTCAATTTCATTGCTGGTAATTGATCTATTCAGATTTTCTGTTTCTTCCTTGGTCAGTCTTGGAAGATTGTATTTTTCTAGGTGTCCATTTCTTCTAGGTTACCCAGTTTGTTAGCATATAGTTTTTCATAGTATTCTCTAATAATTCTTTGTATTTTTGTGCTGTCCATAGTGATTTTTCCTTTCTCATTTCTGATTCTGTTTGTTTGTATAGACTCTCTTTTTTTCTTGATAAGTCTGGCTATGGGTTTATCTATTTTGTTTAGTTTCTTGAAGAACCAGCTCTTCCTTTCATTGATTCTTTCTATTGTTTTATTCTTCTCAATTTTATTTATTTCTGCTCTAATCTTTATTATGTCCCTCCTTCTGCTGACTTTGGGACTCATATGTTCTTCCTTTCTTTTTTTTTTGTTTCATTAATTGAGTTTAGACACCACATATGGGATTGTTCTTCTTTCCTTAGGTAGATCTGTATTGCAGTATACTTCCCTCTTAGCATGGCCTTTGCTGGGTCCGCCAGATTTTTGTGGTGTTGAATTATTGTTGTCATTTGTCTCCATATATTGCTTGATCTCTGTTTTTATTTTGTCATTTTTCCATTGATTATTTAGGAACATGTTATTAAGCCTCCATGTGTTTATGGGATTTTTCATTTTCTTTGTGTAATTTGTTTCTAATTTCAAACTTTGTGGTCTGAAAAGCTGGTTGGTACCATTTCAATGTTTTTTAATTTACTGAGGCTCTTTTTGTGGCCTAGTAAATGATCTATTCTTGAAAATGTTCCATGTACACTTGAGAAGAATGTGAATCCTGTTGCTTTTGGATGGAGTGTTCTGTAGATGTCTGTTAGGTCCATCTGTTCTACTGTGTTGTTCAGTGTCTCTATCTCTTTACTTATTTTCTGTTTGGTTGATCTGTCCTTTGAGGTGAGTGGTGTGTTGAAGTCTCCTAGAATGAATGCATTGCATTCTATTTCCCCCATTAATTCTGTTAGTATTTGTTTCACAATGTAGGTGATCTGGTGTTGGGTGCATAGATATTTATAATAATTACATCCTCTTACTGGACTGACCCCTTTGTCATTATGTAATGTCCTTCTTCATCTCTTGTTACTGTCTTTGTTTTGAAGTCTATTTTGTCTGATACAAGCACTGCAACTACTGGTTTTTTCTCCCTTTTAGTTGCATGAAGTACCTTTTTCCATCCCTTTACTTTCAGTTTGTGTACATATTTGTGTTTGAAGTGAGTCTCTTGTAGGCAACATATAGACAGATCTTGTTTTTTTATCCATTCAGTGACTCTATGTCTTTTGATTGGTGCATTCAGACGATTTACATTGAGGGTGGTTATCAATAGGTATGTACTTTCTGCAGGCTTTAGATTTGTGATTACCAAAGGTTCAAGAGTAATTCCCTTACTATCTAACACTCTAATTACCTCACTTAGTATACTATCACAAATACAACCTAGAGGTTCTTTTTTTTTCCTCATTTTTTCTTCCTCCTCCATTCTTTATATATTATGTATCATATTCTGTACTCTTTGTCTATCCCTTCATTGATGTTAGGGGTAGTTGATCTGATTTTGCATCTGCTTAGTAATTAATTGTTCTACTTTCTTTACTGCAGTTTTATTTCCCCTGGTGATAGCTACTTAGCCCTAGGAACACCTTCATCTATAGCAGTCCCTCCAAGATGCACTGTAGAGGTGGTTTACAGAAGGTAGATTCTCTCAGCTTTTGCTTATCTGAAAATTCCTCCTTCAAATTTAAATAATAATCTTTATAGACAGAGTATTCTTGGTTCAAGGCCCTTCTTTTTCATTGCATTGAATATATCATGCCACTCCCTTCTGGTGTGTAAGATTTCTGTTGAGAAATCTGATAACAGCTTGATGGGTTTTCCTTTGTATGTGAGATGTTTTCTCTGTCTTTAGCTGCTTTTTAAAGTCTGTCTTTATCCTTGATCTCTGCCGTTTTAATTATTATATGTCTTGGTGTTGTCCTCCTTGGGTCCCTTGTGTTGGGAGATCTGTGCACCTCTATGGCCTGAGAAACTATCTCCTTCCCCAGACTGGAGAAGTTTTCAGTAATTACCTCCTCAAAGACCCTTTCTATCCCTTTTTCTCTCTCTTCTTCTTCTAGTACCCCTATAATGCGAATAGTATTCCATTGGATTTGTCACACAGTTCTCTCAAGATTCTTTCATTCCTAGAGATCCTTTTTTCTCTCTGTGCCTCAGCTTCTTTGTATTCCTCTTCTCTAATTTCTATTACATTTACTATCTCTTTTACTACATCTAATCTGCTTTTAAATCCCTCCATTGTATGTATTATTTAAGATATGGAATTTCTTAATGATTGAATCTCCATCCTAAATTCATCCCTGAGATCTTGAATATTTTTCTGTACCTCCAGGAGCATGTTTATGATTTTTATTTTGAAGTCTCTTTCTGGAAGATAGGTGAGTCAGTTTCACTTGGGCCTTTTTCTGGTGTTTGTTAGATTTTGGTCTGAACCATGTTCCTTTGACATTTCATATTTGCATGTGGCGCCCTCTAGCACCCAGAAGCTCTTGTCTGTGGAGTTGCTCAGCCCCTGGAGTGGTGTCAGGGGTCACAGCGGAGCAGAATTTGTGCTGTTTCATGAGTTCTGTTCTTTCTTCCAGGTGTATGCAGTCTGGTGCAGTCTTCTTTCCTTTTGCTTTTTTTTTGGATGATATGTATTTTGGATTATATATATGTACATTGTATTAACTGTATGTCCATATTATATGTGGTTTTGGGAGGAGTTCTCTGTCTCACCTCTCACACCGCCATTTTTAATCTCCAAGTAAACTGTCGTCTACTTCTGCTCTCCCACGTTTCTCACGACCTGGCTGCAAAAGGCTCTTCTACGAGTTTTAAAGTCATCTATTGCAGAGTCTTTAATCACGTAGAACTTATTTTGTTTGTAAGAGACAGAAATGTAGTTTATTTTTGTTTTCATATGAAAAGCCAGTTGTTCTCCCACAGATCATCCCTCACCACTGATTTGTAAGGGCTTCTCTGTCACCTACCACATTCCTATAGAACCTTCAGTCTGATTCTGGTCTTTTCATTCTGTTCCACTCAACTGTGTTTCACTATTTGCTTTCCTCTGTGCTGATGCTACACTGTTTAAGTTACTACAAGTTTACAAAATGTTTTAATATTTGATAGTATAAGTCCCATCAACAAGTTATTTCCTTGTCAGACTGTCTGCACATGATTGTATGTAATTTTTAACTTCTTCTGTGACCTAATTCATGGCTAATTTTAATTAATTTTCTGTATGCCTCAAAAAAATGCACATTCTCTAGATGTGCTTATTGGATCTATGAAATCAAGCTTGGTATGCATATTATTCTAATCTTCAAAATCTGTTTTAAATTTTCATTTATTTTATATGATGGAAAGGTATACTGACAAGTACTTACAATTCTCACCCATTTATTTCTTCTCAGTGATGTTCCTTTTAAATAATAAAGTGTCCCTTTTTATCAGTATTGCTATTTTTTATCCTGTTTTTTCTGAAAACTAATGTTTGTCTTTAGTTTTTAAGTATTTTGTTCTTGTCTGTCAAATCAATCAAGTTTTCTTTATCCCATTTTTTAAATCTACTGGCTTGGAGGTTATTTGTTATACTTCTAATTCAAAGGGTACACCCTTGTATTTTAGCATATATATTTAGTTTATCAAAGTTTAAAGTATTTATTTCTACACTGCTCTGAAAACTCATCAAAAAATATCATTCAGTATCATTACTTTTTCTAGTTAACATGTATTAAATCATTCACATGTAACCAACTGAATGTAAATGTCTCAGCACTCCTCTCTCTTTCTCTCTCTCTCTCTCTCTCTCTCTCTCTCTCTCTCTCTCTCTCTCTCTCTCTCTCTCCATAACTCTACCCCCTTACTACAGAAAGGATGCATTCTGCTTTAATTCTGCTCCCATCAGGAAGTCTATAGGTTAAGGATCCAAAACACAGGCATTTCACTTTCTTCCCCACTATAGCAGCTTGACAGACATGAGACAGGAAATCATATATAAGCATCTATTTGGTATGCCCAGCAGCCTCTCTATGGTATGGATGGATGCAAAGTCTAGACTTGGGTGGAAGTACTAGGAGGTGTAATTTGTAGATGCCTATCTAATCCACCTTCTTAAATTCAGATTTCTGATTAATAAAGTTGACATTTTAATCTCTGATGCTTTCATCTATTTTCTAAATTGATTCTAAACTCAAAGAAAAGTATGATAAAATATTAAGATTGACCTCAGGCAGGCCTGGGCAAAAAAACATAGGGAAGTTCTGTCTGTTCATTGGGATATGCATGACACAGGACACATTTCCTAACCACAGGGATGAAACTCCAAGATTCCCTTTGGATGTGATTGGAACTAAAAAGGGTAGTTAAAGGGAACAGAACAGAGACAAGGATGACATAAACAGGCAGGTTTCCTTTGTTCCTGGGGTGGGATCACTGATGCTGAGATACCCAGCTGTAGAGAAGCCCAAAGTTCTTAGCTGAGAAATGGTTTGATACTTGCCTCAAATTAAGTTCTCTTTGTTTTGTGTGTGGGAAGGAGGACTGACAGTTTCTTCCTGGAGATGCTTCTGACTCGCAGAAGAGGACCACAGCAAGAGTTCTTGCCCCACTGACTAGGGTGGAAACCACACACTGGGGCACTGATCCTCACAGCAGGGATATCCTGGGAGCTCTGCTGCAACTACCACTAATGCTGTGTCATTCCAGCCAAGGTACTGGAAGCAAAGCAAGACGACTAGCCATTCCTGAATCAGGACTGTGCCAGCCAGCTTGTGGCCTCCACACACTTGACTTTGGCTTCAGCTCTGCATCTCTCCATAATTTCCCACCCTCCCCACAGGCACTGAGGCAGGAGGTGGCATGGGCAAGCTACCCAGAGAGCTAACATTTGAGAAAGTTTCAGGGTAGTAAGGAAACCGGGTAGGCACAGGAAGGCCAGAAAGCACAAAGGACATTCAATGATCATTGAGTAAGCATTTCTGTGCAGAGACATTTTGAATAAGGAAGAATTGACGACCAGCTTGGCAATACATTTAGAAGGCCTCCACTTTTTCAGAGTAACACCTTATTATTTATTACATGACAAATAGTCAAATTACATAATCTTCCTATCTCCTGCCACTTTAAGTGTGAACAAAGTGTGTCACTTGCATGAAATTTGTTTTCAAGGGTATATTCAAATATTTTTAAAATGCTAATAAGCACCTGCATTGTTTCCTTTTCTAGTAGTGCAGGTTCATTCTCAGCTAACATCTGTGAAGAACTTGGGCACGGTACACATTCTAGAACTGACAGCAGTACAAAGCACACTTGTATTTGATTTAACTCACTCATTGCGAAGAGTTCTCTGCAACCTTGTTAATGTGATCGAGCGCTTTAAGTAAAATGGTGCTGCAGAGAAGGCAGGGCAGGCTTTTCCCATGCCTTCCCAAGAAAGCCTCAGCCCACACCAGAGGAGTTCCAGGCATGGAGGGAAAACTGAGCAAAAGCCATGTGTGAGATGAGCCAATTTCGAGTGAAATGGCTATTCAGAGAATCCCATCAGCTCCTTTGCAAATGGACAAGTCATAAACCTGCCTAATGACTTGGAAACTTAAAATTGCGCCTTTCATTTTAAAGAATTTTTAATGTTGTCCTCTCCAGTGGGCGCCATTAACAACGAAACTCTCCACTCCTCCACATGGTTTCCCTGGTAGGCAAGTATGTTTTCAGTAAGCCAGAGGGGAAAAGAACTCTCCGTGGGGGAAAGATCTGTGTGGCGAGAGGAGCGCTTGCTGATTTCTCCAACCCACCCCAGTCCACTGAGGCGGAGAGACGGCAGGGTGTGCAAACCACAGAGAAAGTAGAAGTTATCTCAGCTGTGATTGAATCTTCTATCCGTTTTAATCTCTCTCTGTCTTTTGACACTGTGTAATAATACTTTCTCAAGGAATGTTCTTTAATCTTATAATTTGAAAGCAAATTCTATTGCCGCTGTCCTTCTGTTAGGCAACCTTTAATGGTTTTGCTATAGGTAAAACTCTGTCATTATGTTCTGCCTCCCTGCTCAGCTTTCTGGATCTCAAATTGCTCAGATGCTGCACTTTTTGTCAGTGATAATATTGCCCTTTCAAAATTTCTCTGTAAGCAGCCTAAAAGGATTCATTCAAAGTGGTGGTTTCATTAATTTATTTAAATGCATTTCTCAAACAAAGCATGTTAGTTGTTTCAAAATGTCACGGTCCAGGAGCAGAGCTGAAAATATTTTGCAAAATACAAGTGTCCAGGCTTTCCAGGGGAAAGCAGCAGACACTTGTGAGGGAAGCAAACTGACACGGGGCTGCGCGCTGTTCCCAAAGGCCCCAGCGGTCCTGATCAAGAAGATCAGCAGCCTCCGTGTAGGAATCATGCTTACAAAGTGGTTTTTGCTGTGGATGACAGTCACCACTGATCTTTCAAACCAGAATTGCCCTCCCTTAAGAGAGTTGCTCAGAGGCAGACTGTTTCAGCTTAGCAAAGTGCCTGGGCCCACTGGATGGGACCCAAGGTGGAGTGAATTCTATGTACTCAACTGGGTGATCTGGGACCTAGGGAGCAGCAGGCCGGAGGAAACAGAAGGCTCTGGACCACAGAGAGGAAAATGAAAGAAGGTGTTGAAAGCCTGCATGAAATCTGAACAGGAAGTTCAAAAGTATTGGTTGGTACATAGCATTTAGGGAAGAGTAAAATATATCTTTTCAAACATAGTTCTTCTCATTCTGGATTTTAAATTACCCAGCTGTTTTAGATTTTTCACTCCTTGGCTAAAAAAGCAATGACTCCCCCTTGCCTGCTAAATAATATTTAATCTTCTTAGCCTGACATTCAAGACCTGGCATCAGCTTGTCTTTGAATTTTTAATTCTTTAACACTACCCTCTTACACACACACACACACACACACACACACACACACACACACACACACACCTTTCACATACTCCAGTGAAACTAGATACCCCTCCATCCATTTCCTAGTCATTCCAGGCATTTTATCCTTTTGGGACAACTGCAGACACTCTCTCCCCTTTCAGGCAATCCTATCAACCCCTAGTGATTCTTCAAAGCCAGGCACAAGTGCCTGAAAACTCACCCAATGCTGGAAGGAAGGTCTTTGCTTTCTGGATTTTCATGAAGGTTTGTGTCAAAGGCCCCTGTCACAACTCACTGCACGTTCCTTCCAGAGGATGAACCCCTGATGCAGGACTGGTCCTTACCCATCCCTCCTTCCCAGTGGTTCTCAACCCTGCTGCACACCTCAGGCACCTGGAGAATTTTGTAGAACTACCAACACTGGGTTCCTACCCAAGAGACTCTGGTATAATGGTCTGAAGTTTTTTATCCTAAACATTTTTAAGTATAAAATTCAGTTGTGTTATGTATATACATATTGTTGTATAATCAATTTCCAGAATATTCTTGTCTTGTAAAATCTGAATGTTATACCCATTAAGTAAAACTCCCAGTTCCCCACACCCCCAGCCCTAGCATCCATCATTCTGTTTTCTCTATGTATTCTTTTTTCTCGTAGTAGACTCTATGAATTTGACTAAATATCCCATACAAGTGGTACCACAGTGTTCATCTCCTTGCAGCTGGCTTACTTAACTTGGCAAAATGTCTTCAAGGTTCATCATGTTGTAACATGTGACAGGATCTCCTTCATTTTTAAGGCTCAATAATATTTCACTGTAGGTTCATACCATATTTTCTTTCTCCATTCATCCATCAATAGACATTTGGTTTGCTTCCACCTTTTAGCTATTGTGAATAATGCTGTTATGAACATGGTTATTTAAATATCTCTTTGACATCCCACTTTCTTTTATATAAAATTCTTTTATATATACCTAGAAGCAGAACTGCTAGATCATATAATAATTCTATCTTTAATTTTGTGATGAAGTACCATAACTATTTTCCATAGTGGCCGCACCATTTACATTCTCCATAATAGTTCACAAGAGTTCCAATTTCTCCACATTGTCACCAACACCTGTTTTTCCTGTTTTTTTTTTTATAGTAACCATCCTAATGGATGTGAGGTGATACCTCATTTTGGCTTTGATTTCCATTTCTCTAATTAGCGGTGGTATGCATCTTTTCCTATGTTTGTTGGCCATTTGTATATCATCTTTGGAGAAATGTCTATTTGAGTCTTTTGCCTATATTTTAATCAGGTCATTTGATTACTGCTGTTGAACTGTACTTGTTTCTTTACATTAGCCCCTTATCAGATACAAATTTGCGAATATTTTCTCTCATTCCACAGTTTGCCGTTCACTCTACTGATTGTGTCATTTGATGAATATGTCTTTAGTTTGATGTACTGCCAGTACTTATTTTGCTTTTGCTGTACCTGCTTTTGATATCATATCCATGGAATTCTTTTGAAACCCAATGTTGTGAAGCTACTCCCCCTGTTCTCTTCTAGAACTTTTATAGTTTTAAGTCCTATATTTAAGTCTAATTGTTATATATGGTGTAAGATAAGTGTACAACTTCATACTTTTGCATGTGGAATCCAGTTTTTTCCAACACCATTTGTTGAAGAAGCTGCCCTTTTCCCATTGAGTGGGGTTGGCACCCTTGTTAAATATCATTTCACCATATAGACTAGGGTTTATTTCTGAGCTCTGTATTCTATTCCATTGGTCTATACGTCTATCTTTAGGTCATTACCACACTGTTTTGATTATTGTAGTTTTATAATGTCTTTTAAAATCAGGACATATGAAATCTCCAAACTTCTTTTTTTTCAATATTGGTTTTGTTATTCTGTGTCCCTTGAAATTCCATAAGAATTTAAGGTAGGTTTTTCTATGAATGAAAAAATGTCATTGTGGTTTTAATAAGGATTTCACTGAATCTGTAGATTGCTTTGAGTTTCATATTCTCTTAAAGCAATCTACAGATTCTATTTTACCAGAAGCTAAGTATCCCATACAAGTGGGATTAGATTTTCAATGCATAATCTAAATTGAAAAACACCTAAATTGAAAATTTCCCCTCTGCAGTGGTTAACAAAAAGCCTTTCAAATAGTAACTAAATGAGAATTTTCTTTTTTCATAACTATTTTGTTCTCTAGAGCAATGTGACAGTAAATTTGATTTAAAAGGCAACAAAAATGGCCAAAAAATGAGGCTATAATCAAAAGCAGCCGCTGTAAATTAGTGAACCATGGAAGGATACCATGTCAATAAGTATGCCTCCTTCCCAGAAGAATACCACTCACTTAAAGGAAAAAGCATATTCTTCCAGGTGTGAGGAAAGTGAAAGATTTAAGTGAGAGACATGATGCTGAAACCACTGTCTAGAGCCACAGCCAGCTTATTCTGAACTTTCAGGGATCCTTGTGACCAAATACCGGTGAGAGTGTCTTGCCCTTAGGACTTAAAATAAAATCAATTAGGTTGATATACTTATGTATTACAAAGTGATTACCACGATACTATTAGCTAGTATCTCACTGTGTCATATAATTACCATTTAACATCTACTCTCTCATCAACTCTCAAAAGAATAATACAATACTGTTAACTACAATCACCATGTTGTACATTAATCTCCAGAAATTATTCATTTTATAACTGGAAGTTTGTAGCCTCTGGCCAACGTCTCTCCATTCCCCCTAACACTACCCTTAGCCTCTGATAACCACCATTCTACTCTGTTTCTATGAGAAACAGAGCTTTTTAGATTCCATATGTAAATGATATCATACTCCATTTGTCTTTCTCTGTCGGACTTATTTCACTTAGTATGATACCTTCAAGGTCCATCCATGTTGTTGCAAATGGCAGCATTTCCCTCTCTCTTGGGGCTCAATAATATCCCTACTCCTCATACCATAGACGTCTACAATTTGTCCCAATATCCCCATGGATAGAATTTTCCCAAATATCTCTAGGCTCCTTCTTTGCCCCACTAGAAGGAATATGCATTTGTTCACAGTTCTGATTTCAAATGAGTTCTTTCTCTCTCGTACAAAACTGCCCTTTCTCCTGGTTCTCCATGCTTCCCTGCACTTTGCAGTGATGGGCACGCTGTTTGCAGGTGGGGAAAGAGCGTTACCTAGGACTTCCAAGAGGAAGAAAAATGTTTGCAAATATGACAACTATGAAGAGCACACAACCCCCTTATAAATTATGAACTATTTTTATACTTGAAAAGTTGTACATTTTTCATCAGGATAAAAAATAAAAACCACCATTAATGTACTCAAATATCCTGCCCTACTGCCTGTGTTAAACTGGGCAGAGTCCTGGAGACTCTGAGAAAGCTTATGGGAACACCTATCTGAGAACACAACTCCTTTCAGGCCACTTTGGCTGAGGGGAGACTGTAGTTCACAGCTGTAAATGGATGAGCTCTCTAGGCAGGACCAGAACAATTATGCTCAGCAATCCAGATGTCTTAAAAGAAATCCTCTTGAAAAATGATGGCAGGCTCTCTTTTAGAAGGAATATTAAGCATTGGCTCACAGACGAAGAAGAGACAAAGAATGTACCCTTCACTGGAAATGCCCCTGTTGGGTCTTCGGCCATCCGGAGTTTTCCTTCTAAAGAGGAAAGTACTGGTACTGAGGAAATTTCAGGAGCCTAGAGGAAATTATATTCTCTGGAAAAGAGGTGACCAGTCACTCCAGCCCCCAGAGTCTCAGCTTCTAATTTTGGAATGATGACCCTGAAAGTCCCACATGTCCTGGTTGGTACTGTTCTAGCCCCAGTGCCCAGGACCCAAGAGGAACCAGGGAGGAGTGTGTGAGGGAGAGTGTGGTCCACAGAGGACAGTGGGAAGAGGAGGGGAAAGGAGAGTGAAGAAGGAAAGAGGAGGAGAAGACAGGCAAGGAGAAAGAGACGCGTCACTGTGGGTACCGTCTCAGGAAATGCCAAGATCTTTGCAGGCCTTGGGATTGCTGTGGGGCTGCAGGATTCCACAGTGAGCAGGGCTGGAAAGTGGGAGTATCGACTACATATTTCTTCTTTCTTAAGATACTGATAATTTTCATGAATTCACTCTGGGCGAAATAATAAAAAATCAACCGGTTAAGCCCTGATAAACACCTCCACACTTAAGCTCACAAGGCCAAATACGCTCCTCTCACCACCTACCCGTCCTGTCCATCCTTCCGAATGCAGCTCAGGTCATACCTTCTTGTCACAGCCTTCCCTCACCACCCAGCAGGAAGGAGTGATACCACCACCTTCCTTCTCTGAATTTCTAGAATCATTATGAACTGCTAAATTTACTTGGTAATTCATCATGTACTACATGAGACATCTGTGCCATTGTTCTTGCAGAGTAGTATTAAATACAGGATGTCCAGCCTTAACCCACATGGTACTGGTTTATGCAGGTTAGTCCAGATTAATAATTAATAACACTCCCATTTATTCTCATGAGCATCCTGGGTCGGTAAGATAAATAGTATGGTCAGTCTATTTAAATGTTAAATTTTATTATCATTGCAGACTCTCTAATGAAAATCTAAAAGCTCCTCAGTGTGCTCTGTCATTTTCCACACCAGCCTGGCACCTTACTTACAACTGCCCAGTAATATTTTCATGGTAAGCATGAATCACCTTTTTGCTGTTAAAAGACAGAAAAAGAGTAAGCCATACAAACTTGTGAACATGTTGAATGTAAGGAGGGAAATTTTAATTTAACGTAGGCTCTCATTGTTTTCATTATGTATGACCTTAAAATGCATCACATTCCAGAACTGAAGATGAGTGTTATTATCCGATTTGCATCTGATTTTTAAGGATCACAGTGAAGGAGAAAGTGCCGGTTCAAATGTGTGCATGCTGTTCTGCCCCGGTGCCCAAAAACAGCTCACCCTCTAGCAAGCTCAGGCTACCTAGGCCTTCAGGTCACCCTGGGTTACTCTGAAATATATCTATTCAATTTCATTCTTATAGGAATGTAAGTGGTACTGTCAAATAAAGTTAAAATTTAAATGACAAACACTATGAAAACAACAGTACAGAAAATGAAATCTCTTCTTACTGAAACATTATGTTCTACAGGTGAAACTGAAAGTCATCTCTTTTTTTCTCTCACTGTATTTCCCTACAGTGAGGAGAAACATGGAAATCTATTCATCTATTCATCTACCCATCATCAATACTTATTATGCATTTATCATGTCCAAATTTCTGTGCTCTGTGCCAGACATGAATGATGAATTAAATGGATGGACATTGTCCCTGCCCTCGAGTAGCTTATGGTCAGATGTGCAAAAGAGGCATCAAATGCTTATGAAATAATTATGTAATTATTGTATGGTGTTAAGTACAAAGGTTTATTTCAACAAGATCCTAACAGAAACCCATAACCTAGTCTAGAAAATCAAAACGGACCTCTCTGAACCAGAGATGTTTACACTGAAACCAAATGATGAATAGGAATTGGGTAGGCAAAGAAAATAGGAAGGATGTTGCAGACAGAGGCTGTAACTGGCACATCAGCCTTGAGTGGGAGTGAATCTTGGAGCTTTGAGAAGCAAAAAGCGTGCCAGCATTCCTGAGAACAATGGGTGAGGTGGCAGGAAAGGAGAGGCTCCATTGGGCTGACCCAGGGCCCCAGTACTTGGTTTCTTAACTCTTTCATTTGATCAAGCATCCCAAATCAGTTGTGACTAAGCAGGTAGCTGAGGGAACATCAAAGTCTCTGCCAGATCTAAAGGCCTTTCAGTCTGGCTCATATCATTTTGAAAAACAAAGGATGAAAATTAAGCTAAGTAGAACTCTGGACCGTGGCCATAACATTACTTAAAAAGGCAGGCATATCTAACCATCACCACGTCTCTACCAGTTGCTCCACTTCTAAGCACTCATGTATCCCAGTCCTATGTTCTGCTTCAGAATAACCAGTGCATCAATTATCAATTTTCCTGAATGCCAGCCTGGATGTGGCTGTAGGTTCCTAGGCTAAATGCCACCAAAATAAAGAGGAAATAGGAACAGTGTATGCCCTTGAGAAACTTAAATTGGGCAAGGGAAATGTTGGAAATAGAGTTCTGGCATGGCAGAAAGAAGAATATGGACTTTGAAGTCAGGGATACTTGGGTTGAAATGCTGACTCTACCACTTATGAATGTGTGACCTTACACAAGCTTATTAACCTTTCAAAGCCTCAATACATTAACTTGAAAAATGAAGAAAATATCTACCTGCTTCCTGAGTTACTGGGAAGACTGAATGAGGTAATATTTTCAGATATTCTGTGTGTGTGTATGTGTGTGTACAAGGAGAGTGAACCTAAGAAGAAGACAAAAAAGATAGAACAAAAAAGATCAACAGAAATTATTCCCTACTCTTAAATTTACAGACTGATAGGGATATAGACATATTAAAAAAACACTATAATCATAATATAAAATGGAAATTCAACAATCCAGAAAGAGATGATGAGTGTTTGAACTAAAAGAGAAGCAGAAATAATGCTGAGGAAGGGAGAGATTCAAGAGATATTTCATGTAAATTCAGATTATACAGATTTGGAAGTAAGATATAAAAATACTTAAAGTTTGTGTTTTATCCAGACATTTGAAATAATGTGAATTCCCTAAATGTAAAATATATTAACACTTGGTTCTTTTCAAAACTATCAAGCCAAATATATTTTATCAAATCTATCAAAGCTTTGTTGATACTGTAAGTATAGGACAGTGACACCTTAGCTGGTAAACAGAAATGTCTCTTCTATAGGTTCAGTCTTAACTTATGCTAAGTTTTCAGCTATGCATGGTCTTCAGGAACCACATCCCTCCCGACAAGTGCAAATCACCTTGCACTTGGGGAGGAGTAAGGGTAATCAATAAGACTTTATAAGTAAATAGGGGGCAAATAATTGATTAAGGGAGAAGAAAAGAGTAGAGGTCGACATTTAGTTTCTTAGCTTACTTGACTTGGTACTTGACAAAGTCATTTAAGATTACTTCCACCTGCTTCAGACAGAAGTGAGCTCCCTAAGTGAGAAGTGTGCAAAGATGGGCTAGACAAATGTACATCAGAGATATCAATACTTAGGCTCATGTATCTTATTGGGTATCAGATGAGAAGAACACCCAGGCTTCCTCCAATCAAGGGACTTCAAGAGTCCTCCCTATACATCTGCTCAATTCCTATAATTCTCAGGATGAATACCTTTCCTTTGGAACTGATTCTGCTGACTCTTCTCCTATTTTATTATTTAGCTTTAATATGTCCCAGTGCTGCTTCCTCTATAGATTATGAGCTCCTAGGGTTGGAGGTGGTATAGTAGTAAGTGGCAGCAGTGATAAAAATGATAATATTTATGTTAAGCTTACTATGTGCTTTTCATGTATTAACCTACTCACTCCTTCATATATCTATGAGGTAGAAAATAATACTATCCTCATATTACAAATAAAAAAAACTGAAGAATGGGGATAATGACATGCCAATTAATAGTGTTTAAAGAACAGAATCACTTTACTAGCACAGTGACTCTTACAGACACACTAAGGATTAGTAAGGGTAAAACAATTATTAGAAAAGGGAGAGCTGAAGAGAACAGCCCCATGGGTATCTTCTATAAGAAGTCACCATACCAATTAATGTACTGGGCAGATGTCCTCCCTGAGACAAAACTGCCAAGGGACATTGTCTTACATAGCATGGAAGCTGTAGACTCCACGCATTGCTTGACATATGCACAGCATGTATAAGTTGGTATTCTATAACAGAAATTAATATTTGTTACACATTTGATATAGCCAAGAGCATTTAACCGTAATAAATCTAAGATAGTAATGTAATTATCTTTATTTTAAAGATGAAAAAGCTCAGTTGTGGAGAAAAGAAGTTACCTGCACAAGTTTATACAACTAGTAAAACGTAGTTTCAGAACTTGAATGTGGTTCCCTCTGATCTCAGTCCCAGTACTCCTGCACTAGGACACTCTTTAATTTAGAAAATATGTAGCATGCACAAAGCCTGATGCCAAGTGGAGAAATTCCAAACACACAATCCAGGTAATTAAAAGGAAAAGAATAATGTAAAACAGAACTCAGCCTTGCAGATGCAACATGTAAACTTTGATTCCCCTCACCCACTCAAACTGAGGAGCTGACTACTCACCTTATTATTCTCAAATGACTCTAGGTGGCATTCCCGGACAGACGTAAGGCTACTCAGCAGCCTTAAGAAGAATCCAATGCATTTATCAAACATTTACTGAAGACCTAATACCCACCCTCCTTAAAGTTTTTCAAAAAGAAGAAGAGGAGGGAATAATCCCAAACTAATTCTATGAGGCCAGCATCACTCTAATACCAAAACAATGCAAAGACAACACAAAAAAAGAAAATTACAAACCAAATATCCCTGAACAACACAGATGTAAATTAGTAAACCAAATTCAAAAATACATAAAAAAAGATCATCCATCATGATCAAGTAGGATTTATTCCAGGGATGCAAGGATGGTACAATACTAGAAAATCCATCAACATCATACACCATATCAACAAGAAGGACAAAAAGCACATGATCATCTCCATAGATGTGGAAAAAGCATTCAAGAAAATTCAACATCCACTCATGATAAAAACTCTCAACAAAATGGGTATAGAGGGCAAGTACCTCAACATAATAAAGGCCATATATGACAAACCCACAGCCAACATCATACTTCACAGTGAGAAGCTGAAAGCTTTTCCTTTAAGATCAGGAACAAGCAAGGATGCTCACTCTCCCCACTTTTATTCCACTTAGTTCTGGAGGTCCTAGCCATGGCAATCAGACAACAGAAAGAAATAAATGGCATCCAGACTGGCAAGGAAGAAGTTAAACTGTCACTGTTTGCAGATCACATGATATTGTACATAAAAAACCCTAAAGAATCCTCTCCAAAACCACTAGATTTAATATCTGAATTCAGCAAAGTTGCAGGATACAAAATTAATACACAGAAATCTGTTTCATTCCTATACACTAATGATGAACTAGAAGAAAGAGAAATCAGGAAAACAGTTCCACTCACAATTGCATCAAAAGAATAAAATACCTAGGAATAAACCTAACCAAGGAAGTGAAAGACCTATACTCTGAAAACTACAAGACATTCATGAGACAATATAAAGAGATACCAATAAATGGAAACACATCCTGTGCTCATGGATAGGAATAATTAATATTGTCAAAATGGCCATCCCACCTAAAGCAATCTACAGATTCAGTGCAATCCCTATCAAAATACCAACAGCATTCTTCAGCGAACTAGAAAAAATCATTCTAAAATTCATATGGAAACACAAAAGACCCTGAATAGCCAAATCAACCCTGAGAAGGAAGAAAAAAGCTGATGGGATTATGCTCCCCAACTTCAAGCTCTACTAAAGCCATGGTAATCAAGACAATTTGGTACTGGCACAAGAATAGACTCATAGAACAATGGAATAGTCTAGAGAGCCCAGCTGTAAACCCAAGCATATGTGGTCAATTGATACATGATAAAGGAGCCATGGATATACAATGGGGAAATGACAGCCTCTTCAACAGCTGGTGTTGGCAAAACTGGACAGTTACATGCAAGAGAATGAAACTGGATTATTGTTTAACCCCAAACACAAAAGTAAACTCAAAATGGATCAAAGACCTGAATGTAAGTCATGAAACCATAAAACTCTTAGAAGAAAACATAGGCAAAAATCTCTTGAATATTAACATGAGCAACTTTTTCTGAACACATCTCCTCAGGCAAGGGAAACAAAATAAAAAATGAACAAATGGGACTACAACATGCTAAAAAGCTTCTGTACAGCAAAGGACACCATCATCAGAACAAAAGGCATCCTACAGTATGGGAAAATATATTTGTAAATGACATATCTGACAAGGGGTTAACATCCAAAATATATAAAGAATTCACATGCCTCAACACACAAAAAGCAAATAAACTTATTAAAAAATAGGCAGAGGATATGAACAGGATATGGGCAAATTTCTCCCAAAGAAGAAATGCCAACAGGCGCATGAAAAAATGCTCCACATCACTAATTATCAGGGAAATGCAAATTAAAACCACAATCAGATATCACCTCACACCAGTTAGGATGGCCAACATAGAAAAGACTAGGAACAACAAATGCTGGCGAGGATGCAAGAAAGGGGAACCCTCCTACACTGCTGGTGAGAATATAAACTAGTTCAACCATTGTGGAAAGCAGTATGTAGATTCCTCAAAAAACTAAAAATAGTAATACCATTTGACCCAGGAATTCCACTCCTTGGAATTTACCCAAAGAATGCAGTTTCCCAGTCTCAAAAAGATATATGCACCCCTATGTTTATTTCAGCACTATTTGCAATAGCCAAGATATGGAAGCAACCTAAGTGTTCATCAGTAGGTGAATGCACAAAGAAGATGTGGTACATATACACAATGGAAAACTATTCAGCCATAAGGAAAAAATAAATCCTGCCATTTGCAACAACATGGATGAAACTAGAGGGTATTATGCTCAGTGAAATAAGTCAGGCAGAGAAAGACAAATACCAAGTGATTTCCCTCATTTGTGAAGTATAACGAAGCAAAACTGAAGGAACAAAATAGCAGTAGACTCAGAGACTCCAAGAAGGGACTAGTGGTTACCAAAGGGGAGGGGTGTGGGAGGCCAGGTAGGTAGGGACGGAGAAGGGAATTGGGGGGTATTATGATTAGTACACATGGTGTGGGGGATCATGGGGAGAACAGTGTAGCACAAAGAAGACAAGTAGTGACTCTGTGGCATCTTACTACCCTGATGGACAGTGACTGCAATGGAATCTGGGGAGGTCTCGATAACATGAGTGAATGTAATAACCACTTGTTTTTCTTGTGAAACCTTCATAAGAGTGTATGACAATGATACCTTAATAAAAAAAGTAAAAAGAAGAAGAAAAATCCAATGCCATGGATCTTTTTCACCTTGGCTTTCCAGGAAGGTCTCCCAAGTCCTTAAAGATGCAGGAGATAATTTTATAACCAAAACTGTCACTTATAGACAAAGGTCAAATCGCTGCCTAGTGCCTGTGAGATGCCACCCATGCTTCAGGAAGCATTTGCTGGACTTGTGATTCTACGCACATTGCATGACTGAACTCAGGTTTGTTACTATTTCTATTTTAAGGTGAGAAAAATGAACACTGGGATGGATATTTATTTGTCTGTGATTCTACCCCAGACTCACAAATACCTCTTAAAAAAACCATACAAGAGATATCAGAAAGTCCAGGGCTGAAGGATTTCAGAGGGAAGACCCATCTCTGCCTGCCTGACTCCTTGCACCACAGAATCCTAACCTCTCTCCTATGGAGGTGTTCATGAGACTACCTTAAAGTTGCCTGCTTTCTGTCTCCCCACTAGAGTATGTCTTCTTCACTGTAGTATTTCAAGAACCTATCATATTGTCAAGTATATAGTTAGGAGGTACTCAACATGGGAGGGTAGGAAGGATGGAAAGAAGGGTGTAAGGAAGGAAAGGAGGAGGCCAAGGGGGCTGGAAGGGAAAGGAGGAAAAGAAAGAAGGGAGGAAAAAGAAATGAGGGAAGGAGACAAGGGAAGATGGGGAGGAGGGAGGGTTGGGGGATGATTACGGTCCGTCTGCCCTAACATCAAGGCAAGGTTCACATCTGCTAACCCCTGGAGACACTGGTTCTGACAAGTAGAAGACCTCCTGAGTGTCACTTGCCCCAATGATCCTCGGGCAGAGAAGAGTAAAGACTCTCCTAAAGTCACCGAAGGCTGAGTGTCTGATTGGCCCTCTTTTGAGAGTGGGGACCTCCTGGAGCACCTCTATGTGGAAACGCTACCTGAAGAGAACGGCCGCTTCTCTCTCATCCTCAACCAGGCAAGGAGATCCCCCTTGTTATGCCAATTAAATTTCCATTTCTCATGTACCTTCAACCACTGTCCTGAGAAAAACCGGAGCCTACAAAGCAGGCCCGCTGACCCTCACAGAGTAAATAGTGTTAATTAGGTATCTTTGGGCTGTGGGGCTTCAGCAGTGTAAACTGAAAAAGTCAACCAATTTGAGGGATATGTAAATGATACACTGAAAAAGGAATTAGTATGTAGCTTTGTAAAAAAAAAAAAACATAGCACTCCTCCTCATTATGAAGCCTGGTTTTCCTGTAACCGGAAGAAAAAATGAATTGTTGGAAGCTCTAAATGTGCAGCTGAGAATGCCTTCATTCGAATGAGGAAAGTGATGTTGATTAATGGGTAGCCCTACAGCAGAAAAGCCGCTCCCCTCCCTCTGTGTTCCTGTCGCTGCGGGAACAGGTAGCCCACTGAGGTCCCCAGGCACAGGTCTGCTGCTGGCTGGGGCACAGGCAGGCTGGTCAGGCTTCTTTCATTTATTCTGACAAACATGTCTAGACTCGAACAAATTGGCCCCTGTGAATTAGGCTGCATTCTTACAGAAATCCACATCTTTCAAGCCTCCCTGACCTTGACTCATAGGATCACTCTAATGTAGCCTACAGCTAGTCCAGGAAACGATTTTCTGAAAGTTTAACCAAACAGCAATACTGATCTTTACACTTAATATTTTCTTATATTCATCACATTTCTTACATTTGCTTATTAGTACATTACCTGTTCCCATGGCTCTATGGCCAGCATTACGTGTAAGTCCTTCAACACAGTCTAGCAAAGGATTATAATCCCCATTTTACAGAACAGAGTCCAAGTCACAGTGAGGTGGAAATACCTTGATCAACGAGTGAGAAGTGAGGTCTTCTGACTACTAAACCAGCTTCTCCTTAATGTTGGCTTTGCAGATAAGCATCTATTCGGGCAAGAGCTTTTATGGGACTTCGCCCCTCTGGATCAACAAGCCACAGGCCACCTTCTCTCTAAACAAATCACAAGGAAGGAAAACAGCCTCCTCTGCCTGGTCTACAGTATGCACACTGGCTTCTTTATTCTTCTCTGTACAAATAAAGAGCTTTCTGCGAACGAC
This sequence comes from Manis javanica, assembly GCF_040802235.1. Lineage (NCBI taxonomy): Eukaryota > Metazoa > Chordata > Mammalia > Pholidota > Manidae > Manis > Manis javanica. The sequence continues at coordinate 226,710,638 of NC_133156.1, forward strand.
CGGAGGCCAGACTCCGTATGGCGCTTAGTGCTGGCACTGCCACCTGCGCTCAGATTCAGGCACCGTATGTCCTTTGTAGCTCATTAGATGTAGGCCCACACAGTGGAACAGAGACCTACACCACGGAGGAAAGTCTTGGTGGTATGTGGAACCATACTCTTCGGTCAAGAGAAGGTTTAACGAGGTTTGAAGCTTATACAATTCGGAGAGCCCACTTTAAAAAAAGAATGCAAAGTTACAAGAACAAAAAATTTTGTGTGAAAGTAAAATAAACATTTATTTATAAAGACAAAATATATCACAACCTACACATCATAGAAAACTGATAAATACCATTAAGTTATAAAATCAAGAAAAATAATACATGAACTGCCTGTCATACTGCTTTGGTACTTTTCCCTACACTTGTGGCTGAAGGGGCACTTCTATAACATTATCTTCGAGGCAAAGAACGGAACGGTAACTCAGTCGTTTCCTCTGCAGGATTCTCGGCAGTTCCAGTGCTGAGCACCTCCAGGCAGATTCCCAAGGCAGCACCCTCCCGCTGACACCAGGTAGGTCACCTCAGCAGGTGGCAGGAGAATCTTGGAAGCCAGTTCTACAGCAGGGGGCCAACTACCACACACATCTGCAAGGAAGTGACTGACAGCTACAAAACCCAAACATACCGTAATCTCTACGCAACTCCCCCTTACCTGGACCCCCAAACTGTCTGCAGCTACCCCGCCAACAACAGAACTGGGCACGTATGGAACACTGGGGAAAAAGAGTGAGTGGTCATAACTAATGGTGAATGAATGATCGAACACCTTTCTATGTCAACAGACAGTAACCGCACTAGTTGGGGTGAGGACTTAATAATGTGTGTAGCTATTGAATCACAGTGTTGTATAACTGAAACTAATATAATATTGTACATCAACTATCCTTTAACAAAAAAATTGAATAAAATATTTAATATTAACAAAATCTTTACTTTGAAAATTTTAAAGAAAAAGGACCATTTTAACATATTGCCCAGACTCCTCCCCAGATCTTGAAAGGGCCATGTGCAAATGTGGAACTCTGTGTTTAGGCTTCATTATCATCGTAAAGCCACCCCTGGGCCCACCTCAGTCTCTCGGCCCCACCGGAAGTGGAAAGCATGGAGGAACTCTAAAGGAGATTGTCCTCTCTAATTCACCTGCAGCTATGATTATCTAAAGTGCCTCTAAGCACAGGCAAAGTGGAAACTTTGACTCAAGTGTGTGTGGTCTGAACTGACCTTCATTACACTAAATAGCCCTCCTACAGTAAACCTGATGATGTCCCTCCCTGAATTCTGTACCACTTTCCCAGGACCCAGTAGGTTCACTGTACCTCTCACAGCCATACTTCTTAGAAGCAGGTAGTCTGGGAGTGCATGTCCAGTATCTAAATGATTTATTTAGCCCCGAACTTGAATCTTTATCTGGCACCTGATAATCTGTTTGCATAAATAACAGTTACATGAAACTCAGCCCGAATATTAGTTCCAAGCTCCTACATAAGATGCAACACATCACTGCAAATATGAACACGAATACAAATATAGACGCCTATTATTCTAACAAAATGGGATCATCCTTTCAGACAAGCAGAAGCACTTTAGGATTCTCAACCTTCCCCACAGATAGCACTATGAATTCAATAGTTTTATTAAAGAGAGGATTTAAATACCTGGACATCTACTAATATGCTTCTCTTTTATTTCTGTCTTTAGTTAATTTGTTGGTTCTCACCAAGTATACAAGGAATAGCACATAGCATTGTATATTTAAAACCTTGTATATTTAATTTATGGGTAGTATAAAAGATTTTCATATGCAGTTTTAACTATATGATTTTCACCTCACTGATTTTTGTACCTAACCCACACAGATGTGACTTCACAGAATTTTTATTCATTTAAGAAAGAAAGCAAATGTTTTCTTTTTAATGAATAGTTACATGATAGACATTTCACTTCTACAACCTGGGGGTGGAAAGCGACAAAATGGAAACAATACTGCGCCTCATCCTGATAAACTCTAGACACAAAAGGAAATTGCTTCTCTAATCTCAAAATCTGATTAAATGTGGAAGAGAGAGAGAGTAGGGAGAAAGTTTCACATAATATTGGGTAACCGTTAAGAGGAGAGTTTCTAAGCTACACATCATAGGGTTTTGAATTTGTATTCCATATTTCTCTCATAAATATGAACCTGTACATTCCTCAAGGTGATTATATTTGTAAACATTGAAAAGACTTGGATTTTTATTTATTAATGCCCATGTTACTCAGATGGGAATGAAAATCAGAAATTTCACACAGGCAGATAACAGCTAGGAAGGATGCAGTAGGGACCCTAGAAATCAATATGCTTATGTGCAGTCCCACAAAGGCCGTTCCTAGAGACCACCCCCTGCCTCATTTTCATTATGAGCTCTTGTTTTACTCATGAGGTGTTCAGATGTTGTTTTGACTCTCATCTGGAGTTGTTCTACTTATTTTTTTATAACTTGTTTCCAGCTTAATTCATTCATTCAATCAATAAATATTTATTAAGCACCTACTGTCTACCAAATACTATTCTAGGCACTAGATAGACAGCTATGGGCAAAAATCTCCATGACATCCTATTACATTGAATTATATGAAACTGGTACCTATCTAGGCCAAAAATGGTCAAGTATAAACAGTTTCATGTAGTTAAGCGTATGTTGGGGAGACAGAAAAGAAACATAATTGGTAAGAATTTTGATGGTATGTTAGAACCTCTTCGGAGGTTATAGTACATTGACACACTGGCCTCGGGCTCTCAACCTTACTTCTTGTCCCAGCCTTGAAAACTGAAGCTTAAGGTCCCCAGAAGTGAGCAAAGGGCCTCAGGGGAAAAGTTAGACATCTAGTGATGTCCCTGCCCTCTAACTCTTGGTTTCACTGAGTTTTTGGCCAATGATGAATCCTAACTTTCTTACTGGCTCAATGATTGGTTAAAAACCATTTATCATTCATTCAAGAGCATTAGTTCTTTTTAATAGGTGGTTTGACAGAAGACCGTTTCATTTAGTAATATCTGAAATAAAGCAAGCTGTTGGTGAGAATCAGGAGCATTTCCATTATCCTATTACCCTCAGTGCAATCACACCTGGTAAGCTGGAATTTGCTCAGTTCCAGTGCATATGGCTTTTGGTATGGTGTTCCTTCAGACAGAGTTGTGAAATAAAGTTACTCCAGAGATTTTAGGTACTTCCTGTGGCCCACAGGTGTTTAAACCTCTACCAAGTTTCAGAGGTTTATACACACCCATATACTTCCTGAGGGTAACTGGTACCAAAAGCCCTCCTGATAAAGAAAGAAAATGTGGCTTCACAGAATTAACAAATATTTAGAGCCTCATGCTGAAGCAGTGGGAAAAAGCCTCAAAGCTAAAGAGAAGTGGCTCTGCCACTCATCAACTGTGCAAGCTTTGACACATTATTGTCTATTGGAGCCTCAGTTTCCCACAGATAAAATGAGGCTCTACCCCACAGACTGTTAAATTAGAGAACATGAAAGTATAAGTTAAAAGTGCTTTGTACAAAAGTATAAGTTAAAAGTGTAAGTAAAAGTGCTTTGTACACTATAATATACAAAGGGCAATTTTTAAAATGAGGGGGGAAAAAACCTGATTCATCCCAGGAATTAAAGGTACAGTCTCCAGATGACTAGTTAGAAGATTTCTAGGCAGCTAGGGAAGATCAGTACACTTCAGCATGCATACTCTATGAATGGCACAGAATATCCGTATGCTTTGGTGTTTTAGGGTTTACAATGCACCATGGCAAAGTGAGTTCACATCCTGGCTAACAGAATGAGACTGAGCAAGTTGAGGGAACTGTCAGAACCTTTGTTCCTCATCTGTTAACTGATGATAAAAGTGCTTATGGATTAAATACACCCAAACTCATGAAGTATCTATATATATAAGGGGCTGTGCAGTAGTAAGTTTCTGACCCCAGTTTAGATATTATCACAAGTAGTCCTTATGTCAACCTCATAAGAGGTTTCTGTTGTCTTCATCCTAAAGAGAAAGAAACTGACCATCAAAGGAAACACAGCTGCCAAGTAGCAAAACTATAAAGCTGGCTCACTTCCAATACAGACTCAGGAATTTCCACATACTGCTGTTGTCTGCACCGTAACGGCTTAGGGCTGTGTAACTGGTAGGGGTGGAGAGTGGTAATTGTAGGTAGAGTAGCCATATGTCTGTCACCCTCTGGGAGCAACTGGAAACACACATACTGCAGGGAAGCACTCTCTGGCTATTTAGATGATGGAGTCTTTGATGTCAAAGGTACAGATTAATCCAAGGTACAGGTTAATGATCTGAAGTCACCTAACACTTGAAGTCTCCGCACACACACTTGTTACCAATGTATCTTGGGTTATTGTTACATTCAATTCAATATCAAGTCAAATAGTGTACAGCCAATGTAATGGCCCAGCCTGATGTGCCTGAGAACTAGATTATGGTATGTGGCTGAGGTGAGATAGTACCTTGAAGGTTTATTTTTGGTCCTACTAGGTGAAAGTCAAACAACTTCTAATGATCTTTCGTAACAAGTAAAGGGAAAAGGACATCTGCCACATTAATAGCTGCATAACAGGTACCAAGGAATGTGTTGATTCTCTCTAGCAATGAAACTACATCTGGAACAGCAGCTGCGATCAGTTACCACCCTACTGAGTTTATGGTAACCCACTGGCATTCTTCAATATCCATCCATCTTCCGCACAAGCCAAAGACATGAGCTGAATGGAGATCTGGTAGGAAGCAAAACCCTTGCACCTTTCCGGCCCTTGGCGGTGGCACTCTCTGAAATTGCTCTGGAAATGCGTTATCCTCTAAACCAGCAAGCAGTATCTGGTGCTGCTTCTCTCTTAGCCAGAACTTACAGGTCCTGGAACCAGAGGCTTTGAAAATAAGAGTGGCTCCGCTCATTGATGTCCCCAGTGACACACAAGAGAAAGTTCTGGTTCACCACCTTGTTGGCCTTTCCTGGTCTACCAGATCTAGTTCCCAAGGTAGATGCTTCTACCAGGAATGCTTTACTGAAACTGGTAGTTGAGACCCAGACCACTTTGAGCTCCTCCTGGCAGTAAATTAATTCAACAGGTAAAGAAGAGCATTACTGTACTAACTGGAACATTGATGCTTTCAAGAGGATACAGAGTTTTTACGGAGTATTGGAAGTAAGGAAGAGTTCATCCAGAATTCATAGGAGTCCCTAGGGCATCTCTTAGTACTCCAGGTCTGGCAATTAAAGTCAGCGAAAAATTTCAACAACTCAATACAGGCAAGAATATGGATACCCCAGAACCTTCAGGAATAAAGGTGTGAGTCACCTCCCTTGGCAAGGAACCAAAAGCAGCAGAGGAAGTTTTTAGAGACAAAGGAAACACAAAATACAGAATGTGTAGCAGAAAAAGGCAGTTAAAATGCCATCTATAACCACATGGCCAGCTAGAGAAACAAAGACTATAATAATTTTGGTACCTCTTCCATGTTGTAATATGAATATGTATCACATGTTAACCAAAACTTTTCTCTTCACTTCTCCCATTCCCTTATTATCAAATAGAAGATATAATAATGGTGGTTAAATTTAATCTCAGTACCTAAATTATAGGATATCAAAGGAAGAATGTGGTTCAGCAGGAAAAAGAGTATATATCACCCAAAAATGAATTTAAACAACTGCATATGAACTTTTGAAGAGAGGATTACATGTTTTGAGTTGCACAGGGATAGCTGTATGATGCTAAGATGAAGCATGGCTTTGCAATTGTATTCCTTCAGAATATGGCTAAAAGATGTGTATATGAATAATACACAGAGAGCGTGTACCAGTTTAAGCTGAAACTATGTTTCCCTTTCCTGCATAGCTTCAGGTATAGGCTAAAAGAGAGATTTGCTCAAGAGGCAGAAGGCGGAAGGAAGTAGCAGACAGGTCAAACGGTGGGCAAGCGTTGCAGCTCACGGCATTGTTGCTGATCTGCTGGCTCACCTCGCTTGCTTGGGACAGGAGCAGGGATCGCTGCAACTCCAGCTCCCACTACATCTCCTACTGTAGTTTCTGGCTCTTGGGCTAGGTGTGTGTTTATCTCCTCTCTGAAAAAGGAGAAAACTTCTCATGCACGTCACCTGCATCATCAAAGACGGAGTCCTAGAGATAAGGAGAGACTGATGTGTAGTCTAGCCTATCCTGTGGGCTCTAGGGCATCCTCGGGGGTTCTGCTTTGTTCTTGCTTTCCTCTATTTCACACCCATCTTTCCTTCCCAACTGACTATCCTGTAGCTTCATGTCCTAGCAACACACAAAGAAGTAACAGCCCTTCATCTGCTGTTTAACTAGCTTCCACAATTGCCTATAGACGATACACAGAGAGGGTGTGTGTGTCAGTTTAAGTAATTTATAATTACTATTTATAATTATATATATAAACCACTCCTTGGGGCTCTGCTTCTCTGATCCAGCCTAACTGAAGGGAATGCAGATGGAAGTGGCAGAGCTTGATTCAGGGTGCCTTCTGCTCAACAACTGCTGCCTCCATTGTAATATTTCAAGGCCATGTAACCACAGGGTATTGGATTAAAATAGCATGCAAGCCACTGCCCTCCCCCTTGGGGAAATGGAGACATAGACACTACATGAAGTGCCTGTAGGTATTAAGATGATTGAATGCCTGATCCAAAAGGTGCAGATTAATGAGCTGAAGTCAGCCTACAGGGGAGGTCCCTGGGAGCCTGTCCATTCCAGAGGCTTCCTTCCACTTTGGCCCATTCAGCACTTTTAGCTGCAAATTGCATAATAAAGACAGAAAGTGTGTTGATCAAATTTTTAGACGGCACAAGGCTGGGACAGCTAGCAAATATGCTGAGTGATAGAATCAAGGATCCAAAATATTTGACAGGATGAATAATGAGCCACAGCTAACAAGATGAAATTTAACAGGAAGACTATCAAGTTTTAATCTCCATGGCCCTGCCCTGGCAAGTAGTACTAACCCCCCATACTGGAGGTGGATACAGGGATATCACTTAAGCTCAGTATAGAAGAAGCACATGATGTTGATGAGACGTCTGCTTCAAGGGAATGTCCTTGAGTTCAAAAATCATCTCCAAAAATACAGACTCAGAGAGACTTAGCTTAATAATAGCCTTTGTGAAAAAGACATTGTGCTCAATATCAATCAATGCTATTAACTACGTTCAAGTATTCATTAGGCACTTGGGCTTTGTTATTGCAAAGCATGGTGTTCCAATACAGGATGAAGACAATCGTTCAGCTTTGCCGTGCTCAAAATCACATGGCTGAAGTCTGGGGCATAATTCTACAGGCCACACCTTAGTTATGAACTAGAATCTGACTAGTCTGGTGAGGATATCTAACAAGTCATATAAAAAGCTTATTATAATGAGTCATCATGAGTTGGCTCCAAATATTCAAGAGTTTTCCTATAGATAAAAGTAGAACTTTATACTTCTAGAAGACAGATGGACAAAAGGTAGAGAAAGGAACACTTTAATCACTATAAAAAATAAGTATATAATATAGTGGCTAAGTTGGGCCCTGGAGCCAAACTACTGAGGTAAGAACCCATGATACGCTCTCCAGCCACTTGATATGCTCTCTAGTCACATGACATTGAGCAAGTCACTCAGCTTCTCTGGCATCAGCTTTCTCAGTTACAAAATGGGAAATACAAGAATACCCTCTCATGTATTTGTTGCAGGGATTAAGTTGAGCAAAAACAAATAGTATCTACCCCATCTGGCTGTTGTGAGGATTAATGATGCAACACACACTGGTAAAGCATTTTGAAAATGTCATGCAATTAGAGGTCAATAAATGAGTGCTAGTCGTTATGAGGAAGCACATTGGGATGCTGAGAGATATCCCTAAACAGAATGCTCTGCAGCACCTTGTGTCTGAATATGTTTAAAGTAAGACAGGATCTCCATTGATCAGGGATATCTTAGAGTGGTGTTTCTCAAGCTTTAATGTATGAGTGAATCCCCTTGGCATCTTATTAAAATGTGAGTTCTGACTCAGCACTCAGGAGTGGGGCCTGAGAGTCTGCATTAATAACAAGCCCCCAGGTAGTGCTGAGACTGCAGGTTTAGTTACCACAATGAGTAGCAAGACTAGAAAAGAATTCTCCATGGAGTGGGAAGGAAAAGAATAAGGTCCCTTTCATTAAACATGCATGTTTGGTGATATTATCAATCTGAGAATGATAACTATATTGAAGCCATACTGTAACTGAGTAATCCAGAGCACATGACCTAACCTCATAACTCATACCTCTTTTTAATACATTCTGCATGGCACTTGTTGAGAAATGAGTACCTTTTACAGAAAAATCCAAAGTCTTAGATGGAAGCTCATCTACTTCAGCAGAGGGTTTCATTTCCTAATTGGTTAAACATCTGTTCCAGCTCTGAGCACAGATTTATCTTTATCAAATACTGATCAGTCTCTGGCTTCTGCCAGCTGCCGTGTCCTGGTGTGACATGGACAAAGCAGGGTAGCTGTGGGATGTCAGAGAGCCTCAAGAGGAAGGGGGGAAAAGGGCCAGAAAAAGACACTCACAAGGTACTGGCAAGAAAGAGCAACAGCAAACCCTACTGGCGTCAAGGCTGGATAGAACCAGATCTGGGGAAGGAGAAACTTTAGGAATCACCTCATCCAGTCTTCTCAGTTTTCAGATAGTGAAACAAAGCCCATTTGAGAAGCTATGACTTCCTAGAAGTAACACATGGAGGTAGCATTTGAACTGGAAACGAGGCTACCCAGCTCCCAGCACAGAGCTCATCCCAGTGGCCCATGCCTGCCTCTCACCTCCCCCTGGGGACTCCTGCCCAGTGATGCTGCTTCGTTTCTTTTCAGTCTTGAGCTGCCCACCACATTAGGGAAGGTTAAGGAAGATTCTGAGGATACAGGTAGAGCAGGGAGCTGTCGGTCACTCAGGTTAATTTCTCACGATGAATCTGCTCACAAGACCTAAAAAGTATCATTCACGTTGCTCTCTGCCTCTGCTCTATGAATACATTGAACAGAAAATGTAACACAAAATTCCATGGCCTTGATAAATTTTCAAAAGCCAAGAGGACAAATTTTTAAGAGTCAGGCTCTGGTTCCCAGTATTTCTCCACTGCAGGCTCCTGGGTTCCGTCCTACCACCCCTCCCGTTCATGGACTTCCCTCGCTGCAATGAGAATAGGGTTAAAAGGGTATGTACTTCCTCTCATTTTTGTGGAGATCAGTGGAGGAAAGTGGCAGTGACTCCAAAGCTTTGGCCAGGGGAGGAGGGAACCTGGAAAGCTCCGTAGAATAATTTCAGACCTGGAAATCCTCGGTTCTCCCAGATCTCCTCTCTGGGTGCTAGTTAAAAGCATAAACGTTCCTGGGGGAGGACTAAAAGTCATTAATTCATACTAACATGAAGTGACTAGTATCAAGGCTTCTGAGAGAGGCTGGGTTCCTGAGTGGGCTCCGCCTAACCACTAAGCCTCCTCTCCTACATGGGGAGTTGGTCAGTTTCGATCTTCTGTAATTTTCTGATAACCCATGAATGGAGTTTTTCCACTCCTGACCGCCTAAATCCTGTGCAGCAGTTTAGGAATGAAAGATCATCTCTGTATAGGACCTAATCTCCACCCTCTCCCATGTGGCTCCATTTCTCTTAATGGATTTGCTGAAAATATAAGTAACACTATTAACCACCCATCACTTAAAGAAGAGAAGATGCATTCTTTGTAGCCATAAATTTGTAGTAACAGAAATATTATACACATCAGCAAAAGGAGGGCCCCAACTACTAGTGTTCTTGAGACTTCTAAGATCCTGCATTTATTTGCCAGGGCTACCCAGCCCTGACGGTCCAACCTTCACAATGCAGTCAGATTCAGGAATTCAGAGGCTGCTACTCAATGGCAGGTGACAAGGTTCTCTGTATTTAACTGTTTGGATTATATTGGTTAATATTTGGAAATGGATTGTACTGACAATACAAACACAATCTAGCAAGTCCTGTTGCCAACCTGCATTCCTGCGTTTGTCAGCCCATCTTTGACTTCAAAGTCCACAGTGGTGGGCAATCATAGGTCCAGTGTCAGAACATGTTCCCACAGAGAGGAGAGATCCACATTGTTGAGACAAAGAAATACTGATTGCACAAGTACAGCTTTCCTCGGTATTTTGGCATTCTCTTATGGGTACTTTTCATGGACGCTCTGATAGCTTTCTTCCCCTCTCGGGACAGGCCAAGTCCTCAAGAGTGACAGCAGGAAGGCAAACTGTATAGAATAGAATGCTCTATGTGAAATGGCCACTACGGTTTTGCTTGTAGCTGTAAAGTTAGAAATAAGAGCCCCCTATCCTTATTTGCATGCAATTTTCTGAGTTTGCTTTAATGGATATGACATTTCATTAATTCTGATTCATTGTGTATTCAAGCCAAAACACATGCAGTTTAGTTCCATTTACTGACAGAAAATAGAAGCTGAAAAATTCTAAGTCAGAGTAATAACTGAAGGTGTGTAATTACTCATTACCCAATCAGCTACCAGGTTCAGGGGGCAAGATGGTTTGGAGATAAATTGCAACTTTTGTGAGTGAATCTGACAGGCTGGGTTAGTAGGTGTGTTTCTTTTGATTAATGATACAAGGAAGAAAGGTTTAGAAAAGGTGTTTCCACTGATTCTGCTACTTCTAGGCTGACCCTTAAAATGTTTTTACCAGTTACCAAGGAAAACATGAATTATAGTGAGCCAAGTGTGAATTTTGTAAAAACATACAAAAATGTTACATCCATAACTCCTCTGCTCTAATTAGAAAGAAACTCAAGATGATAAGTCCTAGGATATGCCAGGATGGGTCATTTGGCTACAGATCTCAACTTTCTCAGAAAATGCACTTATTCAAATAAAGAAAAAACAAACACAGTTGGAGCTATTTATCATGGTCAATTAACATAAGAGTTTGAATACAGCACAGTTTCTGCATGAGTCTTTCAATATTTTTCCAACAGATCAGATTTCTAGAGGAGAGCAGGCATTTGCCTGGTTATTCATGAAGTGGGTCTAGAAGAGCCCTTTCCATGTCCCTGCCTTCCACAAGCTTTCTGCTCAGAGGCCATGGGGTGAGACAACCCCCCACACATACATGCAGAAAGAACAGAACCTGACCATGTGCAGTGAACTGACACAAGAAGGGCTCAGATAGTGCTGAGATATAGGGAAAACTCTTTTGATCTCAGGATTATTTGGGAAGATTTCACAAAATTGAAATCCTGCTTGGGGCCTTGAGATGAGTTCCAGACAGAGAACAGTTTGAACAGTACAGTGGCGGAAATGGTCTTGATGTGAGGGAGAGGAATTATGACAGTGAGAGGATATTTGCTCATGAAGATGGGATGGGGTACCACTGGGTGTGGAGAGGGATGGAATGAGGTTCTGAACATGGAGACCGTTAGGTTCATGCAGAGCCGTCTGAGCATTCACTCCAGGTACTGATACCTTGAGTAGTTCAGCAACACTGGCCCCAAGCACGCTCCATAAAGGATTGGACTGAAGGTAGAAGAGAGCCGTGAAGGCCTGTTACGTGTTGTAACAGCTGGAAGATGATGAGAGCCCAAACCAGAGGGCAGCAAAGGCAAAAGAGAAATGGAAGCAATAAAAAGGAGACTGGTCAGGATTTGGGGACTGGAGAGGTATTAGAGGTGAAGAAGGGAAATCATACAGATGGTTCTGTTTTTCAGCCTGACGAGGAAGACAGGAAAAAGAACCAGCTTTAAGATGATAAATTCTTGGCAGGTAGATGTGCTATACAGAATGGACAGTATGTGGCAGGTGTGCAAGCAAAAATCTGAAGCAGGAGCTGTGGCTGTGCGACTGAAGCAGAAGTGAGCACCCAGGTCTAAGTCAAGGGAGGAGACAACAGCTAGTTTGGTGCAGTTAAAGTCAAGTCCAGCACCAAGTACACCTCCCCCAACACCATTGCTGAATAAGTCTTACGTACATTCCTCAGAGGTAGAAGTTCCTTCTCTCCCTGACCATGCAACACTTATACTGACCAAACACAGAACTGACCACCACAAAGGATGCCTGCATCTGTTTATGGAGAATGAGAGGGTCTACGTATGGAGGGAAAGTGTCTGGGTCGGTTTGGACCGCTATAACAAAAATACCATAAACTGAGTGGCTTATCAACAAATATTTATTTTTCACTGTTTTAGAAGCTGGGAAATCAAGACCATAGTGTCTGGTGAGGACCCACTTCCTCACTGACAGCTGTCTTCTCACTGTGACAGCAATGGCAGAAGAGAACAGGGAGTTCTTTGGGGGGGGTCTCTTTTATGAGACCATTGACCCCAATCATGAGGGCCTTGCCCTCATGATCTAATCACCCCCCAAAAATCCCATCTCCTAATAGTACCATAGGTTTCAACATACAAATTTTGGGGGAACACAAACATCTAGCAGGAAGAGTTAATATTCAGTTGTGAGAGTCCAGTGGATGGCCTGCTGGGGTAGAGGTGGGCTTAGGGTCACTACAGTTGATTGGGATGAATGTAATCATAGAATTTGAGAGTCAGAAGCCTCTAGGAAAGCATTCAATAGGCTGTTTTTAAACCTTTTGTCATGGGACCTTTTTTATAAATGAAGTTTATATGGAAATGTAAACTAAGCTGCTCCTATTGGGGGTTGAGGGTGGCATCTGTGAGAGCCCAGAAATACCTTCAGAAAAGACTGTTTGTTCTAGTCCAGTTGTCTTATTTTACACAAGGGGTACTAAAGCCCAGATGGGGGAGCCCAGAAAACACAGCTAAGATGTGCTGAGACAGAGGGATGCAGGTCCCCAGGCTAGGACTACTACACTGCTCTCAGAAAAGAAGAAGGGACCCAAGCGTATTCTACATTACATCATCCATAATGAATATACAGTAGAATATTGTTGCAAGTCTCCTTATAAGATCAATAAATGCACAAGTATCTTTACCTGATGAGGGGAGGGGAAGGGAAGAAAAAAAGGAAGGGGCTCTTCCTCAGAGGTCAGGCAGAGGCTGGGAGGAGGGAGCAGCAGGGAGGGGCAGGGGCTCTGGAGTGTGAGCCCACCTCTAGTGCGAGATCAGAAGATGAAGCCAACATCTGGATCCTCTGGCTGCTCCAGGCAGGAGCCATGCCTCCTCTTGTTCCCTTAACCACACCAGGCTGTTCTCAGCATTCAGCCTCAAGCAACCTTTGTACGTTTTCTAGCAGATCCTACCCTGCAGAATCCCTGCTTCAAATTGCATTGCCTCAGAGTGTCCTGCAGACACAGCTCTGGCTTCAAGGGCAGGTTGCCTGGGGCCTTCTCACACTTTGAGAAGAATGCAAGAGTCTAATTTGCTATGAACTGTTATGAGAAATAAAATGTTCATTAACTTTAATTGTAAACATTTTAGGTCCCCACATTGCATGAAAGAAGAAACTGAAAAATAAAGAGTTAAGTACCCTTTTAAAATTTCGTATCTCCTATCTTCACCTGGCCTCTGAGACCAGACAAAGTTCAGATCAAACAATGCACAGAGTGCCTGCCCCCAATTCCATCTGACAAAACCTCACCCACATTTCAAGGCCCAACTCAGATAGTTTCTCTCTGATCCTCTTCAACTGCAAGGAATCAGACCACTCACCATACCCCCAAAGCAATTTACTTATACTCCTGATAATAGCAATTGTTTTTAAAATGTTTTATTTGTCCCAACTAAACTGAGTTATTTGCAATAGGTATCACATCTTAAGCATCCCTATCATTTCAGCCCCAGAAATAGTGTCTTTCCTGCCCAGCAATTCTCCAAGACAATTATAGACAGATTGAATGAATGGTTTAAATCTTTTTGAAAAGCCAGTGAAACTTCATTATGAGAGACTCAAAGATGCATTAATTTGTCTGGCCTATAACTGCAACTGGATTACATGTCATGCTGAAGAATTCTAATAGCATATACATCATTGTGCTATTTGATCTCACACCTAGCACTGCCTAATTATCTATATATCTGCTAGCTGTGATGTTTACCCACTACAAGGGAATACTTGGGTTAAGACACCCTATTTATACTTAAAGTCTTCTTTGTCTCTGCCTCGGATAATACTTTAGTGCTTTATATAGCAGGCTTTGGGGAAAGTCATAGTTTATGTCTTCAAGAAAGAGAAGATTTGAACCAAATGTTTAAAATCTGTGTTTCAAACCCAAGAAGTATGTATGCAAATCATCAGAAAGCAAATTCATTTGAATCCCTTTGTATGGGCAAAGTTAACTGGGAATGGGCCTTGGGGCCTGGGTCTTAGCCACTCAGCCAAGTCAAATGGCACAAGTCATATAACTCTTGTGTTACACTTACTGTGGTTAGGATAGTAATTGAAAACGTATCTCCACAGGCTGCAATGCCCTCCCTTGTATAAACAATGACACTGACTTTCCCTGCCCTGAAACTACTAAGATTATCTACAATGTCTAGACTGAATGATCCCCAATAAATCAGCTTACTTTTGTGTTAGTATATCTAGTCTGATAATAGCAGAACTGTTGCATTTTATCAGAATGATAGTTCTGCCGATTAGAAAAAAAGAAAGTGTTATGGCTTTGTGATGTGTACACTTCCAGGAACCTCAGGAGATTTTGGAAGAAGAGTAGAAGGCAGACAGCAGTCGTTCTGCAGCACTATGCATATGTGCTGATTCACCTCAGTGATACACAGCAGCATAGGAACACGTATGCGTGTTTAGGTCCATGACAAAGGCTTCCAGCTTCTGCAGGATACCCTCACCACAAAAGGTAGACGCGACAAAACAGACACAGGTTTCAGGCCACCATAGTGGGCATCTAGCTCATGCTTCCAAGGTTTAAGCTTGTGCTTATGGGATTCCAACCTGCTTGTGATCTTCCCTTCCTGTCTACCCTGTGAACTTCAAGGTCCAGCATTGAATGTGGCAACAGCCTTACAGGGACACTGCTTAACCAGCCCACACAATTGTATAAGCCAATTCCTTATAATAAATTCATAGACTGATGATGGGATATGACAGATAGATGATTAAATAGACAGATCTTCTGCTGGTTCTGATTCTCTGGTTGAACCTTGGCTGATAGAGAAGCTTGCTTCAGAATGCCATCTCGTGATGACTGTATGGATCTGTATTTGCATATATATGGTGCTAGCTCTCTTTTTATACAATGTACAAATGAAAATGTATAATCAGAGAGAGAAAAAAACTATTTAAATGCACCTTCCTGGTTAATATCTAAATTCTACTTTCCTAATGGCCTTTGCCATCAGTTCTGGATCCAAGCCCTGACTCTGCAACTGTTCTAATCTGTGTAACCTTTTTGAATCCATGCCACTTAATTTCTAATGCTCAGCTTTCTCATCGATAGAGGTAATAATTTCCTGCTTTATAGAGGTAATACAAAGATTAGCGCCACAATGTATATAAAGTTCCATGTGCAATACCAAGGATGGAAGGAACTTCCCAACCTTCCTTTCCCATCTTTCAAGTCCCATCTATTGTTCCATTTACTGCCTAAAGCCACCCCCAAGAAACCCAGCATCCAGTGGTCTTCCTCCCCCTTTCCTTCAATCCACTGTAACACCAATGTTAACACCTTTATGTTGTGTGTGTTGTACCCCATCAGCTAGATTTTGTTTTTGGATTAGGTACAAAGTGTTAGGCTCCCATATTAATAAAAAAGAATTACATTAGCTTAGCACTTCACCTCCCATCACACACCATAGCACTATCATTCCCTTGTGAGATCCTCACAGTGAGTACAGTTAACACTTGTGGATACAATAAAATGGCAACAGTAATCAAGCTACACATTCAAAAGCATTAATCTTAATCCTTTGCTTGTAGTCAGGAGCAACTGAATGGCCTTAAACAAGGTAAACTGGTTATTAAATAAGAAATGCAGATGATTCAGCCAGTACCTAACTTAACACATTGAAGTTAGCATTCACTGAGATCTCGGAAGGAAACATATAATAAAAGGGTGTTGTAGAGAACACTTGGTAGAAGGATACTGCTGAATGTGACCTGAACCTGTTAAAGGAAAAATTCTGGGGACCTGTGCAGAGTGGAATATTACCTTCTACTTCCTTTACCATCGACACAGAGTCCACTCACTAACCCAATATTTGATACAAACTATTGAAACCAGAAAGGTTTTTAAAATAAAGGCAATGTTGTCATTCCAAGTCAGAGATGCCAGTTTTTCTGGGGAGGAAGCCTATTTTAAAATGCCAAAAATGTAAAGACTTCCCCAAGTTTTAATATTCAGTGTTATATGCTTTCTATTTAAACGTATCCTATAAGTTGCACAATTCTTTTAAAATAATTGAATTTTAATAATCACAAAGTTATCAATGTTCATTTCAAAACTCATAGTATGTGTATGTACAGGAGAAATTTTTTTCCAACTATAGAAAAATGACAGAAGGTAATACGGAATTTACAGACTGCTTGCTAATTTTCCATGTCTTTCTGGTGTCCTTAGCACCCTGGTTGGAAACCAGTGCTCTGGGGCAAATTACCCTGACCTGAGGTGACTAAAAGGGAATGATTAGAAATACATTTTTTAAGCCACTTATAAGTATTCACATCAAACACCATTGAAAATGGATTAACCCTAGGTTTGAAAGAATTGTTTCTCAGGGATCAAGGATTGGTTTTAAAACTGAAACACAGAGTAGGGATAGATGGGCAATTCTCTCTGCATGCAGGTGAAGCATAACATTGCCAAGAGATCTATACTAAGTGCAAATCTTACTTAACATGCTATGAATAGTAATAAAAGAAGAAATTCAGTGAGATCCTCATGTTTCAATTGAACATAAGTCTTTTGTTGTTAAAGCTAAATTGATAGAAAATATTTAGAGGTTTCAGGAATAGGCAGAGTGTAAATGGATAAATTCAGTGTGAAAAATATTATGCAATACAGAGAAATTATCCAAATTTGTCTTAAAAGAGTGATGAACTCTTAAACATCAGCTACATATCATAACAAGAACCTAGAAGTTTCTAAAGAGCTTCTCCTGAAATCCATTAGCCTTACAGACAGCTCTAGGAGAAACAGCTGATTAAATGTTGGGCATTATCATAAAAGGGCCTAGAAGCAAAACAGAACGGATACCTGCTCAATCTGAGGCATTCATACCTAGATACTATTGGTGTTTTCTGTCACCACATTCAGAAAACTAAAAATTCTATAACCGATCAGGTCTGGGAAAGGATCCTAAAAGTTTCAATTAGCCAGAAAAATTGATTTATGCCAGTCCCTTCCCTCACCTTCCAATGGCGTCACTATCATATCAGTATTAATACATGTGAAATGAAGATCCAACCAAGGATGCATTTATCAAATAGTATCTATAGCCCTTGAAGAAATGATTTGCCTTTGGGCATTCCTACTTGACATACAGAGTTGGTTTTTACACCCTAGAGAAGACTGGACTTTTCACTAAACCTCAAATCAGGAAGGCAGAGCTCAATTCTCTCCCATAGAAATATCTGCATTAGGAAGATTATTTATAGTTCTCCTGAGTCTTAACTTTTTCTTTGACAAACACCCTTCATCACAGGCCTTTGTTTGCGTGGGAAGTGCATTGTGCCTCATGACAGACAGAGAACAAGGCCTATTCAGATATGGAAAACAATGTGTATTCAAATTCCCATTGAAGATAATCAAGAAGGCTTGTTTCACATTACATAGTGATGATTCTGAATCAACTCTAAGAACTCTGGAGTGTCTTCTTAGGCCTATTCAAGACATGTGTAGTCTTGGGATAGCTCATCAGATTACCCAATTTGACCTCTCAACTTTCTTGGTGAGCACTTAGACATAATTCAGTATTACTTATTTTTAATAGCCGCTGTTCTCTGAGTAGCCCATGATACTCATTAGCAATGTGATATTGTATGCTAGTGACAAATTTGGTTATTCAAATCTCACACTACCGCTAAAAACAAGTTAACTGACAAAGAAGTTAAGAGCTGATGTAATTCAGCTCCAGTCTATGTATTTATAACTGTCAGGGATTGGAAAGTTTATAGAGGAAGTCAAGTGAAGGAAGGTAAACACAACACAATTACACATAAACTGTAAATCTCTATGCCTGTAAACCCAAAAATGCTCAAACTGTAAAATCCTCTTCCCAAATTTCTGGAAGTCTGCAGAGCTATCTGGGACTCTAAAAGTCTTCTCATCTAGTTCTCTAAGCATTTTCACCAGCATCAACTATTAATCACTTGACTACAAAGTTCAGGACCAGAGCCCACCAGTGGAGGGACATGCTATCTAAGCCATGCTCAGAAGGAGTGACCGTAAGGACACTACCAGCAGAAGCAGAGCCCAGGGGGGACTGATGGTAGAAGTTCAACATGTTCTGCCAATAGTTTGATGAGTCTTGTATTTTCTTTTGGACAGAACTTTCAGGAGAAGATAAATGAATAGCACATTCAACAAGTACACTTGCCCCATCAAGCGATTTCAAAATAATGTAGTCTTGACAGGAGAAAGAGGTCAATAAAGTATGGCCAGAAATAGCAGAGGATGGCCAAGAGGTACAGGCTTCTGTTGGGCCTTGACAATGGCAAAAAAAAGTAGGAATATGTATTCCCACGGTTTCAGCCAGCAATAGATGATACATTCAAATCGAGTAATTAATAAAGGAATCATCTGCAAGAGTACAGGCACAAGTGTGGGGAAAATATGCAGGATGGTACAGTACACTGGGGCTAGTGAGTCCTCCCACCCCCAGGCCTGAGGAAGCAAGCAGGTCACAGGTTCTGTCACCTGGAGAAAGAGAGGCTAAGTGAAGAGAATTGACAGACAAGAACTGCGACCTTCCCTCCCAAGACCGACCAACTTAAGATGACCCTAGAGGGCAGAGGGGACTAACATCCATACCACATACTCTCCATTCTCCAGCAGAAGTGCTTCCAAGTTTCCCATGGACTGAACCCAACCCAGAGACAGAGAGTATGGCAGCCAGGGGAGGAGTCAGTAGATGCTAGCCTCCAGGAACACAGAGTAAGAACAAATTGAGTAGAGAATGCATCTGGAGGGGTAAGTGGAAGATATTCAGCCTGGATATTTGGAAAGAAAGACCATCTGTAAAAGACTGCTCAGATCATTATCATCTTCATCATCACATGGCTATGATGACAACTTGAGATTTATGCTTAAGGATTGTGCATGTATTAGCTCATTTAATCAAACCTATTTTTTTTTTAGCTCAGCTGGCTGAATTGCCACTTTCTCCCTAGCTGACTGATTCCTTCCCTGAAGGTGTTCAGAGCCCTCAAAATGGATGGGTCCACATATTTATCAGGCAGAGGAACTGCAGCTACAAATCAGAGGTAGCATCACACAGCCAGAATTCCTGCAGAAAATTAGTCCACAGCACTGCAGTCCCCAGCAGTCAGCTCTAATGCAGAGAGACGGCTCTATAAGACAGCAGTACTTTAAAACCTCCAAACATCTGCTGCCCCTGTGGAGAACGTATTTACTCACTTTAGCATAAGAAAGCTGTTCTAGACCAGTCTTTTTTCACACTTTACTACTTTAAACAATGCAGTCTGGGACCCAAAGCCACCAAGAGCAGTGACAAATTGGTTGGCCACGTCGTGTGAGCCTCACACCTGGTAGGAACCAAGTGCACTGCATGCTTGGGAAGTTAGTCCCAGAGCCAGACTGCGGGCCCTTAGCAGGGAGGGCACGAGAGCTTGCAGTGAGGGCTGGAATAAAGTTCTGGCCTCTTCAGATCCATGCACAGGGCCTAGGATACCTCAAGGAAGGCAAGAACAACTACTGACACCGGCCTCTGGAGTATGATTACAGACTCTTGCAGGCAAAGCAGCAGATTCCACTTCTTATATAATCTGAATGATTAAAGAGAGATTGTGTAGAAAATTAAAGAAATGGGCCATGTGAACTCAAAATGGCCTATTTATTCCCTTAACTGATGAACACTTTTTGGGCCCCTGCAATGGGCTGGGAATGGAACCTATAATCATGACTACAGACAGGGATAATAATATCTTATCCACTATACAACCTGTGAAAACGATTCTGAGAGATACAGTATGGATTCTCTCCAAAAACTCTGGGTCACTTGGGCCTATGTTCACAATTTTAGTGGAACTCACTGAACTACAGAATATCATAAATTTATTTTCAAATGAGAAAGACTGCAATTGTTCTCAAAAGCAATTATCCAATCCTAAAATTAGACTCACTTGACAATTTAGGTGGATTTTTCTTCATTGCTTTATGCTTTCAGTCTCCATGAAAAACTTCCTTACTCAGGCTCCAGAGATTCCAAGCTTTCACCATATTGCCCCCCAAATTATTAACATTTTAATCTTGCTTTAATTAACTCTTGCTCCAAAGGGATGAAGTGAACAGGATCTGAGTTTGCAAACCCGAAGCTAAAAATCTGGCATACTTGATTAGCAGCTCAAAAGAACAGTGGAGAACAAGGCAAACCTCCTAGCAAATAGAACCGGAGTGCGAGCAGACACGTGAAAATGTCAGTTCTCCTCCCACTGTTCCCCAACAAAACCTCCCCAGGCCGGGTCCTTCACCATGACATATTTGAGGGAACCCAGGTCCCCAGAATCTGAAGTCAGCAGACTTTCGCCTGACAGGGAAGAGCATCCAGATGTCATCTATCATTCAGAAAAGGAAAAGGCTAACAACATACTTCTTAAAAAAATACAACATTGAAAGAATTGACACTCAATCCTCCACTTGGTTTCCAGGACACCATATATTCTTGTCTCCTACTTCACTGATTTTTCCCCCCTGGTCTCCTTTGCTAGTGCCTCCAACTGTCCCAGAGTCTTAATGACTGTATCCAAGAGTTCATTACATGATTTTATTCTCTTCTCTTCTCTCTATATAGAATCACTCCCTTGGTGATCTCATTTGTCTGTGGCTTTAAATAGATCTTTACATCAATGACTCCCAAATTTATTATCTTCAGCTTAGACATTTCTCTTCAATTTTCAGACTCGTATATGAAACTATCTACTCAATAACTAAATTTAGATATCTAACAGACATTTTCAACATTCCACATGTTGGAAGCTGGAGTCTTAACCTCCCCCATCCCCATGTTACCTCACCTGTGGTTTTCCTCATCTCTGTTGACCTTTCTGGTTGCTCAGGCCTAAAAACATTGGAGTCACCCTTGACTTCTCTTTCCCTCTATTTAAACTGTGTATTTATCTTTGGCTGCAAAATAAATCTAGAATATGACCACTTCTTACTAAACTCACTGAAATCAAATCAAGTGGTCTAGCTTTTCTTGTCTAGCTTTTCATCTCTTGTCTAGCTTTTCATAGTCACTTTCTCCTGAAGTCAGGAGACCTTCTTACTTGCTCCTTCGTATCTTGTCTACAAATAGCAACCAAAGTGATTCCTTTGAAAGGTAACTGGATCATTACCATTCCTGTTTAAAATCCCTTAGTGGATCCCCATTTCACTCAGCCAAAGTCCTTGCAATGGCTTCCCATGCCCTCTTCAATGTGGCCCTTCATTTATCACCTCTCTGACCTCTTTCTCTCTGCCTCATCTCTCACTCCATTCCAGCCACCCTCCTGCTTCAGATTCTGTGAAGCTCTTTCTTCTACCTGGAACACTCTCTCTCTACATCCCACCCCTCATCACTCCCACCAGACAGTCGCTTATTATTTCCTTAATTTCCTTCAAATTTTTTTCTTCTAATGCCATTTCTTTATTGAAACCTACTCTGACTACATAATTTAAAATTGTATTCTCCTGCTCTCCCTCAGAGATCAGAAACAAGGCAAGGATGTCCAATCTCACAACTTCTCTTCAAAACTATACCAGGTGTTCTATCTGGGGAAATGAGGCAAGAAAACAAAATAAAAGGCATCTGCACTGGAAAACAAAAAGTAAAATTATCTCTATCTGTATATAGGTAATGATTCTGTAACATCTTCCTATGTTGACAGGTGGTAGCTATGCTAGTGAGGGTGAGGATTTAATAATATCGGTAACTGTTGAACCACTGTGTTGTACACTTGAAACTAAAACAAGACTGCCTATCAATAAAAAAAAACCTACCTCTATTTGCAAGTGTAAGGCCGTGGTCTTACATATAGAGAATCCTAAATAACCCACAGAAGAATTTCTAGAGCTAAAATACGAGTTCAATTTTACTTTTATTCACTAACAATGAATGATTTAAAAATAAAATTAGGAAATCAATTCTAATTATAGTAACATAGAAAGGAATACACAGCACTAAATGTGAGTTTAAAGTAAATACATGTGTACACTGAAAACTAAAAGATGCTGCTGAAAGAAATTAAAAGAGAACAAAATAAATGGAATGATATGCCATATTTGTAGAAGACTTAATATTGTTAAAGATGGCAAACTCCCCAAACTGATGTACAGATTCAACACAACCTTTATCAAAACACGAACTGCCTTTTTTGTTGAAATTGACAAGCTGGTCCTAATATTCATATGTATATGCAAGGAACCCAGAATAGCCAATATTGCCAAATAATCTAGAAAAGAAGAACACATTTCAATTTCTAAATTTATTACATAGCTACAGTAATAAAAACAATGTAATACTAGGACAAGGAAAGAAATATAGATCAATGGAATGGAACTGAGAGCCCAAAAATAAAGACATATAATTATTGCCAACAGATTTTCATCAAGAAAGCCAAGACAATTAAATGGAGAAGGAATAGTCTTGCAACAAATATGCTGGGACAATAGGATATCCATGTGCATAAATATTAACTCAAAATTAATTGAAGACCTAAATGTACGAGCTAAAACTAGAAAACTATTTTAAGAAAATGTAGTTACAAATCTTCATGATCTTGGAATACACTATGATTTCTTAGGTATGACACCAAAAGCACAAACAACAAAAGGAAAAAAATAAATTGGATTTAATAAAATTTAAGAGTTCTGTGCTTCAAAAGATATTATCAAGAAAATGAAAGTATAACCCATTGAATGCTAGAAAATACTTGCAAGCCATATTATATCTGATAAAGGACTAGTATGTAAAATATATAAAGAACTCATATAACTCCATAATGAAAACACAAAATAGTAAAAGGAAAAATAACTGCACTTTTTAAAAATGGGCAAAAGACTTGAAAACACATTTCTCTGAAGATATACAAATGGCCAAAGCACATGAAAAGATGCTCACCATTTAAGGAAATGCAAATCACAACCACAATAAGGTACCACTAGGATGGCTACAGTGAAAAAGACAGACAATAACAAGGGCTGATGAGAATGTGGAGAAGCTGGAACTCTCACACTGTGCTGCTGAGAATACAAAATGCAGATGCTTTGGAAAACAGTTTGATAGCTCCACAGAAAAGTTAAACATAGAATTATCATTTGACTGAGCAATTCCACTACTAGGTATGTACCCTAGAAGTTGAAAACATATGGCCACATTGTATAACAATACAATGGACTATTTAACAATCATAATAAGCTACAATATGGATGAAAACTAAAAGCATTGTAAATGAAAGAAGCTAAACACAATAGGCAACACAGTGTATGATTCCACTAATATGAAATGTCCAGAATAGGCAAATCCATAGAAACAAAGTATATTAGTGGTTTGGAGGAAAGGAAGATGATGGGTAGCAACTGTTCATGTTAACAGTTTCTCAGGGGGATGATGAAAATGCTCTAAATTAGATAGTGGTAATGAATTATAGTCTTTAAAAAGGTTAATTTTATAGCATATGAATATCTCAATAAAATTGTATGGTAAAAATACAAAATGCACCAGTGAAAAAATTGCCAATATTACCAACTTAGTACATCTATTCCCTTAATCTTTTCACACTTTTTTTCTGTATCATTTGTCACCTCCTAACATATTACCTAAATTACATATTAGTTGTATTAAAACTGGTAGTTTTCCCCACAGACACTAGAAAATAAGCTTTATAAGGAAAGGGATTTTCATCTATTTCTCTCATTATTGTATACTCAGTGCCAGAAACAGTGGCTGGCATATGAGACTCAGAAATATTTAATGAATGAATAGGCTAATTTTGTTAAGGCCTTAGAAAATAAACGGGTTCACTCAAAAGAAAAATACAATGATCAGGTCTCTCACAAAAAGAAACTGAAAAAACCTCAGCTACAGAAACAGGTTAGTTGGGCGCTTAAGGAGTTCTTTATGCTTTCATTTTTTGTGTGTGTCTTTTTATTTGGGAGAAGTTCTGAAAAATCCAGGGGATACTGTCCATTATCCCCTGACTATACAAGGCTCAACAAACAGGAAGGTTAATATTTAATCAGTTGTGTGGTGTGCTGTATGCTAATTGCTAGGAGTGTAGAGCTGATTTCAAACCAGAAATCCAGTGGCCACTCTGACTTAAAGCACCAGACTCGACTGTTTCCTCTGCTTTAAAGCGCTTATCCACCTCCGTCTCTGCCAATTCTATCCATTCTCCCATGGCTAGATGCATCACTGCCTTTTCCAAAAGTCTTCCCAGTTACTCAAGTTCACACTGATCTCAGTTTCTCTGAAGACCAGGTAATGTTAATGTGACTTACAGCACCTGACATCAGTGTGTGTGTGTGTGCGTGTGCATGTGTGTGTGTGTGTCCATGACTCTCCATTATTTAATAACTCCCCAGTAGCCAGCAGCGAGCTGGTATGCAGAAGGTCAATACCTGAGATGGATGGGTGAAAAGACAGTTGAAGATGGTGATTTGTAAGTTTTGTGTTCAGACAATGTTGGAAATGAGTCTTTTGACAGCCAAAGAAAAAAAAGAAAAAAGAAAAGAAGAACCTTCATCGTCTGCATAGAAGTGTGGCTATTACAGGTGGCCCAATTCCCAGTTACTTTGTTCCTGACACCAGAGACCTGTTTTTCAATCAAAATTGCAGCAGCTGTGAAGCTGTGAGGCTGGGCTGGCACCTGGGTCAGAGGTTCCCCATTAGTGCTGGCAGATTTTTCATAATCAAGGCACTTCTGAAATGCTGAACCCTACTCAGTGCCAAAGGTTAACGATTCAGTGTGCAGGGACTGGAGCGCAAAGCAGAGGAGCAGACAACTCAGAGAAAGATGACACCAGTGGGCCTATTCTGGCTGCTCTCCTTACATTCTTGAATCTACTAGATGTGTGCCTTCTCGCCGAGGAGTCATTCAACAGAGAACACTCATTAAGCAGACCGCACTGATTCTGTTTTTCTAACCCTTGTCCATGTTTATGCATTTGACAGTCAACATTTTTGAGCAGTCTCTCTGCCCACCATTGAGTCTGGTTATGCACAAGCAAAGAGAACAGGAAAGTGAAGAGGTTACCTGCTGAGTTCAATGTCGGCAGGCACTCCAGATAACTTTGAATAACAATTACAAGTTGCTTTCAGTTGCAAAACATTAGCAGTATATGAGAGACTTCTTCATCCCACTTCAGTCCCACTAGTATGGACTGTTTCAGGTTATGATTATTAAGCAAAATAAACTAAAGTTAATTTTGAATAAATCTAACATTCATTAAGAAAACTGATGATAACCTGTTATGGAAGAGATGGAAATAACTGTTGTAAACAACAACCTGATTTCTTCAGTTCAAGGAATATTATGAGGACCTTTGGTAGGTCCACTCCCCAGCTCCTCTTAGATATTGTGCTGTTGTCTCGAATTCAACATAGTCCAAAAAGAATTGGTCGGTGTCCTTCCTGTGGCCCACGTTTTTCCTGGACTTCTGTGTTTTCCTGTACCAGTCAGTCAATAAAGCTGTCTTTTAGCTTAAAAGCCTCTGTTTCCTTCATCTACCATACCAGCTCAGCCTTTTAAGTCTAATCAAAGTCCAGCAACTTTTCCTATTGTGTGTGTATTAGGTTTCTTCAGAAACAGGACCAATAAAGTGTGTGTGTGTGTGTGTGTGTGTGTGTGTGTGTGTGTGTGTGTGTGTGTGTGCATGTGTGTGTATATATATAAGGGGGTGGGGGAAGGGAGAGTGTAACATGTGGGATTTAATATAAGGAATTGGCCCCCAAAATTATGAGGCTGATAGGTCCAGAAATCTGCAGGGTGACATCCCAGTTTGAGTAGGAAGACTGGAAGTAGCTGTAGAATCAGGAAGAGCCAATGACCTAGTTTGAAGGCAGAAGAATTCTCTCTTAGGGCGGGTCAGCCTTTTATTCTATTGAGGATTGGATAAAGTACACCCACATTATGCAGGTCAATATGTTTTACTTAGTCTACAGATTTAAATGTTAATCTCATTAAAAAAGGCCTTCACAGACAACTCAGAAAAATGTTTGACCAATATCTGGGCACTTCATGGCCCAGTCAAGTTGATAATTAACTATCACAGCCCATCTCTAAGAAATGGTCATTCCATACCTTCTTCCCGGGAGACCTTGGAATCTCTTCTGCACTATTGTAGGAGCTCAGGGATACTCTCCCTGTTTTCAGTCTTTCTCCCTCTGTACTCGCAGAGCACTTGCAGGCGATACCCCATGAGCCCATTTAACAACCTTTGCCTGATACTACATTGCCCAGCAGATAAATCACAGACAGGTTTCCTGTGTCTGCCTGGCCTCTGCTCTAGTTTCTTCACAGCACTCCCTGATACCAGTCTACTGTGTGTTTTTCTTCTTCCCTTAAGTTTTATAACTTCTTGTAACCATGCTGAGAGCCAGGTCTCCCTTCAATTACAGTCTGACCAACCTGAACATTGCATTTTGTTGTCCAAGATAGAAGCAATCTATATTTATAGAGATTATTATATGCATTTCTACAGATAAGAGTATACTTCTCTCTTCAGAGTATACATATTTACTTGTATAGTCATTCACATATAGGGACCCACATAGCTGAACAGAGAGCATGGAAGCAAATGGAGATGACACAAATGATAATAAGTAAAGACTATTCCCAGCTTGCTAAGCAAAAGAGCCAGGCACTACCTCTCGAATTTTGCAGAAACTCAAAGGCAGAATTTAAAATCGGTATACTGAAAAAAAGGGAAGGCTCAGGCGTGCTCTTCTTGGAGGTTGTTGGCATGGGAAAACTGGAAGCAGACTAACTAAAAGCAGAGCATCTCATGTGATTGGTCAGGAGAGCATATCTGGCTTTCTCTGGTTGGTCCCAAATTGGGAGCAGGAGCAAAAACTGTTAGTTATTAAGTCGTGACTGTTTTGAGCTAATTGCGATGGAGGTTATGATTTGTCTTCCATGTCTGGTTGCTGCTGTAGGTAAGAGTTCTATTTTTCATATACTGTTTGGCCACTATCCTTTTGTAAAAGTGAGTCTCTCAAGATGGACACAGAAATACAGAGACAAAAAAATTCTGATGAGATTAAGATGGTATTAGATCAAGACCCGAAATCACCCAATCCTATCCTAGACCACTGCAATATAAAGGGTCTCCGAGTGAAATAAATGCATCCAGTGGAAAAAGTAGAGACCGATAATAATGTTCTTAGATGATGTTTGGTCTTGTGAAATAAGGAAAGCTGACTACCATATGTGGGAATTCTCAATTTTCTAATGCCTAAAGTGTCAAAGGTCTCATTAACTCTGGGAGTGTGAAAATGGCCACCCATGAAAACTTAAACTTTCTAACACTATAAGACCATCTGTTAATTAAGTTGAAAGCTGAACAACTGTCTTCTGGATTTCTGCTAAAATGTAAGCAAGAATGTTTGCCTCTCCACTTAGGTTCCTTTGATATCAGCATCTGTATCTGCCCCAACTCTCCTCGCTGCATCACATATCTTATGTAAATGAAACGTACTGCTTTGAAGTTCTTTCTTACCTGTCTCTGTGAAGATATGAAACCTTTGCATGACTTGGGCCTTTTGGGATATTTTTCTACCTCCCCATGGGAGTTCTATCTTGCTTGCTCAATTTGTCAGTTTTGGCTCCGATAAAACTGTCTTTATTTCAAGGGAATTTTAATGAACTTTTCCATTGATCTCAAGCCCTAATCTATGGCTAATAAACTAGAAGACTGCTTCTTCTTACCATGCTTCGGAGGCCTGAGTCACAGGACAAAGATCCTACCTTCTCTGTTTTCCCTAAACCCAAACTGAGATCTTGCCTCTTACCTCTGTAATACAAGGAGCAGGGTCCAAGCCTCCTGCAAAGCACCAGAGGAAAGGACTAAGAGAGACAGATAGGAGAGAATATTTGCCACAGTGACTGTAGCCTCTGCCCCCTCCTCATGCCCACTTTCCCAGCTCTCCCCACCTCCGAGGAGAGAAAGGAGGTCAGCCAAAGATAAAAAGAGTAACTCGCATCCGAACATAACCTTACAGTTATACACATTCTACCTATTACTCAATAAACTATGTCCACATTGGACTATTATATTCACCAATGCTGCCAGAGGGATGGGGGGGTGGGGGAAGGTGGATTTAAACTCCCTTTCCCAGAAGCCAATATACAAGTTACTTAAGTAGTGCTTTCTGTCCTCTATTAACAGCACACAGTTTTTCCATGTCATGTTTCTTCAAAGAGATAGCTTGCTATGCTTTCACAGAACTATAATATATGGCTAAGCCAAAATTAATATAAGCAATTCCCTATTATGGGCATTTAATTTGCTTCTAATTTTCACTATAAAAATAACTATGCTGAGCATCCTTGTGTAATATTCACTACACAAATCTCTGATTATATCTTAAAGAAAAACTCACAGAAGTGGAATTACTTATTAAAAGGTCCGGGGCATTTTAAGAATATATATTCCTAAGACTCTTAATACAAATTGCCCTGCAAAAATGATTATACCAATTTATATCCTCAACAGTACAGTAGAAGAGTGGCCAATTAACCACAAACTCTCCATAATTTCTCTCTTTGCAAAGTAAATAAATGAAAAAATGTTCTAGAATTTTCTTTTTAAGCTTTGGTAAAGTTGAACATTTTTCACATTCTTACTGGCCATATATATTTTTTATTTCATTAATGGTCCGTAACTTATTTTCTACTAAGGTACTCATTTTTTCTGTTGACCTATAAGAGAATACTTAACATAATTGAAATGGAGTTTTTTTATATTACACGAGGTAGAAATTTAACTTTAGCCTTTTTACCAAAGGCTAGTCAATTGTTCTGATTCTCATTTTTTTAAAAATAAACAAACAGTGTGACTTTTTTGGAGGTGTATTAAACTATAAATTAGTTTTTATAGAATTAACATCATTACAGACCAATCTTTTCTATCTATGTATAAGGTGACTCCATTTATATGTGGTATCTTTGATGTTGGTTATTATTGTTTTGCCATTTTCTTACTGATTTCTAATTTCTTAAGATATCTTTTAATTGGTAATGTGAATTACATTATCTATTATTTTTCCTAACTGATTAATGTTAAAATATGGGAAAGGCAATGCTGTTTTAATTTTTGCTTTATATTTTACCAACTTATTAAAAACCATTCTTATTATATATTAGATTCACTAGGCAAAGACTGTATCATCAGAAAATGATAATTTTGCTAATCTGTTTTACTAGTTTTGCCGGTTTTGTCTTCCCTTATTTCATTAATTAAAACTTCCAGAACAAATTTTAATAAAAGTGAACATGCCTGTCATGTTTCTGTTTTAAAGGAAATGCATCTAGTGTTTAATACTTGCGTATGCCAGTAAAGATCAGTTTGCCACAGATTTGTAGCCCTTTCCATTGTTTCATATTCATCTCATTTGCTTAATAATCTTGGGACTGGAAATTCACATAACCAATAATCAAGAAGGATGGATTTTTTGTCCACATAGTTCCTCTCACATTTTAAGTTTACTGGTTTATTAACATACATAGCCTCTAGTTCAGGATTCTTAATTTTAACAGTACACTGGATTCTCTGGGGAGTTTTTAAAAACTTGCTGATCCCTGGGGCTTCCGCCTGACTAACTAAATGAAATCTCTAGTACGTAGCTAGGGATGCAATCCACTGACATTCATTTTCAGACTTAAGTGAACATAAATGCAGATTCCCAAGATCCCTCCACACCCTCAAGATTCTGATTTGGCATGTCTTGGATGAGGGCCCATTATCTGTACTTGTAACAACTATTTTGAGAAAAACAATGCTTTGATGATCATCTTTCTAGGGCAGATACTAGACTGCAAAACAATTTGCTTCTACCTCTCACCTAAAGGAAAATATACTCCTGAATGATCTGAAATGGTGGATCGCAACTCCAGCTACGTATTAGACTCACGGAGAGTTTTAAAAAAATTCCTCCTGAGCGCGCACCTCCGGACATTCTCATTTCTAGCAGATGAAAAAATTCAGCTCCTGAGATGCTCCTTCTTTGCCCCAACTCCTCCCTCTGACTTTACTGGTTACAGAGCCCCTCCTTTGATCTGCTTCTGCAACTAATCCATATAATAAAATCGGGGTTTATATGCTGTGCTCAGATGGAGAAAAAGGGGTACTAATCAAGGGGAAATAAAGCATTTTTAGTCCTTTACAAAACAGGCTTGCTATGGATTTTCCATTTGGTGAGGCTTTCCTCCTCGGCTCCTAACCTGATTTACAGGCTGTAGGTGTCCAGGGGCTCTTTCAATGGAAAGGCACCACCTCCAGTTCATGATTTGGCTTTCCATGCAGATATACAGCTTCTTAAAATGAATGCAGATCTATCCCAGAAGGCATCACAGCACTCTTAGGCTCTCAGGACTTTTCAACTTTTTTCAGAAGGCATGGATACTTTACTGGGGCTCCCTGAGGCTGAATTCCTGACTTTTGCCCAACACTGTCTAAAGAGGAAACCGCAGTTTATGTTTGTGACATTTACTGAGAGCTACTCTGTGCCAGATACTGTGTCATCTCATCATGAAAGCTGTTTCTCACCACCAAGCTCTGTAGTGTTACCGGTGGAGCATCAGGAAGCCAGGACTCAGGTCAAGGTCTCTCCTTTTCAGCACAACTGCCACATGCCTGTGGCTTAGGGCGTTGTGTACGAATGGGCCAGAGTCCCTCATCCTGTGGTTCAACTGCACACGGAAAATCTTACCTGCCTGCTGCACTAAATGAAGCGAGGAGGAAACCTATCTGAGCAATTCAGACAAAGTGGAATTTGTTTTGCTGCAAATGATTCAAATCATTAAATTCAACAAATACCATTAAGCCTCTATTATGTGTAAGGCTCCACAACACTCTGCAAGTGCCAACTATAAATCAGATTTGGTTTATGTGAAATCCTCCCCTTACTGCCAGGCTTCAGTGCCATATTTTCATTTTTGCTCCACTCATTTGATCTTTTTAAAAAGAGATATACATTTCTAAGCTGTATCAAGATTAGACATCCTCTGATGAACCAACTATTTCAGAAAGAAAAAGTAAGGGCAAGGTGCTGGTGTCACGAAGCAGCCAAAAGCTCCACAGCGATTAGTCCTCACTGCCTCCCTCACCCTGCCCTTAACTCCCCCCAGCTGGCAGCATCGGGTTCCTCCTGACCCTTTGCTGTCTGGGAACGCTGATTTCGCCTTAGCCCACAGTGGAGTAGCCACGGCCCCATCTATTCAACCTCAATGCCCTCCATTCCCAGCTCAATTTAAAGATTTAAAAATTCAGAAAAAGTCCTCCCCCACCTGTGAGACCAGTCCAAGTCCCCCTGGGTCACTGTGCCCTGCCTGACAAAGCAGCATGGAAGCAGCACTGTGACAATGGCCCTACCACCGTCACTGGTCGGTGCTTTCCTCCCAGTGCATAATAAGGAGATTAGGGGTTAATCAGATCTCTTCCAAATTCCTCTCTTGATCTCCATTTTGAATATGCTCCAGTGAGACCTTGGTTTTGCCACTTAATATGCAGAAAGACAATAAGGAGCTTAAGAGAGACACATATCTAAGCCCCCTTCTGAACTTGGGGAATCAAAATTGCAACAAATCCCTTCCAGCCCTCAGGAGTCTGAGGCATCAATGGAGCCAGACTAGGGAGGATGATTTGTTCTGCGTCCTCTGCATACCCTGTGGAGGCTATAAATAATGAGCTTGCACTCTGGTCCCCTCCCATGTCCCTGAGATTAAGTAGGCAGACCCAGAGAAGGTGCCCAGGACAGTGTATCGGTACCTTGACCTCAGCTCACTTTACTGACATCAGGAACCTCATGCATGACATTTTAATCAGCGAAGTCAATTTTCGGGGAAGAGTACAGAAACCTTTGACTGTTAATTTATTTATTCAATAGTTATTTCTTGAATGCCTACCCTCTGCCCCACCCTACACAAGTCAGACTGCCTTCCTAAAGACAGAAACACTAAGGGACCATCCATTCTCACCGAGAGCTTCCCATCCCAGTGAGTAGTTAACTGAACACAGGGCTGTTATGTCAGGAGGCCTATGAATTTAACCAAAAATAGTGTTGAAGGAATTTGAGGCAAGTGAGACCTCAGTAAGCTGGCAGCTCAGAAAAAAGCTTCCTAGTGTTGAGGGTTTGATCTGGTAGAAGGTTGGATGGCAGAGCTGAATGCACAGAAAAGAGAGCCTTTTGATAGTTAATTTGTCTAACAATATGGACCCCAGGTTGAACTACCCATTACAAACATCTAAAAAGGCTGATTTTCATTTAACTTCTGAATTTAGCCTGAATCGTCAAGAAAGCAAATCATTTCAAACCAGGAACCTTCAGAATTAATATGATCACTGAAGCCAATTTTAGCTTTAAAAGCATTTCCCAAACCTAGTAAACATGAGTATCAGGTATAGCAACACAGTGAAATATTATTTGGCCCTAAAAAGAACTGAATTTGATTAGAAAAGCAGTTGATTTATCAGAAGATGAATTCTGCACAGATGAATCTTGAAAGCATTATGCTAAGTAAAAGGAGTTAGTCACAAAAGACAATATATTGTATAATCCATTCGTATGAAATGTCCAGAATAAGTAATTCTAAAGAGGTAGAAAGTAAATTTGTGGTTGACAGGACCACAGGTGGGAGAAAATGGGGAATGACTGGTAATTGGTAAGGTTTTTGTTTTTTAGCGGGGTGAGCAAAGTGTTCTAAAATTAGATATTGCTGATGAGAGCACGAGTTTGTTAATATACTAAAAATTATTGACTTGTACTCTTTAAATGAGCAAATTACATGGTATGCAAATTGTATCTTGAAGCTGTTAACAGTAACAAACAAAAACTAGGAGAAGGATAAAGGAAGTGACTTGTGGAGTCTCTACTGAGGATAAAGGTCAAAATAATGATTAAACCTAGACTTCAGCTTGTTAAAATTTCTATAGTAGTCACTAAAAGAAGAAAAATAGTGTAAAATTTCTAAAATAAGACAGAAAATGTAATAAGAAAATATAAAATCACTCACAAGTAAGGTAAAAAGGGAGAAAAAGAAATACTGAACAGATAAAACAGAAAAATAAGATGCTACAATTAGAAAACACAAAATGAATATACTGTATGTATATAAATATATGTATACATAGAAATAAATACATTGTGTATATGTACTAGCAATCATGATAAAAATTGATACATAAACTATTCTAGTTAAAAAATAAAGATTAAAGATAAAAATAAATCCAGCTCTATGTTGTTTATTAGAAATACATTTAAGACATAGGACTCAAAAAGAATGAGAATAAAATAATGGGCAAATATACTAGGTAAATATTAAATAAAGAAATAGGTGGAGAGGATAAAGAAGCACAAAATCTCAAGCATAATATAGTCACAGGGATGAAAGTACAGCATAGAGAATACAGTCAATAATTCTGTAACATCTTTCTATGTTGACAGTTAACTATACACGTTGGGGTGAACATTTAATAATGTAGATAACTGCTGAATCAATGTTATATATATACTCAAAACCAATAAAATATTGTATATCAACTATACTCCAATAAAAAAGCTCTATCAATATCAGATGAAATTGACTCGGAGAGAAAACACAACTAGAGAAAAAAAAAGGCTACTACATAATGTCAGGAAGTTCACTTTATCAGAAATTGTCATCATTCTTAATGTGTATGTACCTAATAATATATACTGAAAATATTTAAAACAAAAATTGTTACAATGATAAAGAAAAACACATAAACTACTGCATTAATGAAAGATTTTTTTTTACCATAGCTATCTTGGTAACTGTTAACCCAAGCAGGGGGGAAAAAAATTAAGAATACCAATTGAAATAATACTATTAACTGTATAACCTAATGGGTATTTATAGAACATTCCACCCAACAATTAGACAACAAAATCTTTTCAACCAAAGATGACAATATATTGGGCCATAAAGCAAGCCTCAAAAAATTTTGAAGGATTTGATATCACAAGGCAATTAGGTAAGAAATAGGACCTACAAGATAACTAGAAAAAATTTCACATTTGGAAATTTAAAAAGACTACTAAATCACTCATTCATCAAAGAAAAATCATAAATTAGAAAATATCTACAGGTAAGGAATAATGCTATGTAACAATTTCCTGTATTATGAAATGCAATTAACACAGTACTGATAGTGAAACATATAACCTCAAAATGCTTATATGAGAAAAAGAAGAAAGGCCAAAAATTATTGAGCTAAACATCTGTCTTAAAAGTTTAAAAGAGAGAACAGCAAATTAAACCCAAAGAAAGTAGAAGGGGGAAATGATAGATTAGAGAAGTTAATAAAATAGAAAACCAACAAACAATAGAGAGGATAAAACAAAACCAAATTTGGTTCTTTGTAAAGAGTAATAAAACTAACAAACCTTTAGCAAGACTGATCAAGATAAAAGGTAGAAAACATGTGAATAAACAATACTAGGAATCAAAAGGGGTACTTGGAGTTGCCATGAAAATGAATTAAGATGGAGTCATAAAGTGCTTTGTGCCAATGAATAGGAAATTTTAGATGAAGATTAGCTTTAACTCACTGAAATTAGCAGACACTTTAAAGCCAACTGAAGAGAGCATTCCAACCGGAGAGCGTGGTATGAGGGACCTGAGGACAGAAGTGGCAATGGCTTTGTGGGGTGCACTCACTGATTTGTTCTACGAACATGTACTGATAAGCAGTCTGTGATGCAATCTGGACTAGTAACTGTGAGGAAGACCTGAATGAGTGGGAATGAACATTTCCCCTAAAGAGTTTAAAACATAGGGGGAGGTGTAAGGCATGCGTATAAATGTATAATGGAAGGAAGTTAAAGTTCTCTGGTGGTTCACTCAAGACATTGGTGAAGAAGGGGCCGGAGGTTTGGTTGGAATGCATCAGGATGAGGCTGAGAAATGAGGAGGAGACTGGAGGGCCCTGAATGTGAAACTGAGAAACATGGACTATATTCTGGATCAACAGAAAACACTGAACGTTTTGAGTAGGGAAAAACCATGACCAGTGCTTAAGATTTATGAGGCTAATATAGATACACGTGTACACAGATGGGATTTTGAATAGTGAAAGATGAGGCATGGCAGCAATACTGGAGAGTTTTGCAAGTTAACATAAACTGCGAGACAGTCCAAAACTAGGTGGATATAGGTAGACACAGAGCTGAGAAGCATCAATAGGCTTGGATACAGAGGAGACATCAGCCTCAAGGTAGAGGGAAGACTTCAGGGCTCCCTAAGATGTCTAGCCTGAGCAAATAGGAATTAAATAAATTCATAACTTTATTTTTAGTCATTTCTTTGTTTTGAAGGAATGACTGTGAATTAATAAAAATCTTTAATGACTTCCAATTTCTCAGTTCAAGTAGTTTGTGACCTATGGGAGAACATAAAGGCCAGCTCAGATGTAAAGACTTGGCAAGAAAGTCAACGGAATCTCGGCTAAGAAATCTTCCAAAGGGCTGCCAATCAAGAAGTAGTAGGAAGGGTATACTCAGGGTTAAGGATATATAAGAATGAACTCAATGTCTCTGATCCTCACAAAAGTCTTCTGCACAGAATGTAGAAACCACAGAGTCAGGGATGTACAACCTGGGGCCATTGCTTCTCGTGCTGCTTTAAGCTGGGGCTGTTGGGTATGAGGAGCTTCAGCAAGCAAAGGTCTACCCAGTTAGCTTGGGGAGGGCTCCGTACTGCCTCACTGGGCTCATTCTCCATGTCAGTGAAGCAAACCCAGTGTGGACAGTAATAGCACAGCAACAAGAAATAGCCTCATCAGAAAGTCAGCCCAGGAAGAACCCTGCAAAGAAAACAAGTTTTCTTGTTTTTCAGATGGGGAAACAGATCCCAAAAGCCTGTAGCTTTAGAGGCATGACTGATAGCCAAGCCATGCCTGCCAGGTGGACTCTCTCCACACCACACACTGCCTTCAGCTTCTTGGAGCTTCATGAATGCTGTGGGACCTGGAGGACAATGCTCTGTGATATTACCTTGTCATCTAGATTGGGGATGATTCTGGTCCCCTTCCCGAGCCCTTCCCTGGATACCACAGTGGACTTTACAGCTCTGAGGATTAGTCATGAGCTCCACCCTGTGACAGAATGGCCCCAATTGGTTCAGCAATATTGTCTTTTGAGTGAAAACTAAAAGGCCCATCGGGATCCCAGAGAAACCATCAATAGCCACCTTGCGTGAAATGCAAGTAATTCCCATTGGAGTAACCCACTAAAGCCTGTAGGCACCTTGAGAGCAGGTACTATGTCTTAATGTGTCTACAGGCCTGACACAGAATCGGTGAGCAGATTTTCAGTCAACTTAATCCTTCATTGATATTTTCTGGGAATGCAGCATTTCAGATACATTTCACCACCATTAAGTGAAATCGCACTTCCCTTTGATGTCCATGTTGAATGGAGAACTTTGCACAGTGCACGGCACTCTCACTTTCGTCACTACTGAAGTGGCCCAACCTTTCTTTCATGATTTATGTGCACCAAACTGAATTTTTTTAAATGATCCTTTATATAACACAGGAGTAAGACTGAAAGATTTCAGACTATTTGTGCAATAAATACCCTACACTCTGCTCTTCTTGGATTTTTATGTCCGTGCTTGATGGTTCCTGTTTCTCTTTTGCAATCTGGCTTCCAGCTGTCGCTTCTCAGTGCCCTTTTCTTTCCTCACCTACGCACCTCAGGCACCCCAGCCCCCAAGACTGGAAAGGACACCTCACTTGCACATTGCAAGAGGTGGTGAAGCTGTCCAAAAGATACAAAAACTAAGACCATTTGTATGGGTCACAGTAGGTTTCTCCCTATCACAGGCAGTTGTGCCTCTGGACCGGAGTGGCCCTGTGCTACAGCAGAAGCCATCCATACACAACGGTGACACTGAACTCAGCTCAGCACAGAGATGGTCTCCCCTTCAGGAGCACAAGCATGTGCTTTTGTACTTGTGCAATTTGTTGTTGTTCTGTTTTACTCAAGATGCCAAACTGAATTGTTTCCTCACACTTGAGAGACACAGACCAGATAAGCAGTTTTTTCCCAGTATTCTTCTTTTATATACCGTCCTACCAACACTGCCATATTGTACCTTGATGCTGTCACCAAGGGTCAACATTCTGGATATCTTGATCATCCAGAACATAATTTTTAAAAGGAACCAGAAAGCCTGGATTAGGAAAAACCTCAGATTAGCTGCATTACTCTTGAAAAAAAAAAACATATACAATAAGTAAAGACATCTATTTTCCATAGATACTTATTAAGCTCCTACTAGGTACCAGGTGCAACATTCTCTATGAAGAAGTTCCCATCTAGGAGGGACCAAACAGTATCGCAGAGGGCCACTGGGTGCTGTGCCTCCAGGTGCCGGGGGCTGAGGGAACTGCATGTAGGTTTTAAAAAAAAATCCCTTTCGTTTGACTTATGCCAGCTCTTTCTCCTTTTCTGTTTCACACTCTAGTGGCACAAGGAAGGGAATTTTTCTTCCTGCAGTTAAAGAGACTAACTGAGCAGCAGGCTGTGAGGAAACTACAGAAAATGCAGAAGGACTAGCCAGCGAAGCCAGCATCTGGCAGCCACTGGAACCCTGCAGTAGGCAGACACTCAGGATGAGGCAGGCGTTTGAAGATAAGAAAAGCAGGGGCTTGAGGAGCTCTGAAACAGGCAGCAAGAAGACAAATTATCCTTTTGCTTAGTTTAAATCATTTCTATAGAGAATTGGCTGCTGTGACTTCTTTTCAGATTTGATCACATTCATTTTACTACTGACTCCACTTGCCATTGCAGAAAGCTGGGTAACGAAATTATAGGGTATGCAACTGTCACATTTCAGATGCAGTAAGCTCCCTATAGATGGGACAATAAGAGAAAATTACGTTTATTTCAATATACTCTAAATATCTAATGCAGGGTCTTCTTTGCACTGAGTAGGTGCTTACTAGGTGTTTTATGATTGTTGGGTTTTTTCCCAGTTATATCTATATCTATCTATAAACAATATCTC
Organism: Manis javanica; assembly: GCF_040802235.1. Taxonomy (NCBI): domain Eukaryota; kingdom Metazoa; phylum Chordata; class Mammalia; order Pholidota; family Manidae; genus Manis; species Manis javanica. Next base: position 226,749,079 of record NC_133156.1, read on the forward strand.
AAAATATGTATGCTTTCTAATACTAGAAATTTCCTACCCATTAGTTTGTTTGAGTCTCGCAACATTACGAAGATAACTAGTTTTGTGAACCAGCTGGGTGTGGCAGCATAACCAAAAGTAACTGGAGTCTGTCTCACCGCTGTCCCTTTAAACCTGTTCTGTAGCATCAGTCTTCTCTGTCACTGGGTAAAATCCAAAAGCATTCCTGCAGCTTTTCCTGTCACTTCAAGATTTTGAAAACCTCAGTCCACTTGAATAATAAAGTTTAAAGTCCTCATTGTAATCAAGTTCTCCCCTCGGGTTTGCCCCATGCTCAGAAACCTCCATCAGGGGGTCAAAGGAACATAGACTGTTTTGATTTGGTTTTGCTCCCCTCCTCCCCTCCTGAACGCTTCTGGCCTCTCCACGGTCACGTAAAGGGAAGGGAGAAGCAAAGAGAAGGACATGAAAAGGTCCCTCTTGTCAGCCTCAGGGGTCCTGCGGTGTCAGCCCTCCTGGCTGTAGCAGCTGTCCAAATGCTGAACTGCCTCTTTTTCTCCCGGGGTACTTTACGGATGTTCAGAGGTTCGCCTCCCAAACCCCAGGCTCTGATTGCAGTTCCCTGGCACCATCCAGCTAACCTCATGATCCTCCACAGCTTCTATAGCTAATCAGGCACTTGGGTTTTTCTGCAGAGCTCATTTCACACCTCATGGCCAGGATTCTTCTGTAAGATGGCTCATGGCCTCCTCTGGCCCAGAGGAAACAAGCCCCTTTGTCCCTCTTGTGGTGGAAAGGCAGATCTCTCCACTGTATCCTGTCTCTGCTCTGCCACCAAATGGAAGTTGGCCTCAAGTACTGCCCTGTGTGCTCTCTCAGCCTCCTAGCCACACAGTGTGGTCCCTAGTCATCCTAAACAAGCCAAGCACAAGTCTGGAGACCCTACCTCTTCATACCCTGTCTGGCCCTGATACTGGGCACAGTCTACAGGGAAGCTCTTATAGGCTGAGTCTTCTGCTACTAGCAATACTATCACTGATAGTGGTAATAATAATAGAAAACAGCTATGTAACACTTCCTAAGCAGAAGTCTAAGCATTTAACATGTATTAATTTTTATGATCCCTGCAACTACCCCATGAGTTAGGTGTGACTGTTATTTGCCATTTTACAGATGAGGAAATAAAGGCACAAAGACATCAGTAGATTATCCAAGGTCATGCTCTTAAGTTAGAAAGGCAGGATTCTGGCCATAATTTCTGATGCAGTTTGCATAAAAATCATCTAGGAAACTTGTTAAGGCACAGATGTCAAGTCCTTTCGTTTAGATCCTGACTGTATATCTGGTGTAGAGTCTGGAATCTGCATTTTAGTACAGTCCTGAGATTATTTGGATGAAGGTCTGTAGCACTCAGCCTGGTGCATCATTTATCAAGGGATAAACTTGGAACTGTGCTTAGAACTGTGATACATTATGGTAACCAGGCCAAGGATAGACCCCTTTACATAATTCACCAAGAACAGTCACCACAAAAGGGCTTCTAGAAACCTCCTCTACTTTTATGGTACTGTTTGTTGAATAAGTGAAATGTTTGTTGAATATATGAACCTGTCCCCAAGATCCTGAAGAAGTGAAGAGAAGTTTACTTTTAATATAGTTCAAAAACACACAATCTAAAAAATAGCTCACATCATTGAACAACTTCAGCAAATCTTCTGCACTACCTGCCAAGGTCATAGTTTCGATCTCACCTTCAATTATTGATAGATAGCCTGATAATTTGAGAAGAGAGAAACAGACTTTTTCCAAGCTTTGGAAAAGGAAAGTCCTTTTAATAAGAGATTCCATCCTGATTACATAGCTCTTATCAGGAAATCCCTTGAAAGCTGAATTCCAGAAGGCACTATTAAAAATGTCATTGAAAAACTGAAAATTATCTCCTTACACAGCTTAGAACAGACCCAGAAGGGATTATATATTTGGTTCAGATCAAGTATTAAAGATTGTTCTTGTGGCCAGACTGGGCTGAGATTTTTTAACTACCTTTCCCCACAACTCACCCTCTTTTCAAGTTTAACTAGAAAATGCTCAAGCAAGCAGCCAAGAAGGCAGGAGCCTGGCTATTTTTGACTGGAGTAGTCAATGTACCATGAATGACACTACGAGTCAAGATTTGCAACAAGAGTGGCTCACATCCTATTACAGAAGTAGAGGAGGCCTCAAGCCCAAGATCACTTCAATGGGCTGAGCTTGGCCCAAGGACAAGGAAGAGATGTAACAGAGCAGAAGCCCTCAGACACTGGACACAGGCTTAATTTCTTAATGAAGATGTGAAAGTTCTAAGGCTCTGGAAGGACTATATTTTGAGCCAGTACTCCAAAGAAGGACCCAAGAGTTTGAGGAGAAGCCAATGGCCTAAAATTCACAATTACTTATTCATAACATGGGGGACAAGATACCAGTGGACTTCAACAAGTTAACAGGGGTTCGACTGTTGCTCACCTCTGACCACATCACCCTCAAACATGACCCAAAATATTTGATTTAGGACTAATTGCTTCTTAAACTTCTTTGGCCTACTCTGAATTAAAATACTTTAAGGAACTCTTCTAAAGCCAAGACTAATTGTGCACATCCTGGAAAATAAACATGGATTTTCCTGTGTTCCTCTATCTTCCCCATCCTCTACCTATCCCTTGACTGAGTGTTGGATTTCACCTACCTTCATCAGCTCTTTTAACTCCATGATGGGTAAGGTAAACATGCTTCCAGGCTTTCAAGCTGACCTAGGAGGAGGTCACTGGAGCACACAACAGACAGTGACAGAACAAATGAAGGCCAAGCAGAGAAATAACCTTGTTACTTGCTCTTATCTATTTGGCCTGTCACTCAACCATTGGAACAGAGAAAAAGGGCCCCATTGGGACCCATTAGTCATAGAGTCATGCTGGTTCTACCCATTACCTTGAGACTCCTCGGTGGTGGAAAATTGATGAATGATTTGTCTAATGTCTTTACCAAGCATTGAGATTAAGCTTCAAATCAGGATTATTATAATCTCTTGTTTCCCACTATCAAATACAGAAGCTATTATTTTAATACCTTGGTCAGAAGAACCATTTAAACTAAATAGAAATACGGATTTTTATCTAGCATGAATGAAGTGAGTATTTTAAGCTGTCCTGTCAGGAAAAATTTTGCCTTTGAGGCATAAAAACAAAGGTGTCATGTTCTGGATTTTTCCCTTATTGGCTCAGCAGCTCAGTGTAAGAAAACTCTATATACACACATTAATATTTTCTTTCTACTGAAGTATTTATTTATCATATATGTATTCATCAGCTTTCATGCATGCTGTCAAAAGCAGAAAATTAGCTTTTGCACTTACTGACTCCTCCGTGGGAGAGAGTCCCTCATATGTTTGACAAAAGGGAGCTTTATTGTTTATGAGATTGAAAAATAAAGGTTGCCACGGCTTTAGAATCTGGGTGATTGGTAATCAGTTTTCATAAATGACCATGAATCACTTTTGGCTGGCTGGGCTTGGTTTGGAATATGAGATGGCTGTTCTGTCTTACAAGTAAGGAATTATTAATGTGCCCTCCCCAGAGGGTTTCAATTCCACCCGTACAAACAGCTGTATATCTACCAAGTGTATGTTCAGTGTGCCTATCTATGAAATTTAAAATTATATGCTTTGTGTAAAACAGAATATAGAATAGACTCTGAAATTGAATAAAATGTATTGGACTCATTTTTTATCCTCTGTGACATTTTTCTAGAAAGAGAGTTCAGACAAAAGGCACTGCCACCAAGGATCCAGGAATGCAGAGGGCTGTCCAATTTAAATAATCACCCCTTTCTGTCATGTTGTACAAAGAGATGGATTCAAACATGCTCTTAGAGCATTTCTATATTCTGTTCTTAGTTTTTACAAATATGAACAGGCAAAGATTTCCCCCTACCACATTTACATGTTTTTGTTATTTGAAAAAAATACAATCTGGGCGATTGTCTCCTTATACAAATGGGAGGGCTTTCTTCTATGATAAATAGGACAGAAGCCTGACTCACGTGAGACTGTAATTTAGTTCCGAACTTCACCTTCCTCTTCCTCTCATCAGATAAGGTAAGAATTAAAGTCCCAGATAATAAGGAGTTCATGGTAAATCTGATCATGTCATCTGCCTTTTTAAAACACTTCGTGGCTACCCTCATCCACATGGCCCAAACTTCTTAGTATGGCTTCCAAAGGCTTTTTAAGATTTACTACTCCTTGATGACCTCTCCAGTTTCATCTTCCAACTGCTTTTTGCTAATTCCTTCTCCTGTTCTCCAGCCCCCTGAGCTCCTTTCAATTCTGAGAATGCAGCATTTTCAATCTTCATCTCCTCTTCCCCTTTCCCATCTCCCCTTCCTCTCTTCCTCTTTCCCCGTCTGCTGGGTCCTGTACTAACAACACTACACAAACCCACGAGTAAGAGTGCTCCTGGAGCCCTGCAGGCAGCGAGGGCATACCTAAACGAGCTCTATGTGCCCACTCCTGTGAAAGTAAACTTCTAGCTCCCAGAACCAAAGAGGCCCAATGTTGCCATATTATCGTCAAATGGCCACTTGATATTTTCAAGAAACAGTGCTCATTTGGGCGCTCAGCATCAGTCTCTATTGCCAGCGGACCGGAGAGTTGGCAGTAGGTACAGATAGATCACTCGTGGTAAGCCGGAACTCATGCTACTGAACCGGTATGTAACCTCCATCTCTGCCACAGTTCATGGGTCCACCATGGCAACACTGAAGTAGCTGAGGACAGGTTGGCTGACATCAACTGGTTGAGTAAATCTGCCCACTTGGTTGTTTGGTGTCTCTTCTTTGCTGGATGCTCTCTGGTGGGCATTTACATGCACTCTAAAAATGGGACAACTTCCATTTCTCCATCCACATGTCATTAGTTTGTTCCTGATATTTCAATCTGCTTCCATTCACCACTTCCCATGAGTCCTTACATATTAAACCTTGGGACCATTTCTATTTTCATATAAATGGATGGTCAGATAAATCATCCAGAACTTTTAGAGTTAGAATTTTCCCTCAAGGCTATCTTTCAAGGCCACCCTGAGGCTATAGTGTAGCTGCTGTCCATTTTTGGTTTCTGCTCACATAATGAGCTGATCCATTTGTAAACCAAGATCAATCTTCGTGTTCCTTCTTCAAATGCTTGTATGTAGCCACAGGTATTAGCTGAAGGAGGGACACTAATGCAACAGTGGTGGGAGTCATGGGGGAGTGGGCAGCCTGCTCATATATTTGTTTGTACCTTCTGGTCCTGCTCATGCTGTATCTGGGATGCAGCACCTCAGTCTTGCACAGGAGTACGGACCTACCCACCCTATAACCTCATGGGCCTGACAGGACTTAGCTGATAATAGTTGCAGCCATATCACTTGGTGTCCAGTTGTCAGGCATTCTGTTTCTACGACAGCCTGGTAGTAAACCAGCAGCTGTTTTTGTTGTTGCTTTAGAACATATAAATCTCCTCTGTGATGTGATCTCCCCCTGAAGTTTGTCACAATCTGGACAGCATCTTTTCCCACTCATAGATACTTCCAACGTCACAGGGCTTACTGGATCATATGACCCAAGTGGCCGGATTCAGACCCTTTTCCTATTCTTGGTCCTCTCAAAGCAGGCAGCCTTTGGCTGGTACATGGGCCAGAGTAAAATCTCTATGTGCAGAATATGCTGTCAACTGACTGAAGAACACTTTTTGATAGTGAATTTAGAGCTGCCTTTCAATTTATGTGCTCTTTTTAATTCAATTTTAATACTGAGTTGGGAAGAGTTAATAAATTTAGCTCATAGTTTTCAAACTAATACACATTTGCTTCAAGGTCAAATTAATTCTTTAAAAAAACCCAGTTTTGTCAAAGTGGATGCAATTATCTAAGGAAAATAATACTTGTTGGTTATTGACTCACTTATTGGCCAAATTCTAAGTATGTCTGAAATAACGTGGGCATGTGAATCTACTTTTTCAAATGTAAATTTTATGAGTTCATATATCCTAGGAAAATCTGACATCTCAATCTGCTTCCATTCACCACTAATAAAGTATATTATTAAAATAAGCTTACCTGTTTCCTTTTTCTTTCTTAATGTAGTTACTAGAAAATGTAAATTATATAGGTGGCTCACATTTTATTTATATTGGACAGCACTGGCCTAGAGCTCTTCAGTCTATATTGTGACAGAGAGCAGGGAAGTTAGCACAGCCCTCAAGCAAAATTACAAATGCATTTAGGTGCCCATTCCATATGATGTGAATGTGAGCTGTTTCTGAACCTCCTTTGTGATAGTAAAAGAAAAAAAAGCTAGTCACCAAATCAATGGCTACATACCCTGTACATGAAGCAAAATTAATCTGCTCCAGCCAAGGTAACACATCTGGCAAGGCAGCTGTGATTAGGGCTACTACTTTGTTGTGCTTGGGGTAATATGCCACCATTTTCCAAGCTCCATTCAGTTTTTGCAATGACTATACTCATGAATTAAGTGGAAATATGACAAGGACCACCACCCACATCCTTCAGATCCTTTAAGTATGACACTTGTCTCATCCATCCCTCTGGGATACAACAGTAGTTTTGATTCACTCTATCTTGGCTGCAGGAGTAGAGAGGGGTGAGGGGCAGGTTGGAGGTTTTCTCCATGGGAGTTGGGACCCCTCAGGTAATGTCCCAATACAGCGGTCGCACCACCTGCCAAGTTGTCAAGTACGGCAAACTCAATTGTATATTTAAGGTGGGGAAATGACTGCCAGACTTTGTACAGAACCCTATATGTCCCTACTCTAATTGGAAGACCATGTGATTTAGGTCTCTGGGTAGCAATATCAACTCAAATCCTATGCCCAACAGTCCTCAGAATGTCTTGTGCTCCCCTTTCCCCAGAGCTTAGTTACTCATGTGAATGGCCTCAGCCCTCTTTGGAGAACTCTGGAAATGGTTGCTGTGCATGTAGGCCATGGTGTTACACGGTCCTTCCTTCTTCCTATGTACTTAGCCACCTCTTCAGGCAATAGTTTTGGTTCTAAGTGGATTTTAGCATGATAGACCTGCTATGTTTAGGCACTAAACAGTCTTTGAAGTTCAGCCAGTATCAACATTAAGTCCTTGAATGGTTCTTGGTTTCAAAATGCGAGCTTCTTTGTATGCAACCAAAGATGCCCTCTGGCTTTCAAACCTGACTTTCTACTGCCTTTCCTCACCTTCAGCTGTTTATTATCACTTTGAAAAGCATCAGTAGTATTCAGCAACAGTGATTCCATCCTACTACTCTACTGCTGTTACAGACACCATGCACTCATCTCATACACCGGTCTCAGAAGCCTGTCACATCCTGCATACTAGTACATCCCTTTCCTCCAGTGCATCTTATTTCCACCACTAGCGAAAGTTTTAACAAGTGAAACGCTACCTTTGACCAAGGCCTGTCTGTGTGCTAGTGGGTGGACCTTTATTGTGGCCTGGTGGCCAGTGATTAAAAGTCTCATCTTATCAACTGCTTTCCTGGACTACTTCCAGTACCCACTTTCAAAGGCTGGGTCCTTTGGAAGAAGATGCCAAGACCGAGATGGGATTTTAGGTGGAAACTGCTACTTCCTAGAGAAGGTGAACTGGAGGTGGGCGTTAGAAGACAGGCTTGAAATAGCAGAGAGGGATCGGGAAAATATTCCATATATTTTTAACAAAGTAAAATAAAATAAATCAAAATCAAGCAAATAAATCAGTGCTTTAAGAAGGCGGGCTTTGTGAACAGAACAGATTTGAAGGAAAGGAAAAAGAATTAGCGACTGGCCACAAGGCAATGGAATCAAAAGAGACAGTGAAAAGGGTATATACACAAAGAATTGCAAAGAATGAACTGGGGTGTCTTAGTAACAGCTTGAGGTAGAGAAAGATGTGGGGTCTGGACCTCCAGAATGATAATGATGCCCCTGAGAAAGAATGGGAGACTGGGAAGAAAGAATGAGCTGATACTCAAAATCACCTTGCTGAGAAGATAGTAACTGCACATTTGTGGAAAGATGTTCTAGAGGTATGCCTCTAATTGTAAGAGTCTGGAGTCTGGGTCAGAGAAAAGGATGGGCTGTATAGATACGTAAGTAAATAGTAAAAGCCTAAAGGACAAACCTTTGAAAGAATTCACCGGCTTGAGAGTTGGGGTTTGAGGAACACTCGCTTAGGGACAGTGAGGTAGGAGGAGCACCTAAGCCATTCACGGAGAGAACTTGGGGGAGGAGAACTTCAGACAGCTCATCAGTGAGACAAAGCTGCCGCGAATCCCCTGGAACAATTTGCACAAGTACGACACTGATAACTGAATTTTTCCCAATTAATTTTGTAATGCTTTTGCATTCATTATTTATGCTAAATGTTGTCAGGCCTTTGATTCTGTCTTCCCTCAAGCTTAGAACTTCTTCCTTTAAATACACATAAAGAGAAATGTGTCTTTGCTGAGGAAGCCACTGAAAAAAGATCTGGAGATAAAATCTTTGCAGCATAAGTTTTCCTGGCTATTGTAACATCATATTTAGATATCTCGTCATTACACACCAATTGCAAAGGGTCATACAGCCAATAGTCTGTGCCCAAAACATAGATCTCCAGAGATGCCCTATAAGTTTGCTTCCTTGAACTGTGTTCAGAAATAAGGCCAACTGGCAGCACCCCAAAGCTATGGCTCCAATTCTAAATATCCAAAGCCCACTTAGCAGAACTGGTAGCTTCTTATTCCACATTTAATAAAAGTATGCACAGTTAATTCTCCTAAGAGCTTGAGCAAACCTCTCCATCCAGCAGTTCTGGAAAACTCACAGGCATCAAAAACCCATGAGCCTCACATTCCAGTTAATGTTAGTGACCCAGTCTGCAACTCCCCCTTTCCTTCCTCAATCTGTGTTCTCCAGAACCCTAACCCAGGTCCACATGGCCTAGGTCTTTCTAATGATGGCCCCTTTCACCTTCTTGCCCTGTGTGCTAGTGGGTGGGTCTTTATTGCGGCCTGGTGGCTAGTGATTAAAAGCCTCATCTTACCAACTGTTTTCCTGGACTACTTCCAGTACCAACTTTCAAAGGTTGGGTCCTTTGGACAAAGATGCCAAGACAGAGATGGAATTTTGGGTGGAAATTGCTACTTCCTAAGAAGATAGAATTGGAGGTGGACATTAAAATATAGGCTTTCTTTGGCTTTCTCCAGAGGAATCACTTCAGCTCCCCTCTCAATCTGAGTCAAATGACTCTTGACTCACCCCGTTAGCTCCTCAATGTCATTTCTACTCTTTCTCCACTGTTTTCTTTTAAAAACCTTCTGCTCCTTCCAGACTGTTGTCATTCTATTTCTGGATCATTTCCTGGCCCTCATCATCATCTACGCACTCCCATATTAGGTCTTAGTCAGTCAGGTCCGTAGCTCTCTTCTCAACCTACAGTCCTCCCAGAACCATGTGGGTGACCTTCTCACAATGTACTCAATCCATGGCCTCCTCATCTGGCACCTTCTCCATTTCTCTTCCCATCTCCACATCACAGGTAGTTTATTATTGCCAAGAACCACTCCACTTTTGAATTTCAAAAATTAGCTATCATATTCTAAGTCTCACACTCTACATTACAGTGATTCCTCCCACCCTCCCACAGCCAATCTTTAACCGCATGGAGCTGTTCAGTCCTTTAACACAGCACCTCTTGCTTTCTATGGGCTCACTCCTACCTTCCGTTTCTTCCCTATTGGGTTAAAAACACCATGGTACTCAGTTAACCCCTTCTTTGAAAATGTCCTCAACTCTCTTGTCAATAAATATCATAGTTTGAGTAACCATCGTATTTTCTGGACTACTGAAACAGCTATGCAATTGACCTGGCTTAACCATACATTTTCCAATCATCTCTCTAGGGTGACCTTTCTTAATTGCAAACTTGATCACATCTGTTCCTTGCTTTCAATATTTCAGAGGTTCCCCGTGCTAGGAGGACTGCTGACAAGGACCTGCCAGGTGTGGCCATTGCTTTGATCTCAATGGTTGTCTCCTCCAATTCCTTTCACTGATTTCTGCTGCCATCCTACTACCATATGCAACTACTTTCAGTTTCGGGAATGTATCTCCTCTGTACATCCCCTCTCACCCCTCCTTCCCTTCTCTTCTCATTCCTTCTCCTCCCCTTTAGCTCCTGGCTTCCCCTAGCTCCTCCGATTGGGCCTTCAGACACCCAGCCCTACAGAAAGCTTTTTCTGACCCCTAATTAGAAGAACTCCTACTTGTCCTTCACAAATACTACTTTAGCATTAAAAAAGGTCTTATTATCTGAAGTAGAACTACTGCAGTTCCTTAGCATTGCTCTCTCCATGGACTTGCACCTAATACTCCCTTTGCTCCTTACCCCCCCACTTCACTTCCGACCCTGGCCCTCAGGCTCCTTCACAGATCAGGGCAAACCGTGTCTCTCGCCTCATCCTCCATCTCTCTTGTAAATCGCATTGTTTATATTTTCCTGAGATCACCCCTCCTCTCCAGCCACAACATATTCCTAGACATTCCTTAGTACACCAAGCTTTTGGTACCATCATGTCCGCATATTTCTTGTTTTCTACGTAAAAAACCATGTACCTTCCTCCCTACCTGGGGACCTCCAATTCAGCTTTTAAGATTTAGTTCTGATTCAACTCTTACCTGAGTCCAGTTCTCTCCTCTGTGTCCCTCAACATTCAGCCCGAAACTCTCTCAGAGCACAGAGAACTCTAACTCTAGGTTTGCATACGTGTCTCCCACTGAGATAATGGTCTTTAAGGGCGGCAACCACCTATTTAACTTTGCATCCTTAACTTATGCTTACAGAAATAGAGGAAGGGTTTCAACAACCATCAGATAATGTGGTATGGTCCAAAACTTTTTTCCTCAAGTCCCACAATTTTCATTATTTCCTTAAATTCAGCTACATTTTTCAAACAATCATGATTGCCAGCAAATCACTCATTAAAATGTATGTGCCATATATTTTCTTCAAACTAGTCAGTATTTATAGACAAAACAGTCTAAACTGCAATGTTTATGTGTTCATGAGGCCACAAGAATTTGCTAAAGGCAAAGTTGATTGTTTTGACCATACATTTCCATATTTCACAGGAAGATGATGATAAAATTTCATTCTGGAATAAACCACAAGCCTGAGTAAGAATTTATTAGAACAAAATTGTTGTGTCGCATGTTTGCTATTTCTTCTCATCCTACCAAACCTACTATCATCAGAATGAAAGTGTGAAAATGAAAAAGAAACAGCAAAAAAATTTGGCTTCTGCTCCAGAATCTGATTAATAACTCTGACTTTCTGAGAAATGGTGTTGTTCCACTAAAATATTAAAGCAGATTGTTATTTACCGAGCTCCAAAATAACACATTTCTAAGTTGTACTTGTTTTTTGTATCATTGTTATTTGAAGTAACACCTACTTCTTGAAATTATGTCTCATACTGGGTAATATATATATTCTCAATGGCTATAGCTTGACCTCTGACCTCTTACATTTAGTCTATAAATATTGGGGAGTCAAGGAAGATAGAATGAGTATCATTGGAGGATTCTGCTTTACCTTTGCTAGAGTTGATTGGAAGGTCAAAGGCAAAAAAGTATTTATTTATTTATAATCAATAAGTATTTGTTGGGTGATTACTAGGTACCCAGAAATGTGCATAAGCTTTAGGGATACAGCAATGAAAACTAGAGACACCATCACTGCCCTCATAGAGCTTCTGGTCTAGTAGGTGTGACAAGTAATTAAATTAAAAGATATAGCACAAGTGTTATTACAGGAGAAGTATAGGATGTCATAGTAGTATGTGTCACAAGGCGACATACAGTAGAATGTCAGCAAATTGAACATTCCCTACCTCTCAAACCAATAGACACCAATTTGTTAAATTTACTTTTAGTAGTAAAAGGAAAGAATTAGGTTTTCAGACCCCATGATATATGCTCAGAAGTTACAGTTTATTTATTAGATAAACAGATGAATAAATGGCTTTCAGTCAAAGCAAAGGTAGTCTCCTTGGGTCACTGATATTAATACCTGGGGTTGGGCACAGAACTATATAATGACTTGTCTCCGAATATAGCAAATCAGTGAATAATGACTCTTGGGGAAGGCTGGGGTCCCAAGTAACCACCTTAGAGTTACAAGAACAGCTGCGGATGAAAAGTCAATATTCCTTCCTTATCCTTCCCAGAAACAGGAGCCTACAGAGCTGACCCGTCAGGGTCTCTGACAGTTCTGCAGGGAGACTGCCAGCTGCATTCATAAATAGATTATCCCAAACAACCCAAGTGTGTCTTCTTTACATTTTACTGTATTTCCACTCACATCTGATTTTCCTAAAACAAAGATGCCTTGCAATCCTAAGAAGAATCCATTTTCTGTGAAAACATATGAAAAACCTGTCAGTGGTGCAATCCTGTTTAGAATCTCTGTATCAGCAAGGCCCTTGGCATAATGCTATTCTGTAATAAATTTGAGATTTGTCGTTTCTAGACTTTACTTGGCAAAGGGATCGGTGTCTGTGCCAAACCATTTAGCAAGCGTTCACAGCAGTTCAATCTGTCACGGGGTACATTTCATAAGGCAGGTGCTTCCATGGCTAAGCCCACCGGGCTGACTGGAGCTTGTCACCTGCTGGGTGGCTGCTGTCACTCTCCCAATGAGAGAGAACTGTGCACATAATGACAAGGGAGACAAAGAAGGGCTTTGCACCCGCCATGGGATCCTGCTTCTTCAGGGGCATTCCAAGAATGATTCCCTGAGCTTGTGACCTAGAGGGGCAGGGTTACTGAAAAACTCCGTCCAATGGGGTAGAAAATGGTCCACACCCCGAATGTTATAAAGCAACTCCCTCTTCTCAAACTCAGTAGAAATTAAACATCTCAGAGATGTTCAAGAGATCATTTTGTTCAGCCTGAAGCTTCCAGACAAATAAAACTTTAATGCAGTTTTATAGATGAAAAGACACAGGTAAAGAGAGGACAGGTGTATTGCTGAAGGCCAGATGGCACCATCAACAAAATATTGACTCTACACACCAAGTTCCTTACCTGCAAATGGTCTTCACTAGAATCCTCATACTTTTGCAACGAAATCACTTCAACTACAGAAAAGGGTACACACATACTCAATGGGATGGGGGCATATAGAGCCCATAGCAGCTGACTGCAAGAATTTTTCTGAACTCACATGTCAAAATTCTTTAAATTTTTGTAAATTTTGTATTCTACTCAGTGAGGCATCATTTGGACTAATACAAAGTCATTTTCCTCAAAGTTACTAGACAAAATTTCTGCTTTAAGGTGTAATGTTTGTTCTGTATCTCTGCATATCTCCAGAGCTTTGGACACCAAGTTTAAGAAACATGCCCTCCTTCATGAGAATATAATTGCTATTTCTCTGGTGTCTCTCACCACATCCGAGAACAGTTTTGTTCTACAGCTGCCATTTTGCCACCTTAGCCATACAGACTCATCTAAATTCATGGTAGAACAAGACAAGGAAAAAACCACTCCCCTCACACAATACTTGCTTTCAATCCTCCAACCCACAAAGTTATTTCCCAGACCGAAGCCATAGCTCCTCCGGCTTGGCAGATGAGGATGATGAAGGAGCCATGATTCCCTGTAGAAACTATTCAAATAAATAGGCTCCTTACTTCCAACTTTGTACGTGAGAAGTACAGCAGGTTGGGAGGCTAAATCTCTCTCTGGGCTGGTCAGGAATACAGCGTCAGGTAGTCAGCAGGAAGCCTGGCTCCATTTGCTAACTCCAAGGCCTCTTCTGGAAAAAGCAATATTCTAGAGTAGGAATCAAATTTCTTCTTCCACTGCCAATCCATCTGTCTTTTCTAATGTACTTTCAATAGAAATTATACCTAAGCATCTAGAAGACTCACTTAGATGCAAAATATCAGACAAAAGCAGTACACATGGACAAGTTTAAGCCATGAATGCCGCCTGCATGCCTTTATGCTCAGCCCCAAGAGTTGTTACTCTAATTTTTTAATGTTGTGGTTTTATACAGATAACACATAGCCACCCCTATCAACTCAGGGGTTTAAACTCCTCCTCTGCTGGAGCACCCCAGGGTATGATGGTTAATTGTATGTGTCAGGTTAACTTGGCCACAGAATGTCCATGTATTTGGTTAAATATTATATATGTGTTCATTTCTGGATGAGACTAACATTTGAAGCAGTAAACTGAGTAAAGCAGACAGCCCTTCTCTGTGTGGTGGGCCTCATCCAATCTGCTGTGCATCCAGACAGAACAAAACGGCTAAGAAAGAATTCTCGCTCTCTTAAAACTGGAACACCAGTCATCTCCTGCCTTCAGACTTGGACTCAGCCTTACATTTACACCATTAGCTCTTCTGGGTCTCCAGCTTGCTGACTGGAGATCTTAGGACTTCTCAGCTTCTGTAACCGTGTAAGCCAATTCCTCTTACTAAATATCTATATACACTTTATTGCATATAAATACACACACACACACACACACACACACACACACACACACACACACACACATATATATATATACAATTACATATATAAGTATATATACACATATATACATGCAATTACATATCCATGTATTTATATATACAATGCATTTATACACATTGCATATGCAATTACATATACAATACATATATATAAAATCTGTACAACTCTGAGTGACACAGCACTCCACGGCCTCGGCTAGATCTGGAGCTGCCCAGAATTGACTTGTGGCCACCAACTACATCACTGTCATTTTCCCAGTTGCAATTATAAAGCAAATGTCTTTTTTCTCTCATTCTGAAATGTTTCCTTTAAAATGGCAGCATTTATATTGTTCTGTGCTGTTTTTTATGACTGTTGAGTAACTGAGTTTTATGGTAGGTCTATTACTAATACTTGGATCTCACAGAGGAATTTATGTGTGTTTCTTAAGTTTAATAAAATATTATGCATTTTTTTATGTTTTTGGCAAGATTTTCATCATGTTTGACTTGGTATAGTTTATGCATTTTTTATTTTCTATTTTAATATAGGCTATACTCCTTGGGATTTCTATTAGTGATGCCAGAGGACTTAGAGCAGGATTTTAGAAGTAAAAGTTGTTATTTAAACCCTTCCACAATACATAATTAAATACATGGCAACGAAGAATGATAGAGTACATTTAATAGATGAGGCCAGTTACAGTGGTAACTTTAAGGAAAAGACTCGGTATTCTACCCTAACACTCAGTTACCTATCCCCCCACTTTTACAGCAATGTTCAGACGGCCACATGATCTAAAAAAGGAGGCAATGACTATGGGGCTGTCTCTCCAATGGGCACATTCTAATATTAAGAATAAAGGAATGTTCCCAAGTAACTTGGGGAGGCAGCAAAGCTCGCACAGGTTATCGGGGGGCACCAATGTCCCCAAAAACACATTATGAGCATCAGCTCCTTGATTGCTGAGGAGAAGGGAGGCCCCAACAGTCTGCTTTCCCCTTCCCCCATCCATGAGACTTTTCTGCTGCCATAATCCCAGCACATGTACCTACAGATGCTATGGCTGCCCATCCAAGCCTACTGTAGTGGGCTGGGCCCAGGTGCTGAAATAGCACCTCCTTCTTCTCTTTGGCATTCTATACCAAAGGCCCAGAAGGAAAATGTCACTTGAAAAAACCCCTCATACTCTAACCCATGTAGTCAATGACTATGAAAACCTCACTGTGGTTCTGCTGAGAAGGTTCCCCTGGATACCAGGCCTGGAGCCCATGACAGATTCCATAGCCATGTACTAAGTACCTACTGCACCAGGCCCTGTGGCATGTGCCAGGGGTGTGCAGGGTAATGAGACAGAGTTCCTGGCCTTGGAAAGAAAACTGGACATACTCAGGTCATTTCAGTGCAGTGACATAGATGCTAGGAAGCATCTGCTGCTAAAAGCTTAGAATGGGGTCACTAATTCAGCCTGAGTTCAGAATGACTTTTTGGAGAGCATAAATCTAAAATGAGTCTTTCATTTCAAGTGGAAGGCTTTCTTAACTCTCACATAGTACCATTCCCAATTCCTAATTTGCTTTTCCAAAAAAAGTCCAATGATATAAAATCCAGGTCCCAAAGCCACAGGACACAGTGTCTCATCTGGGGTCCAGACCACCCCAGGATGAGACCCAGGGAATCACCTGCTTGATGAGGCTCACCCCCATGCTCTCCTCCTCTGCTCTCTATCCACGTGTCCCCAGTGCTCAGCCTCCAGCATCTCATAAAGGCACAGTGTTCCCACAGTACCCCAAGCCACGAAGCTTAAAAATGGCTTCTCCTTTTGTCAGGGAGGCGGGGATACTGGGCAAACATCTAGCCACCATTTCGAGAGAGGCAAAGTGATGTTCATGTGCCCTGACAGAAAGGGGAATCTTTTCCAATCTTCAGTGAATGGTTACTGCATCCAATTTAGATTTTTCAATCCCTCAGTCTACCCTGTATGGGAAGACAGAGAAACCTTGGTTTCCAGGTTTATAAATGTCAAAAATGGGATAGTCTCCCTAAAATTATGAGTATGTGTTCTTTAAACATGATTGCTGCAATAATGATATATACCCAAAACTCCTTTGACCATTTAAGAAAAAACTTAGGCTCCAACAAAACCCCATAGCACAACATTAAGACCCAGGTTTGTTTTTATTTTTCTTTTTTAGCAGACCAATTACAGTGCTGGAGTGGGTGAAACACCCCAACCCATTGTCTATAGGATCAGATGGTAATTAGGCCAATTTACAATATGTAACAGAGAAATGCTTGAAATTGTCACTTCTCCTGGTTAGGGGTGAATAAGAAAGAATGTGATCAGCAAATAGCTTAAGTGGCAAACGGAAGGCATTTAAAATGCACGAATGCTCTGGGGGGGTGAGGTCTTGAGGAAATTACGATAAAGTACAGGCAGGTGTTAAGCTTAAAGAGGCTGATACAAGATCACATCCAGGGGATATTTGGGCTGGAACTGCCTAGTAAGATTTCCTTTAAATGTCCATTCAATTATAAGGTCAAACCCTAGGTATGTTAAGGTGAACTAAGACTGAGAATTTTTCCAACGTGGACAAAAATCCAGGATTCCAGAGCCAGGACTAGATCTTTGGGCTCTCCCCACAGCATCTGTCTTGAAGGCAACGCTTAGCATTGTCTCAGTATCCTGTCAACAGAATCCCTACTCCGCACCTCCATAACCCAACAAGGAGAGGGGGCATTATCTGAGCAGAGTCAGAATGGCCCATTATCTATCCTGGACACACTTTTACACGAGCTGTTCAGGAAACACACCCCAGGGATGTATGAATGCCATTCTTCAAGCAGGAGTCTAAAAGGTTTGAAAGGGACAGACCTCTGGCATTGAGAAATTAGGCCCTTCCAATGACTTTGGCGAAACTGCCAAGTTTAAGGGTAAGTTTCTCTTGCGCTCCCTCTGTCACGCTCTCCACTTCTTTTTCTTCCTCAAACCATCTTTGTAGGGGACATCAGTTGATTGTAACTACCTGGCATCCCTCCCGCTTCTTCTGGCAACAACACCCCCACCCCTTCCCTTGGAGGACTGCCTTTCCCCAACCCCAGACCGCTGTGGTGGGGCTCCCAAACACAGTGCTTCCCACCCCGCCCTCTCCCCATCTATAAGAAAGGCCCACAGCACAGGTGTGATACCCCATCCCTGAGTCACAGTGAATGGCTCAGCGCTGTTGCCATTACCCAGGCCACACGCATCAGAAACTTCCTTCCCTTCAGGTTTTATATTTGGTTTCCTCTTACCAAATGAGTTACAAAGTTAGGGTGATGGGAGCCTGTAGTTGACTGCATCCCCATTTCTTCTACTCTGCTGCACACTGCAGGAGCCTGTCTGCAGTGGAAGACACAGTCCTGAATGCTAACACCTCTCCCCTGTCTGCCTTTGTCCACATGCCTACCCTGTGCTGCTTTCCCTCAGAGCTTTACCCCCAGACCACAGGCAGATAATCCTCCCAGGTGAACCCCATTACTTGCAAGACTGTGAATTGGGCTCACACTAAAAAGAAAGATGAAAATGATAGAATGAATATAAACCATGTCATTTGGGAAATAATCTCAGGTATGAATGATGCTCACCCTCAAGAAGAGAAAGCTGCAATACATAAAGGTTGAGAGTGAGTATCTTTAGTTCTGTCATGTTATAGTACGCTCAGAAAATAGAGTAAAATCCAATGTAATGGAATGTACAAATAGATTTTTTAGCAATATAAGTAGAGACAGATTACCTGAAGATGGAAAGTTCTTCCATGAAAGATAATGGGTTGTCTGTTGATAGATGTATTCAAGCATATACTGGACATTAGCAAGGATATTTTGGAAGAGATTTTTACACTAGGGAGTGAGAATTAATGGTCATAGATTCTAAAATTTTAGGAAGAATCAAAGTAATAGCTCTAAACAAGGGGGTACATGACAAGAAAATTTTACAAGTGTTCCACCTCTCCTAGTGAAAGCAGAGAACAACGGGCTTCCATTCCTCGTAAAGAACACATTAGACCAAATTCTAGCAGCTCCCTTGTGCCTCTCTACGTGCTGTAAGTCTAGCTGGAGATGTCAGACGCCCTGGGTGAGCAGCTCGGGGTGAAGCAGAAACAGAGCACCTACGAAATTCACCCTGAATCACAGCTATGAAGAGTCTTATGAATAAATAACCTGGGCAACCAGTACATGGCATGATGTTGGGGGCCCTAAAAGGCCTGCCCCTCCTGAAACTGCTCCACTCATTACTGATTCCTGAAATTCTACCACTGATGTTTACTTCCATCACAAAGGTCTCATCACTGGTGAGAGAGAAGAGAGAAGAGAGAATGAATGGGAGAGAGAGAGAGAGAGGGAGGGAGAGAGATATGCTGGAGTGAAATCACAAACACCTCAGTAGAAACGAAGAACACAGAGCCCAGGAGCTTGTGGCAGAGGCGGGCAGCCTCTCCCCACCTCCATCTGCTGCTCCAGCTCAGACCCCAGTGTCTCTGAACAACCTTCTGCATCAGCTTCCCAAACTAACTCCTCAGACTCTTACTTCCAAATCTATCCTCCACACTGCAGCCAGCGTGATCTTTCAAACATGAAGATGTGACCACATTACCCACAATCACATAAAACTCTCCAATGTCTCTTTACTGACGTCAAAACAACATGTGTGGTCTTTTGCCCCACCTAGCAGGTCCTCAATCATCTAACCGCAACTGTGCATTCAAACCAGACACTCATGCCTCACACCGATTTCTGTGAAATTCTCCATGCACTCCTTGTTATTTCTCATCTCCTTGCCTTGGTTAAGCTGCTGCTTCTACCTAAAACCTCTTTCTAATCTTGTTTGTATGGATAATTATTTGCTCTTCAAGGGTCACCTTAGACACCACAATTGTAGAGTCTTTCTTGGTTCTCTGCTTCCCTGGTGCCCTCATACTCTTATACCACCAGCCCAAGGCTGAGGACATCACCAAGGGGACAAAATGGCATGGACCCAGAAGCAGGGTGAAAGAATGGTAGGAAAGGGTACTGACAATTATGAAGTGTTTCTAGTGTATTGGGCACATGCAGGGCCCTCTATGTTGAACCCTTAGAGATCACACAGTCATAACCTGAGCCAGTTGGTACTAGGCCCTCTCAGGGCCCATGTTCCAACTTGAGGGCTATTAGAAATGTGTTCTTTTAAGAGAGAGGCATATCTGAGACTCTAGAAACTACCTTGTTCTAGAGGGTGTTCTATTTCTGCAGAAGACCAAACACCACTCCACCATGGTGGCATAACTCTGCTACTACAGAATGACTGGCAGCTTCCAAGGGGACCAACAGCTTCGAAAACTGAAGCCAGAGCACAAGGCACACATGAGCTTTGCAGAGCTGCATCCCAGCCCAGTGACACCAACAAAGTATCGGCAGGACAGCACCAAAGAAGGAATGCACCATAGGCTCGTGCTTATCTGCACCAGTCTTGAAATGACAGCACAAACTAGCAGGTTATAAAAGTCAAGAAATAAAAAAATAGACTTAATAAAAGCTCTTTGTTCACACCATGAGCATTACTGAGCACCCATTTTGTGGTTAGAGCTGGGTGCTGGAGGCTGGGGTAGGAAGTCATCCAAGTTCACTGCATCCAGCACTTGTCTTAGCCCCTTAGGAGCCAACAGCAGAGATAGAGGTGATGCAGAGATAGAGCGTGGTTTGCACTTGAGTCCACAAGGCTAGGAATCAGTGAGGCTTAAAACACTGATAAGAACAAGCCCTCATCCATGACCAGGGCTCTTCTTGGGCATATGGGTGCTGGCCTCACCTACAAAGCAGAATGACTTAAGGTGGGGCCCACTATTAGCCAGGCAGACTGACTCCTCTGAGTTGCCAGAATAAGGATCTGGTAAGAGATGCTGGGGCCATGGGAGCATAAAACAGAAAAAGAAAAAAGAGCAGGTTTACTATTGTGAAATCTGAAAATTAATTGTTTTGTTTTATAAAGAAAAATAAGAAAAATGGATTGAAACCAGATTTTTGAAAACCAGAATCCATTGCATGCCTCCCCCAGATGCTGATGTCAACCCAGGTATTGAATATAAATTATTAAGGCATTTTTATTATGCTTTAACTGTATACATTTTAAAGCAAGCTTTCTTTAAAATTCAATAAATGTAATGTTTAAAAATGAAAGACCTTTCATAAAATGAACTCAGGTTAAACCAGGTTCTTAGAGTCATTACAATCACTGTCATAAGGATGAATTAAGAAGGTTGTTCTGGTCTCCAATTTAATAACACTTTTGACTGCCTCGTAAATTGTGTGATATATGGTAATTTGGCATCCAGCATTTGATTGGCTTGCTCTGCTAACCCTTCTTCATAAATTAATGTCATCATGAACACAGACAAGTTTTTTCCTACTTTCCCTGGGTCCTTTTTAAATAGCTATTAACCCTTGCTTGCCACCAAAACAGTATTAATTTAGCAACCAAAAAAAAAAAACCTATATCAACAAAAAGACTCAAGAATCTCCCTTACTAGTTGCAAGCATTTAACACTGCAAATACCTGTTTGCTTCTCAAACAAAAGGGCAAGATGGACAAGATTTGAGTATGCCTTCCATGCACTAGGTTCCATGGAGGTTCATACTTATATGGGGCCCCAATATTATGCAGAAAGAATTCTGTGGATATCTAGGTTTTAATGGATATGTTCTAATTGGTACAGTGAGGGAGACAGGCCATCAAAGCAGCAATTCTAACACTTTGCTGTGATGCGGGAGTAGAGAGAGTTACAGAGGATGCGGGAGAGCACCAAATCCAGTCTTTGCGAGGTTAGAGAAAGCTTCTCAGAAGTTCTATCCAAACTGAGACAAAGCAGAGGAGTGGCCGGCAAAACCGCCTGCAACGGGAAAGACGCAGAACCAGCGCGTCACTGGAGGTAAAGAAAACCATTTGTGGAAACTAGCATTGCTTATTGAGAACGGCAAAAGCATAGAGCAAGAGGGAGAAATTGTGAAAGATACGGCTAGAGAGGTTTTAAAAGGGTCTCCCAAAGGACAGGTACATAAAGCACGTGTTTAGATTTTATCCTAAGGGCAACTTCTGAGCAGGAGAGTGACAAGACATATTTGCATTTTTTAAGGCTCCCACTAACTAGTAGTGAGAATCAGTTTGGATGAGGCAAACCTGGAAGTTTGGAGGACAGTTCAAAGGAAAGCTGCTATAGCCATCTGGGTGGCAAATGACGGTCACTTAGAGTTGGGAAGTCACGGTGGAAATGGAGATAAAGCAATAGATTTGAGAACTTATTGAGGCAGTAGATGCAATCGGAATAAATGATTGCATGTGATAACTGATGGAGACAAAGGGGTCAGTGATGCACCCATCCCTCTGGTTTGAGTAAATGGATGTAGAAGAGTCATTCACTGACATGAGGAGCACTGGGTAAGGCGCATGTTTGGGGGAGTCCGGAGTTCAGTTCTGGGTGTATTGTTAAAATGCCTGTGGAATTCCCAAAGGGAGCTATTTAGTAGACAGCAAGACAAATGGATTCAAAGCACAAGAAAGGCCTGGGCTTCTATGACATTGCTTTCCAGAAGCACACAGTCTATAAGCAGACGGGTACACGAAGGCAGGGGGCGGTCAGGAGAGTAAGGGACAGAAGTAGAACGGTCATGTCATAAAGAGGGCAAGTTCGCATTCAGCTGTGGCACTCAGAAGTGGCTTCGCTTCACAGAGGTGATACTGGATTTCAGACCTTTAATGATGGGTTGGATTTTAGTTGGTTGTAAGAGAAAAAATTGACTGTTTGAAGCTGGGGGTGTCCCTGATCAAAAGCATAGAGAAAAACTGATGATACTTTACATGTGTGAGTATTTACATTTGGCTAAGGTTTAAGGTGTGTTTGTGGGTGAATAGCGGGGAACGTAGCTGGAAAGAGAAACTAACTGAAAGGCAAAAAGACTGGACTTCATTCGGTAAGTGATTTAGATTCTTCAGAGGTGTCTGAACTAGGGAATGGCAGCCTTCATGAATTTCACAGACTGCATCTCATCTTGCTGAGCCTTCAGGAAGAAAGTAGGATGAGAGAGGCACCAGCCCAAGAAGGACAGAATTTGAACTCAGATAGCTCTGGGTTATAATGGGAGTTTTGGTACTCAGAAGCTACGTGATCTTGTTGAGTTAGTTCCTGTTTCTTTGGGTATAAAGTGGGCAGTGTGATAGCCACTTCTCATGGTTGCCATCATTTTAAAAAATCACAGCTTTAAGGCACCCAGTACAAAGGAGACCATTACCATATGAAGAATTGTGCTGTTGCAGTGGGGATGGCTCAAGATAGTTGTAGTTCTGTGTGTCATCTATACCTTGACAGGCCAGCCCCTCAGGAATAGGACATAATAATAGCACCCATTATATGCCCAGCTGGAGAGGAACCACATTTCTTCTCAAAACCAACACAACATGACTATTTCCTGCTAGACAGGAGAGAAGTCTCAGAACTAAGAGGGAGAGCTGCAATTGCTCCTCAGCTCAGCCCTATATGTTTCCATGTGCATCTGTAAAACAGCAGTGGCCGACAGATCAGTGCCTGGGGTCCCACCATCAAACTTCCAAAGGCACAGCTTCCTGAGTAACCTAAATCTAAATTTGGGGACAGGACCCAGAAGTGGGCATTTGAATAACACACCTGAACTACTCCCAGATGCATGATGTCATAAAATTGAACATGTAAGACCCAGGCAGTACCACCAGATTCTGTCTACTCTGCTCACAAGCGAATAATGAGTCAAGATTTATCAAGTACACCATGATAGAGAAGGCCTGGTACAATAGGGATTTATGAATGGCATTTTATTTCTTAGACATCAATGGGAGACTTTACTTCTTGAGGTCTTAAGAAAGAAGGCTTCTACTCATAGACTCTGGCCTATATATGAGGGCTGTGTGCAGTAAGAGAGGTATTTCAACATGAAGAAATTTATATTTGGAATAGAAGGAAGCAATTACAAGCCCTGCACATTAACTGTCAGGGTCTAACAAAGGGTCTGAGATGTTACCTATTTGCAAGCTAACAAGTCAACCTGCCACAATTTCATGGATGTTTTCTTGAGTCAGACAAAAGACTATTTAAACAAAAACTGTAGCCAGAGGGTGAGCCCCATTTCCCTCAGGGGAGTGTATGTGAACCTAGTTGGATGCACAGGAAATGAGTTACATTACCAGAGAGGAATGCTGAGCCTGAAGAACCTATTGTTTCATAAGAATGTGTAAGAAAACTTGCTCTCTGCCTTGAAGGAGATGCTACCTCATCCCTCAAGGTTACCTGCTGCAAACAATCCTTGAAAAATAGTCCAGATAAAGAGTGGTCAGGACTTACAATCTTGGCATACCTGGGAAGATGTATAGGAGCACAAGCGACCATAAAAGAATATTTCCCCACACTAAGCCCTATCCCCCTGGGGCTGGCCTCTAGCTGTATAACTCAGCATCCCAGTACATACTCTCTCCTTTGAAACAGACGTCTTATAAAAACTGGGAGGGGGAGTGTTTTAAGGCCTATAAGGAAGCTGCCCTTTTAGAGGTACCTTATTTAATCAGTCCCCCTAGTGACTGCAATACAATAACCAAGGGTCAAACCTGTGTACACACACACACACACACACATACACACACACACACACACACGAAGTTAGGGAGAGGGTGTGGAGAAATTACTAAGGTCCTTTTCAGAGCTATCCCTGGCTTTTAATGCTGAAAGCAAAATATTCCAGCCCTTGGTAAAAACTTTTGTTAATTCTCAAGGAGTTCACAATCTGCCACATAAATCAGAGTAATACGGTAAGCTGTGATAAGACAGCCTCACATGTGGCTGCCCAGGGAAAGGAAGAAAGGCTTCTTTCTTTACATGATATAGCACTATCAAATTATCTGCTATTTTTTGATATTGCACATCTTAAAGTCATATCTGGGGTTGTTTTGTGAAAAGTGAACTGATGAATAATTTAGAATGGTATCTTAGCACCTCCTTATGCATATAACAAAATGTAATCTGACTTAATTGTATGTTGCCATGATAACATTAAGAAAGTCCCCAAAGGGTAACTGGGATGTGCCCCGGCTTAATGAAGAGTCAAAGGACATTACTTGAATTTATATGAACTCTTGTTTTCATGCTTGCACTGCATGTTTTTCAGGATGTGGTGCTGGTCTCCCCATCCTGAGAGTGTAGAGGGCACAGCAGTGTGTGTGGTGGTTCGCCTTCACTTCAAGAGCTAATTAACTGCTCATCATGATTTTCTCATTTGGTAATCAAGAGGCTTATGGAAATCCTTTGGAGCCATGCAATGGAATTCATGCAACTTCACTACTCATTGAAGCTGGAACTCTTTTGATTGTGACAATTTTTGTGTTTTTCAGCTTTCTTTTTTTTCCTGGTGCATCCATAACACTGAAAGCCATCCCAGGCATTGAAACTGCATGCCTACAGAACAACAAAGTGCCTAGACAGAAAGCCATGCAACAGAAGCAAGAATTACGAAGGCAAAACACGTCTGTATTTATATGAAAATAAACTCCAGTCAGGGCTGGCCAAAACATAGGATCAGGTCACCACTTACAGGGCAGGGAACTACATGCCATACAATTGATCGGCGTGAACGACCTAGACCAGAACTGGGGACTAGAAGAGTCAGATGGTTCACATCAATAGGGTTTAGCAAATGAAGAAAAGACTGAGGGTGATCATTTAGAATGTCAAGAGAAAAAGAGATGATCAGAGAGAACTCAAGCCATCAAAATTCCTTGCTGTGGACAGCTCTGGGTCCACTCACAGCTCTGAAAGCAGCCCCTGGCTTTGTGTGGCTTCTACTTCCTGGCCACACAGGGATACCCTTTGGAACCCTCCTTTTCTCAGAGGTTAACTCTCTACTGCACACAACTATTGGCATTTATTGAATGAACATTAAACTTTAGGCCTATTTAATCCTCCTCTGATGCCTTGCCTAACTCTCCCCTCCTCCCCCAAATACATATACTCACATCCTAGCCTTGACCCCATGGTCCTACTCACAGCCCTTTTCTCCCTCCCTTCCCTCCTCCTCTAATCCCTCTCCTTTCCCTGCTCTCTCATTTCTGCCCACTTACCTATATCTCTTCTTCAAGGCATTTGAAGCCAGCTTCTTTAAGCTTTCCTTAATCTTTGACTACTTTTTCCTTCATCAGAATTTCTTATTCCTTCATCTGTGTTCTCATGAGTTTTGGTCATTATTTTTAGTACAACACTTATGCTTTTCACTCTATTTATAGGCATGTGTACATTACTCTCTAGTTCACTAGGTGAAATTATTTAAAGACAATATCCCTGTCTTTCTTTTTTCTGTATATATATATATGACTGAGCATAGTGCTTTAAATTTGGCAGATGCTTTGTAAATGTGGTCCAAATACTAAGTTGAATTTAAGTGGACACTGGACATCTTGGCATGGGGGTGTCATTCTAAATTGCCCATAAGACTATGGTATGAGAATCCACACAGAGTCCTGCTTTACAGCCTGCAAGCTCATTGGGGCTTCCAAAAGAGCTAAGGACGCCGTCACATCCATAGCAGATCCACCGTCCTGTTGTCCACACTGTGAACAATGTGCTACATGTAACACAGTGGAAGGAACTGTATATGAAGTATGAGATACTAAGTAGTAGGCTCCAAAGGAATAGGTCTGTAGACTTAAGGACAGCTCTGTCACTGGATGCAGCTCATCACCTGGGACTTCGCAGTGGGTGCAGAGCAGTCCATTATAGTGATATGCAGTGACACATCTGGCCCAAAGTAAATGCTCTTTTTTGCTTCTTAAATGTCACAATGTTTATTTCACTTGACCTGCCTCTTTGTGAGTTGGGGCACTTAAATCGCTCAAACTTTCCAGGTGGCAGTCATAGTAAATCCCTGCTTAAAGTCTCCACCATTGACAGAGGTGTCTTGGATTGGATAGATTAAAAGACAAAATACTGAGACGGGTGGGATCATGTCACCCAATTATTCAAAAGACCCCTATCTCTGCCAATCCAGGCTTTAGATGTGGGTCTGTGTGGTTTACTGACCGTCTTTAGGTTTCTTCATAAGGATAGTACTCTTTATGGAAGACGGTATGGCAGACTCAGAGGAAGATAAGGGCACATAGAAGTCTTGGCTATTTATCTGAGAATCTTTGACATGAATGATGATGGAATCAGGCAATGCAAGGATTCAGATAAATTTCAAAGTGGATTCAATTTGATTTGAAAGTAGAAGCTATTGACAAGCCCAATAAAGGCAGAGGAAAGTTCAGTTAAGGAAAGAAGTGGGGAAGATGGGAAAGGTATATAGATGGTGTCTGGAAAATTCTAACTCAAGTTCAAGGTTTTAGGTTTGTCTAGTGATACACAGATCTGAATATAATGGTACCTAAAGGTAGATTTTAGGCTGTGGGGACAAAGGAAACAGTTCCAACAGCTGGGTACCAACTAGTTGTTGAAACCAAAGAGGAGATGAAAAGCAAGGACAAAAAAAATGATTTGGATATTACTAATTGCAGAAGGTGGCAATCCATTTTGGAGGCAGTAGAGGACAAAGGTGTAGTTGTAGAAATAAAATGGTGAACAAGAAGCATGAAATAGGTACAGAAAATGAGGAGGAGATATTGGTCTGTTAGGAACACTGTCACCCTATTTAATTCTAAGTATCGTTGAGAAAAGGTCATACTTCTAAATGACGTCAGTCATTTACCTACAAGAATTGAATTCTGATAGCAGGATTGGGTAGAAAATTGCTAAACAGGGGCTAGGGGGAGACTTTGAAGTCTGAGATAAAAAGAAAAAGCTGGAGTAAGGAGGTAGGCCAGGGAGAACCTGAGTCCACACCCTTCACCAGGGTCCGTTAGGAAGGGAGACATGACTGAGCAGATGGTATATATTTGAAGGTCGTAAACCAGGATGGATCTGACAGGGTGACAGATACCTTTTCGGGTCTCAATGTATTCTGTAACACCTACAGAGGAAAGAAGAATTGGTTCCCCGAACCTAGCATGTCACATTAGGAGCCAACTGCTACCTACAGATGCCCCATGACAGAAGCAGAATCCAAAGCAAAAGGCACAGCATGAAAACATAACATGATTTATTTTGTTGTTGTCTCTCCACCAGCATCAGGAAGCAGTGGACAATCCCTAAGAGCAGCCAGGAACCACTGCTATAACCTGACCTGGGACTGACAGCTTCTTCATTACTGGGTTAATGACCTCAAGGAAAGATCCAGAATTGTGGTCCAGCCCTTGGGCACCATTGTCCTTCCAATAACTGAGCAGCATTTGAATCATGACAAACCTTTTGAGCAGCCTGTGGCCCCCTTCAGGACAGTCCATCTTCCTCAGACAACTCCAACTAGCCGAGAAACCTCACAGTTCCCTGTCTGCAGCTGCAACCCGCCACCAGGCTGTTTCAGAGGCTGCACAGGCCCAAGCAAGAGCCTATTTTGATTTGTGCTTTACTGTGTGTGTCTCTCTCAGAGCTATTTTTCAACAACGTCCCCCTTAACATCGACTTCTGACTTGCTTTCCTCAAGTCAGTGAGTTTCGCCCAATTTGATCCTCTTACACAACTGCTTAGTCCGAGACAATATAACTCTCCAGCCATCTCCTCTGGCTTTATCTGTGGAATCACCAAAAAGGAGAACTGGGGAGCGAGGTCTGGCCCTGTGGAAACTCCAAGTTGGAGACCTGGGCTTTTATCTGCTCTCACTGCTCAGTAAAAGCCTTTTGTTTCTTCTCTGAACCACTTCTATCCAACTCTGGGTATTCTGCCAGAGGAACTTCTCAGAGGCTTTATGAAGCAAAACAGTCTCTCAAGCTTACATATTGGGAGACATTCTGAACTGGGCCTTCATCAATTCAAAGGTATTTGGCAAGACATTCTTGAAAAATTCATTTGCTTTTTCTACCATTCCACCAGTTTACTCTCTGCTTCTGAACTTTCTTGCCTAATTATATGGACCCCATTACTGAGTCAAATTATTCTCCTAGATAAGAAACGCAGAGAATAGAGTGCATCAAGTTGAAATTCCTACAGAATTTGAGGTCAGGGCAAGACCTAATTTCTCCCCAAGGCCTCATCATTTTCCAAGTAGACCCCTTTTTTGGTAACATAAAACACTGAACAATCAGTATTTGGACAGGCAAATGGTGATCCTGCTGGTTCCCGGCAGGCAATGACGAATACCAAACAGCCCTCTCACTCCAGCTACAAAGTCCAGCATCTGAAGCTGGGCATGAACGCAAGTGTTGAGTGTTGAGGAGAGCAAACCTGAATGCTTTAAGTGACAAATAATAATAACACTGGTGATAAAATCTAATATTACTCTGTGCTTTACTTATATAATCCTCATACAACAATTCTATAATTACCTATCATATTTAGCTTATTTCCCAGATGAGGAAACAGGCTCATAGGGTTTAAGTCATTAGTGCAAATTTGCACAGCAGCACAGTGGCCCATTCTTTGTTAGAAATCACAGCTCTGATGTCCAGAGCCAGACCTCCCTCCCATGACACCATCCTCTCTTATTTGGTGGCCCTTGACCAACAGTGAAATCCTCCACGCAGTCACTTGGCAAGCCAGTATAGGCTGCTTTTTGGAAGATAAGAGTATTTTTGATCCCAAGTATATATGACCATTAATAGGTTTCTGTGTTTGAAAAATTCTGACCATTCCACAAGTCTATCTGCAAATTCAACTTTTATTCTAAGTATGGGCTAGAAACAGGGTCTTCTGAATAGGAAATATTTAATGGTGGAGTCAAAAGCCCTTTGTTTCACATACTTTGAGGACATCTATGTCTGAACCAAGGAGCAACCAAATGCCTCTTAGAGAAATGTTAGTCTGGCCAACCTAATGACGTTGGAACTCCATTGGAGGTTCATATGGAACATAGCAGAGCAGAGGTAAAAGGGTACCTTAGAGTGAAATAGGCCCACATTTGAATCTTGGCTTCCTTGCTGACAAGTTGTATAGGATTAGGAAAGTTAACTTAAACTGCTGTGCACTTCAGTTTCCTTATTTGTAAAATGATGATAATACCACCTTCCTTGCAGGTAACCCAGAAGATTAAGAAGGATAACATGTGTAACATACTAGACACATATAAAGCCTCAATAAATATTAATACCCTTTACTACTATTCCCTTTCCAAAATAGGCTTAAAGAAAATAACTGATTTTTTTTTACAAAATTAATACTTACAATATTAAAGTTCACTTCAGATAATTTGCACTTGATTTAATCTATTATGCTAAAGCAAAATGATGATCCATCAAAGGTTTGAAATGGGCTTTTTAAATATTTGTGCTTTCAAATATGGTGGGAGCTACCACATAAGTCTGTCGTCCTCTTCCAGGCCTGCAGGTAGAACCACAACCTTGAAGACATCCCTCGGTGTCCCTTTTCTACCTTATCCCTGGTTCCAGATCGGTGTCAGAGCAGTGAAATTAATTTAGAGAGTCATAATCAATTACTGCAATAGAATGAAATGGGATGGGATAATAAAATAGTTCATCCCACATAGCGAAATGAAGTACTGTTTTATGATATATTTTGTTTTATTTTTATCTATTTTATATATCTCTATATACTTATATGTGTAATAGGAGGCACCTTCAAATATGTATTTTGTACTGTGGTTCCCAATCAAGTAAGTTTGAATGCTATTACTTTGGATGGTACTTCAAAAGCCACAGAAATCAAGCATCTCTTAATAACTAAAAGGTTCCAGAGAGTTGAGGACGGTCTAGGTGAAGCCTCCTGCTAGGACATTGTGTAGTCTTATTTTGGGCCCAAGAATTGGGTTCAGCTTGTTACCCATGATGTCTTGATGTCACCTAAACTTTGAGCAGACAGCTGGCCCACCCAGAGACAAAGATCTGTGGTTAAAGAATGGATAGATGAGGTTGTCAGGACACAGACGGCATAATTCTGTTTGCAAACAGCTGCAGTAGAGGGAGAGATTTTTGTCACCTGTTCAAGCACCTGTCCTCATCTTTTGGGGGGGATTCTGGAATAAACTCAACCAAATACATGTCCCTCTATGGAACTCCAGATAGGGATGTTGAAGAGAGGAGATAAGGAGGTTTTCTTTTTGGAGTAAATACTGACTCATTCGGGCTCTTGGGATTATTTGCTTCACTTGATCAAATAATGACCTTCTTTCTTTCATTTCATGTTCTTATGTCATGAAGGGAATGAATGAATGCATTTTACTCTTAGATACTCATCAATCATTACATTTTCTCCAAACAGTTATTTCTTTTCTCTTCCTGTTTATCATCTTCTACCACTTCTCACTTCACAAATCTAGCATTAAACCATGGATGTGTGTGGTTTACCTTTAAATTCAGTTCTGGAAATTATATATATGCATACATTTTTTTAATGTATTTAAATCCTGATCTCAATATAATTTGATTGGCTTTGGTTACCACTGTAAGAAGAAAATTTCTAGAAGAGACAATCAGATCAGATAGGGAATGTGTTAATAAAATCAGGGCTTCTAAGAAAAAGCAATTTTGACAGATTAGAAATTGTATCTTGGTGTGGATACTGCCCAAGTTGTTAAGCCCTCTTCCCACAGTGACAGCAGGCCCCTCAAACTTCAGGGACGCCCTGTCTTCCCATCACATTAGGGAAAGCCAGTGTGGAGCTATATTTGGACCCTTCTGTCAGAGAAGATGAAGGAACAGGAAGTAAAGCTCCTTCCTTGAAGTGCCCCGTAGCTGCTGCTGCTGTTTCTAGATGTTATCCCAGAGGTTCCATTTTACAGAGCTAGCAGCTGAGGAGTAAAGGGAACAACTTGACCTGCCTTTCTAGGAGGGGGTCTCTGTTCTTTCGGCAATGTTTCTGTGCACCAACTTTGTTTCGATTCAGAAAACCCACCAACAACCAACAAGGTCTTTACACTAGCTTAAAATGAAAAACTACCAGTAAATAAATCTACCAGAACTGACTGGGAGCCCAACTCATGGCTGTGGAAGATGCAGGAAGGCAGATTCATGTAGTCTTTCCTCTTTCTCCACGGCCATCAGGGACCCCCCTGAGAAACTAGCCACCAGCCCAGGGAGAAAGGGCAGAGCAGTTCTGAGTGAAAAGAGCTGATACTTGGTGCTTATAGATAATATCCAAATCCAGCATCAGCAGAGAGCTTGGCCAGTGAGGGCATCTCCTAGGAAACCATCAGATAACACTGGGAGAG
Organism: Manis javanica; assembly: GCF_040802235.1. Classification (NCBI taxonomy): domain Eukaryota; kingdom Metazoa; phylum Chordata; class Mammalia; order Pholidota; family Manidae; genus Manis; species Manis javanica. The sequence goes on from NC_133156.1 coordinate 226,780,909, forward strand.
ACAGGTTTTAACATAAAAAGAGCTGTAGAGGAAACAACACACATTAGCCAGAAATGAGCTGTTTCATAACGCAGCAGTTATTTCTTATATAACAAATAGGCCTGCACTGCTCATATGGATGCATGTATTCTCAGAGTGCAGAGTCCTATGCTCCCAGCACTCCAGAGGTCAGCATCTCATCTACTAAGCAAGGTTGGAGAAGCAGAGCCTGACCTGTTAGAAAGCAAACAACCCACCTTCCCAGCCAGCCCTGGGCACTGGAGGAAGCAGCAGTGATCCTGCAAACTGCAGAGAAAGCACGATACTGGGATGGAGGGTAGCCAGAATGACCTTACCTGCAGAATGACCCGTATGGCAGTGTATGTGCTCAGTGTGAAGATCACTGCCAACAGAACTACGAGCCCTCAAACTTTTCTCTTTCTCCACTTCCAAGGACCCCATCCTCTCCCGCTCCTCCTTCTCACACACACACACACACACACACACACACACACTTTCAGAGGACTGCTCTACTTTTTAAGGTTAGCTTGAAAAAAAAGTAAGATCCTCCCTTTATTCATCTACTTGGTCATGAAGGCATGTATGGGAAGTGTCTACTGTTTGCAGAAAAACTTTCTAGGATGAGGCAGAGACCAGCTGAGTATCTCCTGTCAAGTGCCAAGCCCCATACTGATGCCAGCCAAGCCAGACAGGAGACCTGGAAATGTTGGTCCTCTCACCAATGACTGTTTAAATTCTTGGTTGCCAAGCAACAGGTGCTAATAGCACAATGATAAATCAACATGCTTCAGAACAATCTTCTGCATCCTGTTATTTAGCCATAAAAAAAAAAAAGACTTCCTTGGAGAAATGTACAATTCAGAGGATGCATGTTGTTTGCATGCTGCAGTTGTTTCCTTGGTGAATGTGATATTCCTGTCTGATTAGAGACATGTTTCCATCCAAATGCCTCTCTTACCCAAAAGTTTCCTCTTGAGATTGTCAGGATATATATCAAAATTATCTCACGTAGACATGCACTGGTTACTTTAGACACTAAGCTTTCATACCTCCAAACAGCCCACAGGTGCTTTGATTCAGAGTTTTGGTTTTGATCTGATAACAAAAGCTTTCTGAAAATCAGAGCTCCCTTAAAGACACATATGGTTTGTTAAATTAAGCAACAGTGCAAACAAAATCACCAGAGAATTAACAAGACAAATCATTGCCATGTCCATTAATAAGAATGTAAGAAATGTGACCCTTTTGAAGGAAGAGATTACAGCCAGAAATGAACATTCTGGAAGGTGGAGTCTCAGGTATACCTGAGAGAGCATGGGCTTAAGTTCAGACAGATCTACTAGAATCCTAGGCTAGTCACTGAAAGCTAAACCTCAGCTTAATCCATAATTCAAAAAAGAAAATAATCCTGAAACCTATCACACCCAAATACTCTGTAAGATTCACTGAGCAAAGTAATGGGATATGTAAATTCCAGTCCTGGTTCTTAACAGGTGCTTAATAAGTTCCCCCTTCTACCACTTTACCTTCTATGGGACAGAAAATCTTCAGTCCCATTTCAGTTATAGTAGCTCTTACTGTTTAAACAGGCTACTTAGTGCCGTGCTACAGAGGAGTTCTAATTGAGCCACCTCACAAATGCAAACTGGCCATTCCTATTAGCACACATTAGTAATGCTCCTGGTACTAACAGTGAAAGATTCATTCTCTACATTTTTACAGACTCTTTAAAAGACTCTCCTCTCTCTATCTGTCTGCAACAGCCGCTCTCACTTGAAAGCATCCCCTCTCTCACTCTTCTCTTTCTCACTGCCCCACTTGTCCACTGTCTCTTTTTTTCTGCTCCCACCTCCAGCCCTCACCCTGGACACGCTGACCTCCCTTGCCCCTCCTCCTGCTAAATTTAGAGGCCAAGCAGTCTCCCTAGTGTGAGGGGTTAGAGGCCCTGGGCAGTGGACTGCAGAGCCGGCCTTAAGATGGCTGTCGGCAGTGAGGGGAGGACAAATGTCAGGGAGACCCAGCCCCCACCACCCTTCCCTAACCCCAGCATTCTGACCTCTGCAGCCTCTCTTGACAGGCAGGGTGAAAGGGGGAGGGTGCGGAGGGCCTATGAAGTCTGGCAGCCTATCAGCAGAGCTCAAAGAGACCAAGGGCTTGTCAGAGCACAAGTCACTGGGGCTCTCTGCCTTCCCCAATCAATTCAGTCGGCTCTGGAAGGACAGGAATTGTCATGTGCCCAGAACTAAGTAGCAAGCGCAGCTGACTGGTGCAATGCTGCAGTTTCTAACACCTTTTCTGAGCGTCGGATCCCAGCCATGACAGGAGAACTCCACTCACTCTGCCAAGGACAGCGACCCCTGGGCATTTGACCCAGAGGTAGGAATCCAAAGATTCTTCCCTCTGGTCCCACCCGTGGCCCCACATGCTGGCCAGTGTCACCAGCAACAGTCCTCTCACCAGCACTTCCTCTCTTTATCCTTTTACTTCTTCAAATCCCCCAAGTCTATCTTATAAACCAGCACCAGTCATTTATAAGAACCAATGAATATCTGGCTTTTTCTCAGAACATGTTTGGAAAAGGAAAAGTGTAAATCATTTGAAAGTGGGTGTCGGGGACATTGGAGGAGTTGCCAGGAGAGAGGGACAGGGAACCCCTAAGGCAAAAACCCTTAACTCACCATTTAGCCCATTTTGCACCCTATATCACTGTTTTGATTCTGACTTTTAGTTGAACAAATGTTTATCAAGTCCTGCTGTGGAGCAGCCAGCTAGGAAAACCCACATGCTCTCACTGCCTAAGCCTCAGTATTTCCGGGCTCTTCTCAAAGGACACACGGAGTGACAGGGGACAGAAGGGATGGGGAACAATCTCATCCACAGTGCTGGATGACATGAGCTGAGGACCCAGACATGGAACTGGAGAGTACGCAGGGGTAAAACCAGAGTTTATGTCAGAAGTTTTAAAGATTAAGACTGAAAGGACTTGTTAAGTTCAAGCATCATTAGGGAAAACCTGAGGTTCCTCTTCTGAAAGACAGCTCTTGGGATAGGGTAGCAACATGCTGGACAGTATAGGCAGCATTGAATTAGTATTCAGAGGTCCAGAGTTCTGGCGCAGCCTGACTCCAAGCAGCTGAATGGATCTGGATAAGTCATTTGACTTCTCTGAGCCTTAGTTTCTAGTTATGTATAGATGGAGGGCAATAATAGTTTGGCCCACCTCATAGGAATGGCATGAGAACCAAGGTTGCTATTGGATGGGCAGGTACTTTGCACCCTGCAATGTAGGAGCTACAGCCATGCATCTGGTATCAACACTGGTAAGAGGAGAAGGCACAGAAGGATGTGGGAGCAGAAGTGACCCCCTAAGTTACAGATCAGGGCACAAAGTGAGGATGAGGTACCAAGCATGGCTTTGACATCTGTAGCGTGGCTTGACGTGTCATGGGCCACATCCCTGCCTCTCTGTCATTTTGTTACAATTAAATCTGGCAGTCATGCTGGGGTGCAGACAATTTGTCCAGTGGGCTGTGTGTTCAGCTCTTATAAAGAAATGCGATATATAGAGGAAAAGTAAATGTTAGGTGTTCCGATATTATGTTAGGATACTATATTTCAACATTCTTTGGCCCCAAATCTGAGTTTCCTTTCTCCTTCAATGACTACCTTTCACCAATTTGACTTCAGATGAACTAACTGTGCAGGGTTGTTCTACCAAAATAAAACACAGAGACATAAAATGGTTCAGTTGAGTGGGATGCTGTGGATCCTGCCCCAGATCCAGATTTCCTGAGCACTCCAGAACTGATGCCCTGTGGGCAGACCTGTGTGTCCTAAGTGCTAAGAAACTGAAGAAGTTGGGGGTACTCCATTGAGGGAAAAAAACTGTGTTGAGCTTATGCCACTCTTATAAATTATACAAGCAGTTTCAGCAGCCAAGTGATTCTCTTTAGCCTATGATGCACTGCTAGCTGAGGACCACACACAAAAGAGGATCTTTCACAGCACCTGAAGCCCAGTCACCTGTGCCTGCCTGCTGGGCCCCTGTTATATGGTGCCAACACCCCCACATCACAGGCCTCACCTCCAGCAAGCCAGCCAGGCTCAGAGAAATAGTGAGCAAGTAACTTTGTCACTTCACCTGACAGTGTGGCCTTATTACTTGGTCCTCCCACAGCATATTTTATTTACAGCCTAGGGTTATTCATCTGCGAAAGCTACAGTCCATGAAGAAACAGCTCTTACATGGAGAATCATTCTTTAGTTCAACAAATAGATATTAACTACCCAGTATTTCCCAGGTACTGTGGCAGGCCCCAGGTTAAGGGGAGAGGTACGTAAATCCTCTCTGTTGTGTTACCCACTGTATACATATAATGCCATAACCAGGTCTGAGACCAGAAGAGAAAAGAGAGAAGAGAGTATCTTGAGGTGGCCCTGGGCAGAGGATCCTGGAAACAGAGTGTCAGGCCAGCTTCTTTGGTCTGAAGCTGTCACTCTCTCTCCTGGGCTGGGTAAAGCAGGCAGTTTTCCTTCCCCACAGCAGCAGCGGTTAGGGCTGTAGGGATTGGCACCCCTTGGGACTTGTAGAAGTGCAATCTGACTTTATGTCTTCATGTAGAGCTATGGAAATGAATATTTAAAGGTATGGGGTCATAAAGCTGTGGGATATGAGAGAACAGCAGCCTTTGAGGCCTGGCTGCCTCATTCTGCTCCATAATATGCACGTGTTTATAGCTCCCCAACTGCTCTTAGCTCGTTCACAGGAAGGCCACACCAGAAAACTGGCATCATGCCCTTCATCCTGTAAGTTTAAAAGTCACAGAGAATGGTGCTTCTGACTATAGAGTCCAGTGAAGCACAGGCATGGCCACTGTCCCCTGGCTCTGAATGAGGCCCCGCAGCGGGCCCTGCTCATTCCACTGGTGTCCACGGCTCTACACATACCAATGCTGGTGCCCATGATGGTGAGACAGATCAGGCAGGAAGGAGACCTTGGGGCAAGTCCAAGGACTGGTCAAAGGGAAACCGGATTTACTGCCCTGTTTAAATTAGAGTAGTTATGAAAATATTTTCAACTCTAGGTGCACAAGCTATACCTCCGTGTTTTCTTCTAGACTTATATGTTATAATACTAATCTAACTTCATTGCTTTGTGTGTTTTAAAATAACCCCTTACATGCACAGTTCTACACTCAGACAAAGGCAGACACAGGCACACATACATGCACACTTCTTCCAAAAACACTGGCACTTGCCTCATTTATTTTCACAGATATGTAAAAATAAAGATTTAGTTTCATCCAAACTTCTTCCATACTGTCTGGATCATCACAACCCTGATGTTTCAATACATCCTTGACAGAGTCTGAACCCAAAATAAGTGTTCAACAGGTCTAAATTCATAAAGTGCTAAACGAAGAAATATATAGATAAGTGCAAGTATATCTCATATTCCTATCTTCACTAATACCTTTTTATAATCTAACTGAAAATAATCCAGTTCCTCCTCTGTGACTGCAGAAAGACCACGTCTCTTAGCAGATCCCTCTCTTCGTATTGCTGTGCAGCCCCAGAAAGGCCGGGGGCAGGACCCTGAGGGGGCTGCTCCTCGATGCTCATTCCCAGCCGGTGCGCGGAGCTCCTTGCTGCTGACCTCCGGTCTCTGAGGCCCCTCCCCTCCGGCTCAGTTCGTCTCCACAGTGGGTACCCGCTCTCCTG